>NW_018743074.1:642466-1137350 GCF_001683475.1 Chenopodium quinoa | reverse complement strand
CGGCCTTCGTCACTGATCAGGGGTTATACTGTTACACGGTCATGCCGTTTGGTCTTAAGAATGCCCCGGCCACCTTCCAACGTATGATAAACACTGTGTTCTTTGATCAACTTGGGAGAAATGTCGAGGCATATATTGATGATATGATTGTCAAGTCTAAACTTCAGACAGATCATCTGTCGGACCTCCGAGAAACTTTCGCCACACTCAGGCGGCACCATGTCATGCTCAATCCCAAGAAATGTGTCTTTGGAGTTGAGTCTGGGAAATTTTCTCGGATTTCTCATTAATCAGAGAGGAATAGAGGCGAACCCTGAGAAGGTGCAGGCGGTCATCGACATGCAGTCGCCACGTACCGTCCGAGAGGTTCAGAAGTTAACAGGTTGTCTGGCGGCTTTGGGAAGATTTCTAAGCCGATCAGGCGACAAATGCCTATACTTTTTCCAGGCAATTAAGAAAAAGGCAAGGTTTGAATGGGGGCCGGATGCTGAGGCCGCCTTCCAGAAATTAAAAGTTCACTTGCATTCCTTGCCGAGGCTGGTCAGCCCTTTTGCCCAAAGAGGATCTCTACATGTACCTGGCTGTCTCTGATCATGCGTTAAGCGCTGTGCTCCTTGCTGAAAGGGACGGCTGTCAGCTCCCGGTCTACTTTGTCAGTCACGTACTGAAAAATGCCGAATTGAGGTATCCCCTAGTGGAGAAATTTGGTCTTGCACTCTTCATGGCTGTTAAAAAATTGAAGCCCTACTTTTTGGCACATGCAGTCGTTGTGTATACCGACCAACCAATCAAGCGGCCCCTTACCATCATGGAGTCGTCAGGACGAATGATCAAATGGGCCATAGAAATTCAGAGCCTCGAAGTTACTTTCGAGCCTAGAAAAGCAGTGAAGGGGCAAGCCTTTGCTGACTTTATTGCAGAGATGACTCGTCCTCCTGACTCTCAGGTTCCAGACCAAGTCTGGAAGGTATATGTGGACGGAAGCTCTACTTCAAATGGTTGTGGAGCAGGCGTCGTATGTCAATCTCCAGAGGGCGACAGGTTCGAGTATGCTCTACGCTTCAGTTTTCAGGCTTCAAACAATGAGGCAGAATATGAAGCTTTACTAGCCGGGATCCGCATGTGCAAGGCGGCAGGGGCAAGAAAAATAGACGCCTGTTCTGATTCACAATTGATAGTGAGTCAGTACAATGGCGAATACGAAGCAACCCATCCGGCCATGATCAAGTATTTACAGGCGGTCCGACAAGCAGTCGGCTCCCTTGAGGATTTCCATCTGATCCAAGTGCCGAGATCAGAAAACAACCAGGCAGATGCACTGTCAAAATTAGCATCATCCGCCTCCTCCGATACTCCCCGAACTGTTTTTTGGGAAGTAATGGAGAAGAGAAGCATCGAGGAAAACCCTATTGGAATCCTAGACAGAAGCTCAACCTGGATGGATTCAATCAGGGCATATCTGACAAACGGTACACTGCCGGATGATCCTCAACAGGCGGCAGCACTGAAAAGACGAGCCACCAATTTTGGAATTATAAAGGGAGAACTTCACCAAAGGGGGTACCTACAACCCTTCTTAAAGTGTGTTACTCCTGAAAAGGGACGAGAGATACTAGACGATCTCCACTCTGGTTACTGTGCTTCACATATAGGTGGAAGGACGCTTGCTCAACGGGCAAGGCGCCAGGGCTACTTCTGGCCTACCTTAGAAGCGGATGCAATGGAGATGGTGAAAAAATGTGACAAGTGCCAAAGGTTTGGCAAATTAATTCACCGTCCGGCTACTGACCTCACTACCATTCATAGCCCACTACCGTTTGCTAAGTGGGGCATGGACATTCTGGGTCCATATACGCCTGCTACAGGCGGCAGAAGGTATATACTTGTTGCCGTTGACTACTTCACTAAATGGGTAGAGGAGGAGGCTGTAAGGGGAATTAAGACGAAAGATGTAATTTCATTCATTTGGAAAAACGTCATCACTCGGTTTGGGGTTCCCATGTCTATGGTTTTTGATAATGGTCCCCAATTTGAGACGCTTGTTCTCAAAAGCTGGTTGGGTGACCAAGGAATTGCAAACTACTTTGCATCTGTCGGCCGTCCACAAGCAAACGGCCAGGTAGAAGCCTTTAATAAAATCATCTCAGACGGTCTCAAGAAAAAGATTGAACGAGCAGGCGGCCTATGGGCGGATGAACTACCACATGTTCTCTGGGCCATTAGGACGACTGAAAAAGGGGCGACTGGAGAAACTCCATTCCTCCTAACTTATGGTGCAGAAGCTGTCCTTCCAATAGAACACTACGAGCCGACTCTTCGAGTAATGCTATATGACGAAGAGGCAAACTGGGAAGCCATGCGCCTGGCATTAGACTCACTTCCTGAAAAGAGGGGCAATGCTGTTTTGCGCCATGAGATCTATCGCCTGAGAATGACTAGATCATACAACAAAAAAGTACACAGGCGTCCACTCAAAGTAGGGGACTTTGTACTTAGAAAAATGGAAGCAGTTGGTAGGGCTAATGAGTCTGGCAAACTAACTCCCAACTGGGAAGGACCCTACCGAATCTATGAGGAAGTCAGGGACGGTACCTACCGTCTGGAAACACCAGACGGACAACCGTTGCCTCGAACTTGGAATGTAGATAACCTTAAAAAATATTTCTTCTGAATGATGTAAAGTAAAGAGCTACTTAATAAAGTTTGCACTTACTATTCAATTTTGTATTACGAGGGGCATGCCGTCTGTACCTTTACAGTCGGCTACTCTCCATTGAGTATTTTACTCACAATACTTAGCTAAAAAGATTAGGGCCTGGCCGACCCTGTGCCTACAGGCGGCTACCCTTCTTTTACTTAGCACCTACGTTCACCAAGAACTTACCAAGGCAACCGGCCGAATGATCAGACCAGGCGCCAAGCCACCTGATCAATTTACAAAACTAATACGACCTGTCCCAACATCATAGCAGGCGTCCGACGGCATCCCTCCGGATGAAATTCGTCGCAGAGAGCAGCTCCCTTTTGGGTGGAACATTGTTCTATAAACTAATTACACGGCACCTATACGACTGTCCCCAAGGGCAACCACGTAGCCGTTTTTGAGACAAGGATAACTCTATCACTAACCAAACCAGTGGTAGCAGTTGACATCTGAGTCAGATGACCGCCTGTATTACTTGGGATAAATGCAGGGGGTACCTATTGAGTTAATAGCCAACAAACATTGGCGAATCAAGGGGTCTAGCCGGCCTACGCCGCCTGGTACCTCTACTTCTCAAACAAAAGTGGCGGCGACTGAGTAACTCCAACGTTAACTCATAGTCACTCCTTCAAACTTGGTATGGAACCTAAAAAGTTTGAGTCGTCCGCCTGTTTTAAACAAACAAGGGCACTCAAACCCCTATTCCTACTAGGTAACCTATTGAGTTAATAGCCAACAAACATTGGCAAATCAAGGGGATCAGCCGGCCTCCGCCGCCTGGTACCTCTACTACTCAATCTAGATTGTGACGAAGACTAAGTAACTCTTATGTTAACTTAATAGTCACTCAAACTTAGTATGGAGCCTAAAAGGTATGAGTCGTCCACCTGTTTTTAACAAACAGGGGCTCTCAACCACTACTCTTGCTAGGTTAACAAATTACGAGTTAAAAGCCAACATTGGCAATAAAGGGAAACAACCGGTACCCGCCGCTTGTTATCCTACTTAATTCCTTGGCGACTAGGTAATACTATTTACTTGGTCAGACCGATTGAATAAATGGCCGACTGATCGCCCAGCTTGGAAACAGACAACCAGTCGTCCAGGGGCATAGGCGGACCATCCGTACCTGTCTACAATCGGCCATGCAAAACAGTCGATATAGTGTACAATGCAATATCAAATATTCAACACTTAGACAAATTTCAAGCAAAAAATGATTTCATTAATGAAGATAAAAATATTCAGAACCCCGGCCCCCTGGTCGGGTAAATACAAAGCAAACGGCACGCAGGCCGTGGAAAAAATACTTTAAGCTTAAGAAGGGGACAGTTCAGTATTAGCAGTTGCCGCCTGGTCAGCACTCTTCTTGCTGGACTCGGCTTCAGCTGCATCCTTTTTCGATGCCTTGCCCCCAAGTGGCACAAGCGCCACAACCGGCTCATCCTCAACCAAGGCTTCCTCCAACGCCTCGTCCTCAGCAGCCGCCAGGATCTCTTGATTATATATTTCAGAACACTGGCGGTACGTTTTTTCCCACGAGGCAAAGTCGGCACTGGGGAAGAGGCGGCTCCAGGTCATGCGCTGGATCTGGGAAGAGTCTTCAATCATCTCTCGGACGAGCTCTCTCTTCTCTTGCTCAGCCTTCTCCGAGAGCTCTCTCTTCTCTTGATCAGCCTTCTCCGAGAGCTCTTTGGTTAGACTCTTCTCCTGGGTCACCAGGCGTTCTTTTACGTTAGCCAAGGATTTTTCCATGGTATCGTAGGAGAGTATCTTTTGGCGGAGAGGTTTAAGCTCGGCCTTGAGGTTGGAGACGGTCGCCTCCAGCTCGCTGTTCCTCTTCTGGGCCGCCTCTAACTGAGCCCGGATAGCGGCGGCAGCCTGCGCCTGATAATAAAGAATATCAATTGTCAGAACTTCATTTTGGGCAATTTGAAACATTGCCTTATCACAGTTAGAGGCGGCCATAGCTTTTGCAGCCTTTACCTCTTTGTTTTTCCGATCAAGCGGCTTGCGAAGGCCGTTCACTCGGAGCAGGGCCTAAGTAAAAAGGGAACAGACGTCAGTTTCCAAACAAGATAACAGGCGTCCTGGAACTCAAATACAAAAAATGCTAAGTATACCTCAGCAAGGACCCCTGCAATCCCATCAAGGTCAAGGGTGCCGACACCCCTGACCGCCTCCCTTTCAGATGGAGGAACTGCTTTGATCATGGACTTGGCTACCTCTACCAAGTCAGGTTCCTGAGGGCCGGCTGCATCAAGCGTAAAAAAGCAAGTTAGACCTAGTCAAGAAGAAAGCAAGTGAGTTCTTTCAAGTAATTGTCCATACTTCTAGGCGGCCCCGCCGGAGTTTTAGAAGAAGTGGCCGGCTGCTTTTCAGCCGCCACTGTTTTCCTGGAAGACCCAGGAGAGCTTGCAACAGTCGTCCTCCGGGCCTTGGGGTCCGGCTGTTGCGAGGAAGAAGCTCTTGGAGTGCCCGACTGAAAAAAAAAAAAAAAAAAAAGTTAGTATATGCATAAGCCAACTCCTAAAAGAGGAAGAGTTTCGAGGCCTACCAAGGGTGCCCCCTTGTTGGGGGAGTCGGTACAAGACTGTTGCATGAGAGAGGCCCGCAACATGGCCGCCGCAGTCTTGGATGCTGTTATTTTACTCATGGCGTCAGCTGCAAAAAATAAACAGCAAAGTTAGTAAAAATCTCAAGTAAACAAGGCGTGAAAAATAGAGTATTTGTCAGGCCGGCTACCTCTAGAGCACCGACTGCTGAGGCCACAGGCGGCCAAAAAGTACTCGTCATAGAGCCACTTAAAGCTCGGGACGCAGTTCAGGGGTACTTGCTCTCGTACCCCTGAAGTAGAGTTCACCCTAGTCTCTACTTTGAAGAGTCCTTTGTCTAGGATCTCTTTTTTAGCCTTTGGGGGAACAGGCGGCATGCTGCGGCCGCCTGCGAGAAGAGGCGGATCCCTATTCCACTTGTTAAAGCGTTTGTTCAGCTCCGTGTCTGAACCCTCGATGATAAGGAAGGTGTTCCGCCAATCCTTCCATTTGTTCGCCTTACCTCTCGTCATGAGGTAGCCCCTGTGGCTTGTTAATTGATACCAGCCGGTACCGCCCGACTTAGGGGTCCGGCTGAGATAGTTCATGTGGGCGAAAGCCTCGAAGCTTGGCTCCACCCCGTACATTTCGCACCCGGCCACATAGCCGAGTACGTTTACCCAAGAGTTGGGGGCTAACTGCCATAACCCCAAATCATACCCATCTAAAATCCGCTGAACAGCCGGATGTAATGGGAAGCGCAGTCCAGCTTTGATGGCCGCCTCATAGCAGCCAAAGCAGCCGCTATCATAGCTGGTACCAGCCGGCCAGACGACAGTGTCTTCTGGATCCGGCACGAACAGTAAAAATCCGGGGCCCATTCTGTGGTTAGCTATAAAGCTCTCCACTTTGTCTTTCATGGCCGCGATCCGGCCCCGGGGTACCGTGCAGTAGTAGGGGGTGTTTTCCTCTCTGTAAGAGGCGGACGGCTCCGCCCAATGGCTCCCCTTCTCAACTGCATGAGAAAGCCTCGCCTCTTGTAGGCGGCTGTTTCTTTCTTCTGAGCCTGGAGAAGCGTGGCCAGAAGAGCTGGACTCGGACTCGTCCTCTGACGAGTCCGAAGAGGACGACTCCTCCCCTCTCCTAGAGGGGCCCGCCTCCTCTCCCTCAGAAGGAGCAGGAGAAAAGTTGGACATATCAACGGTAAAATGGGAAGGGACCACCTTGCCCCCTCCCTCAGAACTGTCGGCTTGGCAGCCGCCTTGTTTCCTTTCTACATCTGGCGCTTGGTCAGATGTTTCACTAATGGGCACCCTTTGGGAGGAGCCGTCCGAGTTTGAGATCCTAGCAGTCTTCTTTGTTCTGGCCATCACGTTCTGCATAGACACAGATACAGTCGGACTTTGTATAAAGGGCAAAGATGGGTCCAGAAAAGGGCAGGCGGCACTCCTAGTCCTAGATTCAGCCGTCCCCGGTGACCGGCTGATCACTAACTTAGGTCGTGTCGTGTGCTTCCATGGTGCCATTTCAAAAAATAATAATAAGAAAAAAATTAAGAATAAGAGAACCGACGGTTACCTGAACGAGTGATGACTGATGAAATTCTGAAATCCCTTGCAAACGGCTTGTCAGAGCAGGCGGTAGGCAACAAAAGTGTCAGAGCAAGTTCAGGGGTCCGAATGTTCTCTCGCGAAGTTCTCAAATGTGAAAAATGACCGAAGTCAGCACTTCCTTATATAGGCAAAGTGAGAAGGCGAAGGGTCGCTTCCAAATTCAAAATTTGGGCGGGAAAATCACTCGGCCATTTGCAAGGTGACACCTGCAGCAGGCCGTCGCCTGTCACCATGCGACACCTGTCACAGGCGACACGTGACCAGTCACGTGCCACCTGTGAGGGGCAAATGATTAGGGGATTTTTATCCACCAATCACCGTCTGACAAGTGGACCAACCAGGTTCCGCCACGTGTCTTTCACGTAGGCCAATAGGAGCCTGCCACGTGTCAATTACAGATTCGTCCTCTGCGGACCAATTGAGACACGCCACGTGTCCACCCATGCCAAATGGGAAAACCGGCCACCAAGGCCCAATCCTGTTTAGAGGCCCGGTCAGCCCTAGGTTTACCCTAAACCTAGAGATTGGCACGCTTCTCAAGACTATAAATACTCCTCTTAATCCTCATTAAGAGAAGGAGAACTCTAATAACACACGGATTATACATTAAACACTCTCACCTAGAGAGACTAAACCACTTTAATTTCCGTATTAATTACTCCTTAATCAGGTACTAACTTGACCGTTGGAGGCGGAGCTCTCAGGAGTCTCCGTTATTTTGCAGGTACAGGCGGCCGGTTCCAGTCTCGGTGTTGTAACTCTCCCGCAGGACATCAGAAAACCCCGAAACACAGACCATGCCTCAGATCACCAAGATGCAGTGCTTGGGTCATGTGTTGTCCCTGAATGACACAAGAATTGGAAGAAAAAGAAACAGAACAACTTAGATCTTCACATAATTTGTGGACTGATATCAGATTAAACTGAAAATCAGGGACATACAAAACATCTTTTAGAATCAACTCATCAGTGATTTTGACCTCTCCAATACGTGTCACACAAACCTTAGATCCATCAGGGATTGTGATAGTATTATCAAGGTCAGAAATTTGTTTGTAAGAGTGAAAAACATCTAAATTATGACATATGTGGTCTGTAGCACCACTGTCAATGACCCAAACATCAGGAAGAAAAGACATGAGACAGTGTTTACCTGCAAAGAAAGCAGTGCTAGACTGGTTTGGATCTTTAGGACTCTCTCTCTTCTCATTATCATGAATCTGCTGCTGCTGAACAAGTCTGTTCATTATCTTGCTGCATTGTTCCACTGCCATTTGAGGTGTAAGGACTTCATCAGAGACAACAAAAGATTGCTGAACTTGAGACTGATCAACATCAGAATCACCACCCTGAGCAACATGAGCAGCTCTCTTATTATTCTGAGAATACACATTCTGTTCAGACTCCTTGTTCCAAACATTCCATCCTTGTGGATAACCCTTCAATTTGAAACACCTGTCTATTCCATGTCCAGATTGTTTGCAATAATCACAAAACCACTGCCTCTTATAACCTACAGCATTCTGAAACTTATTGTTACCAAAATTTCCTGTTGAAGGCTGTCTATAAGTCTTGTCATATGGCCTGTCATTGAAACGTCTTCCAGCTCCAAAAGCCATAGGCTCTGTATTAGCCAAGGAACTAACACTCATCTCCTTGTGCTTTTCTTCTTGCATGCACAATCTATAAGCAATGGATATAGTTGGAAGAGGTTGCATCATTAAAATGTTTGTTCTGACCATTCCATATTTCTCATGTAACTTCATCAAAAACATCATAAGCCTCTGATCTTGTTGCATTTTAAGCATCTTCTTGGTGATAAGACAAGTACAATTAGCACGGGAGCAAATAGGTAAAGGCTCATTGATGTCCATTTCATCCCAAATAGACTTAATCTTGGTGAAAAATACAGAAACAGATTCATTAGGACCCTATTGAATATCAGCCAGTTGTTGATACAAAGCATACTGCTGAGTAGAAGAAGTATGACCAAACCTCTCTTCAAGGTCATCCCATAGATCCTTTGCAGTCTTACAAAACCAAACACTCTTTGCAATACTCTTTTCTAGGGCAAACAATAACCATCCTAGAACTAAATCATTGCACCTAGACCATGCCTTATGATCAGGATCAGTAGCAGAAGGTTGTGGTACACTACCATCAATAAAACCTAACTTGTTTCTGGAAGACAAACTTAGGAGAATAGATCTCTTACAGTCACTAAAACCACTCCCATCAAAGACATCAGAAACAAGAGTTTTGTTTGAAGCATCCGAAGGATGAATATAGTAAACACTACCAGGCACAGCAGTAGGATCCATAGAAGATTGTGAACTATTCGCAACCATTTTCAACAGATTCACAATCAACTTTCAAGAAATTTTCAATCAAACACCAAAAGATCAATAATCTCCAGAAAAACCTCAATCCAAGAAAATATCCTCAAACAAACACTTCACACACAATCTTCAAGAAAAATTCAAAGAATCAATCCAAGAGCAACATTAAACACCGTAATCGAACCAAAAATTCAATCGCAACATCAAAGAAAAATCTCAGAATCAATCGCAATCGGAGAAGTCGAACAATTCAGCAACAAATCAATCAAAAAACAATCAACAACGAATCAACTGCTCAGAAAAACACACAATCACAATCTCAGCCAACAATCAACAAAGGAATCGAACACATGCAATGAGAAGAACAAGTGTTCGAGCAACCATACCAGAAAACGAAGAACACCTCAAATAGAGAACATCGCACAGAATCCACAATCGAAGCAGCTCATCAAACAAAGAACACAACAAAAATCAACAGCAGAAAATCGCGGAAAAAAAAACGCTCTGATACCATGTTAATCGTATCAAGAGAGAGATAGCAAAAGCTAGAGAGAGAAAATGAAAGAAGATTTTTTGTGGTCCTTTGGATCAATGATGAAACTTTAATAATCTGTGTAGGGAGTATTGAGTATACAATACGGAGTAGGAGTGAATGAGTGATCACTCTGGACAGTAGTGGATGTATGGATGTGAATTTGTTGAATTGATTAATGGGTCAATGGAATGGTTGTTCTTTTGATGACCACTACTTTCTCAAACCTTTTCTTTCTTTTTTTTTTAATAAGGAAAGGTTTTTTTTTTTTTTTTTTTTTTTTTTTTTTTTTTTTTTTTTTTAACAACAATTTAATGAGGAAAGTTATTGAGTAAAAAATTTGTAATGAAATTGATTATATGAGAGATATTTTTTACTACTCCGTATTAGTCTCTTTAATTACATGGGCAAATTTTTGACATGTAATGTATGCAACTATGCACTGAACATATGTAACAAACTAACGATACCTTATTGCAAAGTCAAATGTTGTACTTAAGTTGAGTTAGAGAAGTACAAGTTTATTGAGTTAGACAGTTATGGGGAGAGTACAAGTTTTTAAATAATAAAGAAACTGAATCGCTATTCGTCGTTCGCAAATTACTGGGTGACGTTCACATTTTTAATTGAAATGACTTTTTTGCCCTTGTGGGTATTTTATCTATTTAAGGGTCCACCATGGGTAAATTTAGTTAGCGACAACATTAAAAACATTACCGAGCCCACCACTTGTGTTAAAAAAATCCCGAGCATTAAAAAATCCCGGTTCCACCATTGTACGGCAATCCCGAGGAATTTAAAAATCCCGGGGCAGAAAAGGAAAGTGTACGGAGTGGTGTTTTACGATGGACGACGACAACGTTCACACGCCGGAGGATTCGACGGAAGAATCTGTAAGTAATTCGGAATATTTTTTTTTTTTTGTAAATAGGACATCCGCCCTTTATTTCCGGAAATCTGGGGGAGATCCGCCCAAAATTTCCAGATGTACTGGGGGACATCCGGAAATTTTGGGCGGATCTCCCCCAGATTTCCGGAAATAAAGGGCGGGTGTCTTTTTTTTTGTTTTTTTTTGTTTTTTTGTTTTTTTTTTTTACGTAATTGTTATTGTTATTATTATTATTATTATTATGGTTATTAATATTAGTTTTGTTAATTTTGTAAATTTTTGTTATGATTATGATTATTATTAATATTATTACTACTATTATTATTACTATTGTTGTTATTATTATTATATTAGTTATTATATGTTAATGTTACGTAGTTATTGTTGTTATTATTATTAGTATTATTATTGTTATTGTTATTATTATTATCATTAGTATTATTATTGTTATTATTATTATCATTATCATTAGTATTATTATTGTTATTGTTATTGTTATTGTTATTATTATTATTATTATTATTATTATTATTATTATTATTATTATTATTACTACTATTAATATTATTATTGTTATTATTGTTATTTTTATTATTATTATGATTATTTGTATTATTATTGTTATTATTATTGTTAAATTTAAAATACTGATCCTTGCGTGTTTTATTTGTTTGTAATGTTATTTTGTTAGGATTCGGAGGTTGAAGACGACGGTGACGTTGTGAATTACAGTGCACATTTTGTGACAGACACGGTTTTTCTAACGTTTGACGATGCAGTTACATGGGCGGATGCTGTTGCAATAAATCTGGGATTTATTTTGGTGAAAGCGTCTTTCAACAAACAGAGGGATGGTCCACCAGTTCGATATTTAAGATGTGACCGGGGACGCAGGAGTAAGCCGAGAGATCTTGAGAACGCAATTCAGAAGGACACCAAAACCAAGGGGATTGGTTGTCCTTTCTACATCAAGATATGTTACGAGTTCGTCACCAATACTTGGTTTATCCGGGCAAAAGATGATGTAACTGGGACCCACAACCATCCAATGATTGCGTATCCAGAGGGTCATCGTAAAATTAGTGGGTTGAGCCCGAATGCGAAGCAGGTTGTGCGTGACATGACGAAGTCTAAGGTTGCACCGCGTAACATCATGGCGACTATTGCGGAGCAATTTCCTGATGATCATCCAAACATCAGACACATCTACAACTGCCGGAATGACTTCAGAGAGGAGATGTCTGATGGGAGAGGAGTTGTTCAGCAATTTCTATATTTGGCGAGACAGAGTCGGTATGTTTACTGGGTCATGTCCGATGATGAAGGCGTTTTACAGCACGCCTTTATGGCGCATCCGGTCATGGTAGACATCCTACGGACGTACCCCTATGTGATCGGTATGGATTCCACTTACAAGACTAACCGATACGGTATGCCGTTCTTTGAGATAGTTAGGTGACACCAACAAATCAGAATTTTCTTGTCGCTTACGTGTTCATGCGCAACGAGAGCACGACAAGCTATCGATGGGTTTTGCAGAGGTTGAGAGACGTGATTGGGTATGATAAGGAGCCGTCGGTTTTCTTGACAGACCGTGAGCTTGGGCTATGTGCTGCATTGAGGGAAGTGTTTCCAGGAACCTCGCACTTACTTTGTCGATGGCACATTAACAAAGATGTGGAGGCTCGGGTCACTACTATGTTCAAAAACAAGAAGATCGGTGCGTCTTTCAAAAACGGAAAATGGAAACGTATCATGGACGCTGCAACCGAGGAAGATTATGAGGCCGCTGTAGAAAACATGAAAGATAGGTGGGCAAGTTATCCAGCACTGATACAATATGTAGAGAACATATGGCTTTGTCGTAAAACGAAGTTCGTGACATTTTGGACAAACCAAGTTCTACATTATGGAAACACCAGCACATGCAGAGTTGAGAGCCAACATTCGGCCGTGAAGATGTGGTTTGATTCCTCGACAGGTTTGGTGTTTGCTTATTGTACTTCATGTATGTACTTTTATCTAGGAATTTCAGTTACAAATCATAACGGTTTTTCTTTGTAATGTGCAGGTTCTTTGGATACCGTATGGGCTCGAGTTCATAGCCACATTGGTAATCAAATCATCGCAATTCGTAATGGTTTGGAGGCTTCTAGGTCGAAGATAGGTCAAAAGTACCGACAGTTGCCACTGTCACGTATAAACGGGAAGGTGTCTCAGCATTGTTTGAAGGTTCTCGATGAGGAGACAAGGAGGATGAAGGAGCTGAGTTATCAAGTGCACGAACGATGTGGATGTGCAATGCGTGTGACCCACGGGTTGCCCTGTGCATGCCAGATACATGATTCGCTAGCTGCTGGGACAGGATTGTACATACGACAAATTCACCCGTTTTGGAGGACCTTGGTTATTGGTTCTAGAGATGGTGGGACGGTGCCTCGCAATGATTCGACCGAGGATGCCGCACATTTTCGTACTCTGATGGAGGAGGTGTTCGATAGTGATCCTGCTGTTCTTCGAAACGTGTCTCGCATCATTGAAGAGGAGTTGCATCCGGATCATTCCGATCTCAGAGAGCCTGCTGTAAACCACCGGGTTCATGGTCGACCAAGAAACAATGATACAAGACGTGATCGTTCTTATTTTGAACATGTAAACCGCCAACACACTGAACGCGGCGCACGACAAACAGGTACGATTGAGTGTTGTGTTTTTCACATAAATCAGCGTTCACTAAACTATTAACTGAAACCTACATCTGTGCAGGAGATGTAAACGACATTAGCCAAAGCCGTTATCGACACATGCTTCCAGGGCCGATGTTGCCTTTCATCACAGGATGGAAGGATGTCATTGGCGATGGGAACTGTGGGTTTCGTTGTGTGGCCGAGTTCTTCTTCGGTGATCAAGGCCGATGGTATGACGCTCAAGAGACAATAGCGAATGAGGTCCTCGGTTATCAAGCCCTATATGAGAGGATTTATGGGCTTGGAAGACTTGAGATCAATGTGCAGCGTATTCGATGGGACGGCGGGGCGGTTGATTCCCGTCATTGGATGGTTGCAATACAAGATTTATTTCCTATTGCGACTTGGTTCAACGCAGCGGTTATTATTCTTGGTGTAGGCCAAACACCAACTTGCTACCATCCATGGATTAACCACATCAAAACTATAATTAACCACAAAATCAAAACTACAAATAATTTCAACACAATAACAGACCAAATCAAAACTATAATTAACCACAAAATTGCCAAAATTTAAGCGCAACAACGACAACCCAATAAAAAACAATTACAATAACAATAACAATAACAACAATTTAAGTAAACAACCATAATACATAACAACAACAACGGCAAAAACCAATACAAACCAAACCAAATTTGCATAACAATAACAATACATAGCAACAACAAACTTATTAAAATAAAATCACGAATTATTGTAAAACTAAATCAACAAAAATTACATAACAATAACTATTGCAAAACTAAATCAAGAAAAAAATTATTTTAATGCCACAAATGAAGGACACAAATATTTTCAAATCAAAACATGCACCAAATCAACAAAATCGAGGACAAAAAAAAAACATAAATTAAAAAACAAAGGAAAAACATAAAACAAAAAAAAATTGGGGGAAAAACAGAAAAACACAATACCCAAAAAAAAAAAGGGAAAAACTAAAAAAAAAATTAAATAAAAAGGGAATACCAGGAGAAAAAAAAAATTGTATTTTATTACAAAAAAGCTCTTAAGATTAAAGTTTTTTAAGCTTACTAACGATAATCCTAACCATTATTTAAGGTTTTACGCATACTTTTAAGCAAAAAATAAATCAATCTAGTCAAAGACCGGTTTTATAGGATTTTGGACGGAATTGAATACCAAAATATATATATTTCTAGACCCAAATACTGGACTGGTTAATTTGGTCCAGTCTGATCTGACGTCAGTCCGGTCCATTTAGTTTTGTCTAAAATTTGAACCGAACTACTTTGGACCGATTTTAGATTTTTTTTAAATACAAAATTTTAAATTTTTAATTATTTTATAGAAAACTCGAAAAAAGTATAGGAAAAACTATATTTAAACGTCTTTTTTTTGTATTTAAAAGCTCATAAGATTAAAGTTTTTAAAGCTTATTAACAATAATGTTAACCATTATTTAAGGTTTTACGCATACTTTTAAGCAAAAAAAAAAAAAAAAAAAACCAATCTAGTCCAACATCGGTTTTATAGGATTTTGGACTGGATTGAAGACCGAAAAATATATTTCTAGACCCAAATACCGGACTGGTTAATTCGGTTCAGTCTGATTTGACGTCAATTCGGTCTAGTCCAGTCCATTTTTTGTCTAGCTAGACCGATTTTTGAACACCCCTACATACAACAAGATAATTGTAGATTTCATATTACTCAAGATGACCAAGAGTGGCAACAACAAACAAGTATACTAAACCGGATGGCTTTTTAATACTCCATCCGTTTTAAATACGTGCTCCATTTTCCATTTTCGACCGTTTTTAAATACTTGCTCCATTTAATTTCCTTATTTGAAAAGCTTTTACAATATTTAATTCATTTCTCTCAACTAGTGGACCCAACATAAATCATATTTTATTAATTTAATATTCTCTCTCTTCCAATTCTCTCAACTACTTTTGCTTTTTATAATTTTTTATTCTTCCACCTACCCCGCTACCTCCGTATTTTATTACTTTCTCTAATTTCTCCTAAAATTCCGTGCATGGAAAAAATGGAGCAAGTATTTAAAAATGGAGGGAGTAATAAGTAAGGTTACTTTTAGTTTTCTTAAACAATTTATAAGGGATTTTTTTAAAAAAAGTATAAGGAATTTTTTTTTAAAAAACAGTATAAGGTATAAGGGAATTTTAAGCGAAGCGTGCATGGTTTTTTTATATTCAATTTTGTACCTTTACAGTCGATTTTGTATTACGAGGGGCATGCCGTCTGTACCTTTACAGTCGGCTACTCTCCATTGAGTATTTTACTCACAATACTTAGCTAAAAAGATTAGGGCCTGGCCGACCCTGTGCCTACAGGCGGCTACCCTTCTTTTACTTAGCACCTACGTTCACCAAGAACTTACCAAGGCAACCGGCCGAATGATCAGACCAGGCGCCAAGCCACCTGATCAATTTACAAAACTAATACGACCTGTCCCAACATCATAGCAAGCGTCCGACGGCATCCCTCCGGATGAAATTCGTCGCAGAGAGCAGCTCCCTTTTGGGTGGAACATTGTTCTATAAACTAATTACACGGCACCTATACGACTGTCCCCAAGGGCAACCACGTAGCCGTTTTTGAGACAAGGATAACTCTATCACTAACCAAACCAGTGGTAGCAGTTGACATCTGAGTCAGATGACCGCCTGTATTACTTGGGATAAATGCAGGGGGTACCTATTGAGTTAATAGCCAACAAACATTGGCGAATCAAGGGGTCTAGCCGGCCTACGCCGCCTGGTACCTCTACTTCTCAAACAAAAGTGGCGGCGACTGAGTAACTCCAACGTTAACTCATAGTCACTCCTTCAAACTTGGTATGGAACCTAAAAAGTTTGAGTCGTCCGCCTGTTTTAAACAAACAAGGGCACTCAAACCCCTATTCCTACTAGGTAACCTATTGAGTTAATAGCCAACAAACATTGGCAAATCAAGGGGATCAGCCGGCCTCCGCCGCCTGGTACCTCTACTACTCAATCTAGATTGTGACGAAGACTAAGTAACTCTTATGTTAACTTAATAGTCACTCAAACTTAGTATGGAGCCTAAAAGGTATGAGTCGTCCGCCTGTTTTTAACAAACAGGGGCTCTCAACCACTACTCTTGCTAGGTTAACAAATTACGAGTTAAAAGCCAACATTGGCAATAAAGGGAAACAACCGGTACCCGCCGCTTGTTATCCTACTTAATTCCTTGGCGACTAGGTAATACTATTTACTTGGTCAGACCGATTGAATAAATGGCCGACTGATCGCCCAGCTTGGAAACAGACAACCAGTCGTCCAGGGGCATAGGCGGACCATCCGTACCTGTCTATAATCGGCCATGCAAAACAGTCGATATAGTGTACAATGCAATATCAAATATTCAACACTTAGACAAATTTCAAGCAAAAAATGATTTCATTAATGAAGATAAAAATATTCAGAACCCCGGCCCCCTGGCCGGGTAAATACAAAGCAAACGGCACGCAGGCCGTGGAAAAAATACTTTAAGCTTAAGAAGGGGACAGTTCAGTATTAGCAGTTGCCGCCTGGTCAGCACTCTTCTTGCTGGACTCGGCTTCAGCTGCATCCTTTTTCGATGCCTTGCCCCCAAGTGGCACAAGCGCCACAACCGGCTCATCCTCAACCAAGGCTTCCTCCAACGCCTCGTCCTCAGCAGCCGCCAGGATCTCTTGATTATATATTTCAGAACACTGGCGGTACGTTTTTTCCCACGAGGCAAAGTCGGCACTGGGGAAGAGGCGGCTCCAGGTCATGCGCTGGATCTGGGAAGAGTCTTCAATCATCTCTCGGACGAGCTCTCTCTTCTCTTGCTCAGCCTTCTCCGAGAGCTCTCTCTTCTCTTGATCAGCCTTCTCCGAGAGCTCTTTGGTTAGACTCTTCTCCTGGGTCACCAGGCGTTCTTTTACGTTAGCCAAGGATTTTTCCATGGTATCGTAGGAGAGTATCTTTTGGCGGAGAGGTTTAAGCTCGGCCTTGAGGTTGGAGACGGTCGCCTCCAGCTCGCTGTTCCTCTTCTGGGCCGCCTCTAACTGAGCCCGGATAGCGGCGGCAGCCTGCGCCTGATAATAAAGAATATCAATTGTCAGAACTTCATTTTGGGCAATTTGAAACATTGCCTTATCACAGTTAGAGGCGGCCATAGCTTTTGCAGCCTTTACCTCTTTGTTTTTCCGATCAAGCGGCTTGCGAAGGCCGTTCACTCGGAGCAGGGCCTAAGTAAAAAGGGAACAGACGTCAGTTTCCAAACAAGATAACAGGCGTCCTGGAACTCAAATACAAAAAATGCTAAGTATACCTCAGCAAGGACCCCTGCAATCCCATCAAGGTCAAGGGTGCCGACACCCCTGACCGCCTCCCTTTCAGATGGAGGAACTGCTTTGATCATGGACTTGGCTACCTCTACCAAGTCAGGTTCCTGAGGGCCGGCTGCATCAAGCGTAAAAAAGCAAGTTAGACCTAGTCAAGAAGAAAGCAAGTGAGTTCTTTCAAGTAATTGTCCATACTTCTAGGCGGCCCCGCCGGAGTTTTAGAAGAAGTGGCCGGCTGCTTTTCAGCCGCCACTGTTTTCCTGGAAGACCCAGGAGAGCTTGCAACAGTCGTCCTCCGGGCCTTGGGGTCCGGCTGTTGCGAGGAAGAAGCTCTTGGAGTGCCCGACTGAAAAAAAAAAAAAAAAAAAAAAAAAAGTTAGTATATGCATAAGCCAACTCCTAAAAGAGGAAGAGTTTCGAGGCCTACCAAGGGTGCCCCCTTGTTGGGGGAGTCGGTACAAGACTGTTGCATGAGAGAGGCCCGCAACATGGCCGCCGCAGTCTTGGATGCTGTTATTTTACTCATGGCGTCAGCTGTAAAAAATAAACAGCAAAGTTAGTAAAAATCTCAAGTAAACAAGGCGTGAAAAACAGAGTATTTGTCAGGCCGGCTACCTCTAGAGCACCGACTGCTGAGGCCACAGGCGGCCAAAAAGTACTCGTCATAGAGCCACTTAAAGCTCGGGACGCAGTTCAGGGGTACTTGCTCTCGTACCCCTGAAGTAGAGTTCACCCTAGTCTCTACTTTGAAGAGTCCTTTGTCTAGGATCTCTTTTTTAGCCTTTGGGGGAACAGGCGGCATGCTGCGGCCGCCTGCGAGAAGAGGCGGATCCCTATTCCACTTGTTAAAGCGTTTGTTCAGCTCCGTGTCTGAACCCTCGATGATAAGGAAGGTGTTCCGCCAATCCTTCCATTTGTTCGCCTTACCTCTCGTCATGAGGTAGCCCCTATGGCTTGTTAATTGATACCAGCCGGTACCGCCCGACTTAGGGGTCCGGCTGAGATAGTTCATGTGGGCGAAAGCCTCGAAGCTTGGCTCCACCCCGTACATTTCGCACCCGGCCACATAGCCGAGTACGTTTACCCAAGAGTTGGGGGCTAACTGCCATAACCCCAAATCATACCCATCTAAAATCCGCTGAACAGCCGGATGTAATGGGAAGCGCAGTCCAGCTTTGATGGCCGCCTCATAGCAGCCAAAGCAGCCGCTATCATAGCTGGTACCAGCCGGCCAGACGACAGTGTCTTCTGGATCCGGCACGAACAGTAAAAATCCGGGGCCCATTCTGTGGTTAGCTATAAAGCTCTCCACTTTGTCTTTCATGGCCGCGATCCGGCCCCGGGGTACCGTGCAGTAGTAGGGGGTGTTTTCCTCTCTGTAAGAGGCGGACGGCTCCGCCCAATGGCTCCCCTTCTCAACTGCATGAGAAAGCCTCGCCTCTTGTAGGCGGCTGTTTCTTTCTTCTGAGCCTGGAGAAGCGTGGCCAGAAGAGCTGGACTCGGACTCGTCCTCTGACGAGTCCGAAGAGGACGACTCCTCCCCTCTCCTAGAGGGGCCCGCCTCCTCTCCCTCAGAAGGAGCAGGAGAAAAGTTGGACATATCAACGGTAAAATGGGAAGGGACCACCTTGCCCCCTCCCTCAGAACTGTCGGCTTGGCAGCCGCCTTGTTTCCTTTCTACATCTGGCGCTTGGTCAGATGTTTCACTAATGGGCACCCTTTGGGAGGAGCCGTCCGAGTTTGAGATCCTAGCAGTCTTCTTTGTTCTGGCCATCACGTTCTGCATAGACACAGATACAGTCGGACTTTGTATAAAGGGCAAAGATGGGTCCAGAAAAGGGCAGGCGGCACTCCTAGTCCTAGATTCAGCCGTCCCCGGTGACCGGCTGATCACTAACTTAGGTCGTGTCGTGTGCTTCCATGGTGCCATTTCAAAAAATAATAATAAGAAAAAAATTAAGAATAAGAGAACCGACGGTTACCTGAACGAGTGATGACTGATGAAATTCTGAAATCCCTTGCAAACGGCTTGTCAGAGCAGGCGGTAGGCAACAAAAGTGTCAGAGCAAGTTCAGGGGTCCGAATGTTCTCTCGCGAAGTTCTCAAATGTGAAAAATGACCGAAGTCAGCACTTCCTTATATAGGCAAAGTGAGAAGGCGAAGGGTCGCTTCCAAATTCAAAATTTGGGCGGGAAAATCACTCGGCCATTTGCAAGGTGACACCTGCAGCAGGCCGTCGCCTGTCACCATGCGACACCTGTCACAGGCGACACGTGACCAGTCACGTGCCACCTGTGAGGGGCAAATGATTAGGGGATTTTTATCCACCAATCACCGTCTGACAAGTGGACCAACCAGGTTCCGCCACGTGTCTTTCACGTAGGCCAATAGGAGCCTGCCACGTGTCAATTACAGATTCGTCCTCTGCGGACCAATTGAGACACGCCACGTGTCCACCCATGCCAAATGGGAAAACCGGCCACCAAGGCCCAATCCTGTTTAGAGGCCCGGTCAGCCCTAGGTTTACCCTAAACCTAGAGATTGGCACGCTTCTCAAGACTATAAATACTCCTCTTAATCCTCATTAAGAGAAGGAGAACTCTAATAACACACGGATTATACATTAAACACTCTCACCTAGAGAGACTAAACCACTTTAATTTCCGTATTAATTACTCCTTAATCAGGTACTAACTTGACCGTTGGAGGCGGAGCTCTCAGGAGTCTCCGTTATTTTGCAGGTACAGGCGGCCGGTTCCAGTCTCGGTGTTGTAACTCTCCCGCAGGACATCAGAAAACCCCGAAACACAGACCATGCCTCAGATCACCAAGATGCAGTGCTTGGGTCATGTGTTGTCCCTGAATGACACAAGAATTGGAAGAAAAAGAAACAGAACAACTTAGATCTTCACATAATTTGTGGACTGATATCAGATTAAACTGAAAATCAGGGACATACAAAACATCTTTTAGAATCAACTCATCAGTGATTTTGACCTCTCCAATACGTGTCACACAAACCTTAGATCCATCAGGGATTGTGATAGTATTATCAAGGTCAGAAATTTGTTTGTAAGAGTGAAAAACATCTAAATTATGACATATGTGGTCTGTAGCACCACTGTCAATGACCCAAACATCAGGAAGAAAAGACATGAGACAGTGTTTACCTGCAAAGAAAGCAGTGCTAGACTGGTTTGGATCTTTAGGACTCTCTCTCTTCTCATTATCATGAATCTGCTGCTGCTGAACAAGTCTGTTCATTATCTTGCTGCATTGTTCCACTGCCATTTGAGGTGTAAGGACTTCATCAGAGACAACAAAAGATTGCTGAACTTGAGACTGATCAACATCAGAATCACCACCCTGAGCAACATGAGCAGCTCTCTTATTATTCTGAGAATACACATTCTGTTCAGACTCCTTGTTCCAAACATTCCATCCTTGTGGATAACCCTTCAATTTGAAACACCTGTCTATTCCATGTCCAGATTGTTTGCAATAATCACAAAACCACTGCCTCTTATAACCTACAGCATTCTGAAACTTATTGTTACCAAAATTTCCTGTTGAAGGCTGTCTATAAGTCTTGTCATATGGCCTGTCATTGAAACGTCTTCCAGCTCCAAAAGCCATAGGCTCTGTATTAGCCAAGGAACTAACACTCATCTCCTTGTGCTTTTCTTCTTGCATGCACAATCTATAAGCAATGGATATAGTTGGAAGAGGTTGCATCATTAAAATGTTTGTTCTGACCATTCCATATTTCTCATGTAACTTCATCAAAAACATCATAAGCCTCTGATCTTGTTGCATTTTAAGCATCTTCTTGGTGATAAGACAAGTACAATTAGCACGGGAGCAAATAGGTAAAGGCTCATTGATGTCCATTTCATCCCAAATAGACTTAATCTTGGTGAAAAATACAGAAACAGATTCATTAGGACCCTATTGAATATCAGCCAGTTGTTGATACAAAGCATACTGCTGAGTAGAAGAAGTATGACCAAACCTCTCTTCAAGGTCATCCCATAGATCCTTTGCAGTCTTACAAAACCAAACACTCTTTGCAATACTCTTTTCTAGGGCAAACAATAACCATCCTAGAACTAAATCATTGCACCTAGACCATGCCTTATGATCAGGATCAGTAGCAGAAGGTTGTGGTACACTACCATCAATAAAACCTAACTTGTTTCTGGAAGACAAACTTAGGAGAATAGATCTCTTACAGTCACTAAAACCACTCCCATCAAAGACATCAGAAACAAGAGTTTTGTTTGAAGCATCCGAAGGATGAATATAGTAAACACTACCAGGCACAGCAGTAGGATCCATAGAAGATTGTGAACTATTCGCAACCATTTTCAACAGATTCACAATCAACTTTCAAGAAATTTTCAATCAAACACCAAAAGATCAATAATCTCCAGAAAAACCTCAATCCAAGAAAATATCCTCAAACAAACACTTCACACACAATCTTCAAGAAAAATTCAAAGAATCAATCCAAGAGCAACATTAAACACCGTAATCGAACCAAAAATTCAATCGCAACATCAAAGAAAAATCTCAGAATCAATCGCAATCGGAGAAGTCGAACAATTCAGCAACAAATCAATCAAAAAACAATCAACAACGAATCAACTGCTCAGAAAAACACACAATCACAATCTCAGCCAACAATCAACAAAGGAATCGAACACATGCAATGAGAAGAACAAGTGTTCGAGCAACCATACCAGAAAACGAAGAACACCTCAAATAGAGAACATCGCACAGAATCCACAATCGAAGCAGCTCATCAAACAAAGAACACAACAAAAATCAACAGCAGAAAATCGCGGAAAAAAAAACGCTCTGATACCATGTTAATCGTATCAAGAGAGAGATAGCAAAAGCTAGAGAGAGAAAATGAAAGAAGATTTTTTGTGGTCCTTTGGATCAATGATGAAACTTTAATAATCTGTGTAGGGAGTATTGAGTATACAATACGGAGTAGGAGTGAATGAGTGATCACTCTGGACAGTAGTGGATGTATGGATGTGAATTTGTTGAATTGATTAATGGGTCAATGGAATGGTTGTTCTTTTGATGACCACTACTTTCTCAAACCTTTTCTTTCTTTTTTTTTTAATAAGGAAAGGTTTTTTTTTTTTTTTTTTTTTTTTTTTTTTTTTTTTTTTTTTTTTTTTTAACAACAATTTAATGAGGAAAGTTATTGAGTAAAAAATTTGTAATGAAATTGATTATATGAGAGATATTTTTTACTACTCCGTATTAGTCTCTTTAATTACATGGGCAAATTTTTGACATGTAATGTATGCAACTATGCACTGAACATATGTAACAAACTAACGATACCTTATTGCAAAGTCAAATGTTGTACTTAAGTTGAGTTAGAGAAGTACAAGTTTATTGAGTTAGACAGTTATGGGGAGAGTACAAGTTTTTAAATAATAAAGAAACTGAATCGCTATTCGTCGTTCGCAAATTACTGGGTGACGTTCACATTTTTAATTGAAATGACTTTTTTGCCCTTGTGGGTATTTTATCTATTTAAGGGTCCACCATGGGTAAATTTAGTTAGCGACAACATTAAAAACATTACCGAGCCCACCACTTGTGTTAAAAAAATCCCGAGCATTAAAAAATCCCGGTTCCACCATTGTACGGCAATCCCGAGGAATTTAAAAATCCCGGGGCAGAAAAGGAAAGTGTACGGAGTGGTGTTTTACGATGGACGACGACAACGTTCACACGCCGGAGGATTCGACGGAAGAATCTGTAAGTAATTCGGAATATTTTTTTTTTTTGTAAATAGGACATCCGCCCTTTATTTCCGGAAATCTGGGGGAGATCCGCCCAAAATTTCCAGATGTACTGGGGGACATCCGGAAATTTTGGGCGGATCTCCCCCAGATTTCCGGAAATAAAGGGCGGGTGTCTTTTTTTTTGTTTTTTTTTGTTTTTTTGTTTTTTTTTTTTTACGTAATTGTTATTGTTATTATTATTATTATTATTATGGTTATTAATATTAGTTTTGTTAATTTTGTAAATTTTTGTTATGATTATGATTATTATTAATATTATTACTACTATTATTATTACTATTGTTGTTATTATTATTATATTAGTTATTATATGTTAATGTTACGTAGTTATTGTTGTTATTATTATTAGTATTATTATTGTTATTGTTATTATTATTATCATTAGTATTATTATTGTTATTATTATTATCATTATCATTAGTATTATTATTGTTATTGTTATTGTTATTGTTATTATTATTATTATTATTATTATTATTATTATTATTATTATTATTATTACTACTATTAATATTATTATTGTTATTATTGTTATTTTTATTATTATTATGATTATTTGTATTATTATTGTTATTATTATTGTTAAATTTAAAATACTGATCCTTGCGTGTTTTATTTGTTTGTAATGTTATTTTGTTAGGATTCGGAGGTTGAAGACGACGGTGACGTTGTGAATTACAGTGCACATTTTGTGACAGACACGGTTTTTCTAACGTTTGACGATGCAGTTACATGGGCGGATGCTGTTGCAATAAATCTGGGATTTATTTTGGTGAAAGCGTCTTTCAACAAACAGAGGGATGGTCCACCAGTTCGATATTTAAGATGTGACCGGGGACGCAGGAGTAAGCCGAGAGATCTTGAGAACGCAATTCAGAAGGACACCAAAACCAAGGGGATTGGTTGTCCTTTCTACATCAAGATATGTTACGAGTTCGTCACCAATACTTGGTTTATCCGGGCAAAAGATGATGTAACTGGGACCCACAACCATCCAATGATTGCGTATCCAGAGGGTCATCGTAAAATTAGTGGGTTGAGCCCGAATGCGAAGCAGGTTGTGCGTGACATGACGAAGTCTAAGGTTGCACCGCGTAACATCATGGCGACTATTGCGGAGCAATTTCCTGATGATCATCCAAACATCAGACACATCTACAACTGCCGGAATGACTTCAGAGAGGAGATGTCTGATGGGAGAGGAGTTGTTCAGCAATTTCTATATTTGGCGAGACAGAGTCGGTATGTTTACTGGGTCATGTCCGATGATGAAGGCGTTTTACAGCACGCCTTTATGGCGCATCCGGTCATGGTAGACATCCTACGGACGTACCCCTATGTGATCGGTATGGATTCCACTTACAAGACTAACCGATACGGTATGCCGTTCTTTGAGATAGTTAGGTGACACCAACAAATCAGAATTTTCTTGTCGCTTACGTGTTCATGCGCAACGAGAGCACGACAAGCTATCGATGGGTTTTGCAGAGGTTGAGAGACGTGATTGGGTATGATAAGGAGCCGTCGGTTTTCTTGACAGACCGTGAGCTTGGGCTATGTGCTGCATTGAGGGAAGTGTTTCCAGGAACCTCGCACTTACTTTGTCGATGGCACATTAACAAAGATGTGGAGGCTCGGGTCACTACTATGTTCAAAAACAAGAAGATCGGTGCGTCTTTCAAAAACGGAAAATGGAAACGTATCATGGACGCTGCAACCGAGGAAGATTATGAGGCCGCTGTAGAAAACATGAAAGATAGGTGGGCAAGTTATCCAGCACTGATACAATATGTAGAGAACATATGGCTTTGTCGTAAAACGAAGTTCGTGACATTTTGGACAAACCAAGTTCTACATTATGGAAACACCAGCACATGCAGAGTTGAGAGCCAACATTCGGCCGTGAAGATGTGGTTTGATTCCTCGACAGGTTTGGTGTTTGCTTATTGTACTTCATGTATGTACTTTTATCTAGGAATTTCAGTTACAAATCATAACGGTTTTTCTTTGTAATGTGCAGGTTCTTTGGATACCGTATGGGCTCGAGTTCATAGCCACATTGGTAATCAAATCATCGCAATTCGTAATGGTTTGGAGGCTTCTAGGTCGAAGATAGGTCAAAAGTACCGACAGTTGCCACTGTCACGTATAAACGGGAAGGTGTCTCAGCATTGTTTGAAGGTTCTCGATGAGGAGACAAGGAGGATGAAGGAGCTGAGTTATCAAGTGCACGAACGATGTGGATGTGCAATGCGTGTGACCCACGGGTTGCCCTGTGCATGCCAGATACATGATTCGCTAGCTGCTGGGACAGGATTGTACATACGACAAATTCACCCGTTTTGGAGGACCTTGGTTATTGGTTCTAGAGATGGTGGGACGGTGCCTCGCAATGATTCGACCGAGGATGCCGCACATTTTCGTACTCTGATGGAGGAGGTGTTCGATAGTGATCCTGCTGTTCTTCGAAACGTGTCTCGCATCATTGAAGAGGAGTTGCATCCGGATCATTCCGATCTCAGAGAGCCTGCTGTAAACCACCGGGTTCATGGTCGACCAAGAAACAATGATACAAGACGTGATCGTTCTTATTTTGAACATGTAAACCGCCAACACACTGAACGCGGCGCACGACAAACAGGTACGATTGAGTGTTGTGTTTTTCACATAAATCAGCGTTCACTAAACTATTAACTGAAACCTACATCTGTGCAGGAGATGTAAACGACATTAGCCAAAGCCGTTATCGACACATGCTTCCAGGGCCGATGTTGCCTTTCATCACAGGATGGAAGGATGTCATTGGCGATGGGAACTGTGGGTTTCGTTGTGTGGCCGAGTTCTTCTTCGGTGATCAAGGCCGATGGTATGACGCTCAAGAGACAATAGCGAATGAGGTCCTCGGTTATCAAGCCCTATATGAGAGGATTTATGGGCTTGGAAGACTTGAGATCAATGTGCAGCGTATTCGATGGGACGGCGGGGCGGTTGATTCCCGTCATTGGATGGTTGCAATACAAGATTTATTTCCTATTGCGACTTGGTTCAACGCAGCGGTTATTATTCTTGGTGTAGGCCAAACACCAACTTGCTACCATCCATGGATTAACCACATCAAAACTATAATTAACCACAAAATCAAAACTACAAATAATTTCAACACAATAACAGACCAAATCAAAACTATAATTAACCACAAAATTGCCAAAATTTAAGCGCAACAACGACAACCCAATAAAAAACAATTAAAATAACAATAACAATAACAACAATTTAAGTAAACAACCATAATACATAACAACAACAACGGCAAAAACCAATACAAACCAAACCAAATTTGCATAACAATAACAATACATAGCAACAACAAACTTATTAAAATAAAATCACGAATTATTGTAAAACTAAATCAACAAAAATTACATAACAATAACTATTGCAAAACTAAATCAAGAAAAAAATTATTTTAATGCCACAAATGAAGGACACAAATATTTTCAAATCAAAACATGCACCAAATCAACAAAATCGAGGACAAAAAAAAACATAAATTAAAAAACAAAGGAAAAACATAAAACAAAAAAAAATTGGGGGAAAAACAGAAAAACACAATACCCAAAAAAAAAAATGGGAAAAACTAAAAAAAAAATTAAATAAAAAGGGAATACCAGAAGAAAAAAAAAATTGTATTTTATTACAAAAAAGCTCTTAAGATTAAAGTTTTTTAAGCTTACTAACGATAATCCTAACCATTATTTAAGGTTTTACGCATACTTTTAAGCAAAAAATAAATCAATCTAGTCAAAGACCGGTTTTATAGGATTTTGGACGGAATTGAATACCAAAATATATATATTTCTAGACCCAAATACTGGACTGGTTAATTTGGTCCAGTCTGATCTGACGTCAGTCCGGTCCATTTAGTTTTGTCTAAAATTTGAACCGAACTACTTTGGACCGATTTTAGATTTTTTTTAAATACAAAATTTTAAATTTTTAATTATTTTATAGAAAACTCGAAAAAAGTATAGGAAAAACTATATTTAAACGTCTTTTTTTTGTATTTAAAAGCTCATAAGATTAAAGTTTTTAAAGCTTATTAACAATAATGTTAACCATTATTTAAGGTTTTACGCATACTTTTAAGCAAAAAAAAAAAAAAAAAAAACCAATCTAGTCCAACATCGGTTTTATAGGATTTTGGACTGGATTGAAGACCGAAAAATATATTTCTAGACCCAAATACCGGACTGGTTAATTCGGTTCAGTCTGATTTGACGTCAATTCGGTCTAGTCCAGTCCATTTTTTGTCTAGCTAGACCGATTTTTGAACACCCCTACATACAACAAGATAATTGTAGATTTCATATTACTCAAGATGACCAAGAGTGGCAACAACCAACAAGTATACTAAACCGGATGGCTTTTTAATACTCCATCCGTTTTAAATACGTGCTCCATTTTCCATTTTCGACCGTTTTTAAATACTTGCTCCATTTAATTTCCTTATTTGAAAAGCTTTTACAATATTTAATTCATTTCTCTCAACTAGTGGACCCAACATAAATCATATTTTATTAATTTAATATTCTCTCTCTTCCAATTCTCTCAACTACTTTTGCTTTTTATAATTTTTTATTCTTCCACCTACCCCGCTACCTCCGTATTTTATTACTTTCTCTAATTTCTCCTAAAATTCCGTGCATGGAAAAAATGGAGCAAGTATTTAAAAATGGAGGGAGTAATAAGTAAGGTTACTTTTAGTTTTCTTAAACAATTTATAAGGGATTTTTTTTAAAAAAAGTATAAGGAATTTTTTTTTAAAAAACAGTATAAGGTATAAGGGAATTTTAAGCGAAGCGTGCATGGTTTTTTTTATATATTTAAATCATTTAAATATGTTTTTCTTTTATTGAGAAATAAGTAATTAAACACGTTAACTGCTAAAAAACGCCCGCAAATCTCTACATAAAGCCCACAAATTTGAAGTGAATTGACACATTTGCCCACAAATTAAAAAACACACTCTCATCTTCTCTCTACTCTCTACTCTTATTTTCTCTCTAATTTTTTTTTAATATGTCGAGGCGACAAGGCAAGGAAGTGGCGGCACCGGAAGCGGAAGGAAGGCGGTCACGCGGTGGAAAGGTATTTTTAAATGTAAAAAAATAAATAAATAAAAAAATAAATAAATAATAAAAACCTTGAGTTGGTGGCGCTTGGGCAGGATGCTTAGGCCACGGCGGTGGCGTCTTACGTGGACGCCGTCACCGTGGGCCCGGCGTCTCGGTAAGGCGCCGCCACCTTTTTTGTTCAAGTTTTTTATTTTGGCTTTTTTATTTATTTATTTTTTTCATTATTTATTTTTTGGATTTTTTTTCCATTTTTTTTAGGTGATTATTTTTTTGTTTTGTTTTTTTTTTCTTTGTATTTTTGATTTTTTTTTTGTTTTTTTTTATCTTTTTGATTTTTTTGTTTGTTGTTTATATTTTTTTTTGTTTTTGTTTATATTTTTTTGTTTGTTGTTTATGTTTATATTTTTTTTCCAAATTTGTTGTTTTTTTTATGTTTATATTTGTTTTTTTAATTATTTGTATATTGTTTTGTTTATTTTATTTACCTTTTTTATGTTCATATTTATTTTGTATGTTTTGGTATTTTTTTTTGTTTTTATGTGTATTTTCTAATTTGTTTAAATTTTTTTTTCCGATGTTGTGTACTTTTCTTTTTAATGTCAATTTGTTAGTATTTTTTTTTGTTTATTTGATATGTTTTTAGTTAGGTATTTCTATTTTTTATTTTTGATACTTTTAGAAATAGATTATATATATAAATAATAATAATAACAATTGCTATTATTTTTCATTATTTAAATGGAGTTAAGCATCACATTTTCGACCTGGTGCCGGGAAGAGTATGGACGTTATTAGAAGTACAATCTACTCAATGGAGAGCTCGGGGCCCAGACACGTTAGATCCCGTGGTATTTCGGCCTCGGCTCGCAGAAAACGGGTGCACTATTCTGAGGATGATGAGGAGGAGGATGCAGATGAAGATGTGGACGATCAGAGTGGACCATATGATGATTACGATCCATTCAGTCATAGGCTTGATGATATGTATGAGACGCATAGGGTAGATGTGCGCAAGGGTAAAGATGGTAGATTTGTTAGTAGATCTGGCACATCATCTGCGTCCACTGTGTCTGTTGTTAGCAGAAAACAGTCGAGGGCCGTTAATGATTCTTGGGTGGTGAGGGGTGAGGTGGTTGGGGGACCTGTAGACGAGAGTGTGATTCCTAGCTTTCTAGGACACATCGCTACCCGTATCTGGGAGGACCAGGAGAGGGCTTTGGATACGGGCATTTTGAAATGCCAAACCCGGGAAAAGACTTGTAACTTTTTGCGTAAGGGCTGATGCTTGTCCGCAGGAGAGCGAGATGCTCGGCCGATTGAGGGGCATTAGAGTGAGTCACCTTCCTGCCACCATGCACGAAAAGATTGACTCAACGCTGATCACGATTTTCGTTGAGCGATGGCAGCCGGATACGAACTCTTTCCACCTTCCGTTCGGTGAGATGATGTCACTGATGCGGATCAGACAGATTTACTAGCGGAGCTGTTGGCGGTGGATAGGGCTATGTTGTACACAGCGACACTTGGTGTTTGGGATCACAGCGGTGCTAAGATCGCATCCGTTTTGCAGCGATGTTTGCACCCCAGTGCACGTAGGACGCAATGACACACAGCTGGCTGCATATGTTTCTCTTCTCCTTGGGTGTACCTTGTTTCCGGATAATAGCGGAAACAAGCTGAGGCCATGCGACATAGTTGACGCGTATGAGCCCGACATAGTAGGCCAGTTTTCTTGGGGGTCGGCGACGTTGGCGTATATGTATCGCCAGTTAAGATTCTCGAGTCAGGCTGATGCAACAGGTATCACTGGATGTCTGACATTGTTACAGACCTGGATATACAAATATTTTCCTGCGTTTCGACCACACTGTGACCCGATTCCTATTAGGGATGGGCAGCCACGTGCCTATGAGTGGAGTCTGCGGTTCGAGAAGAAGTCCATTGACCGCTTGCGATTGATACGGTTATTGCTTGACAAAATGTCCCCACTAGAGGTAAAGTGTTTAAATTATTTCTACTTCTATAGTTTGATGCGTTTATTAAATGAATCTTACTAATTTGAAAAAAATGTGCAGGTGAACTAGATGCCTTTCGGCCAGAACCCAAGTAATAGGGTACCCAGGACCCTCTACACGGGACTGATTCGGTATCGTGAGATCATAGAGGCGTACATGCCGTAGCGCTGTCTTCACCAGCTTGGATTTGTCCAAGTTGTTCCTCCTCCACTGGCATGGCCTAGTAAGGCGGTCCGATCTGCGTCGTCGAAGGAGTACGTCGTCCAATGGCCGCGAAGCATGATTGCCACGTGGGAGCAGTTTCCGATGATTGCCCACCTATGGACGACAGAGCTGCAGCGGCCGCTAAATGGGGTGACTGCCATGTGTGGCCAGCACTACATGGAATGGTACAACCGGTATTCGCACCAGAGGTTGATCAGAGACCTCCACCACGGCGACGACGCTAATGATGATGATGTGCCATCGCCCACTGCCGTGGATGCGGTATGTCTCATAAAACATTTGTTGTTGTGTTTATATATATATATATAATACGTCATTATTGAATTTCATGTTTTTTGTTGTGTGTAGTGGATGGGAAAGATGATGCAGCTGGGACACAGACTTTTTGAGGAAAGGGACAACATGACGACTACATCAGGCAGAGCTATTATTGATGATCTGGAACTGGCCCTTGAGCAGTGGCAGTGGGCGTCACAGAGGGATTACTGATCTGTGAGCAGTTTATTTATAGAACATTTTGTACATTATCATAGTTGTTTGTATAATTTGACATTATCTTTTTAGTTTGTAACATTTGAAATTATTATTTTAAGTTTTTAAAATTTGACATTATCTTTTTAGTTTGTAACGCGCAAGATCTAATTAGTGTGCATGCAAGATATAAATTTAGTCAAAATTAGAATACGAAAAATAAATAAATGGAATAAAAATAGCAATAAAAATACAAGGTTACATAGAAAAGGTAGGTATACGAGTGAAAAACTAAAAGGCAGCTAGGTTGTTCCACTGCTGCATCCAGTCATGATACAGCGCATCCTAACCCTCTACGCTTGTTCTACGAATGGTGTACCACCGAGGTATGATCGATGGGACCAGAAAATCAGATAACAGGTCCAATCGGATGAAATGGCTGTATGACTGCCCCAGAAATGCAATAGCAAACTCTCTTACCGGTCTGGTGACGGTCTCACGCGAACACCCAGGGAGAACCATGGTACATGGATAATAAGCTCGACTATGCAAACCAAGCCCAAAATACATGACTGCACACTTGTAGATGTTTGCAACGACAAAGAGATCAAGTGGCGCGTCGAACCAATGATTTTGACCGCAAGGTCCTCCTCCCCACCGGATAAGTTGCAGAGACCTATCCAAGTCTTGGATGTACACATGGCGATAAACATCTCGGTTTGAGGCGATTTCACTATACATCACCTGACACACTAAATCGTAGTTGTCTTCACCCATCTTAAACACATCAGCCACGACCCAGAATCCACAGTTACCATCTGCAACCACATCATTCCACCCGTCCAAGTATGTCATGATGATGTTAGGGATCCTATCCTTATATGGAAACTGTTCAATGTCCATTCTTCCTGTTGCACATATCAATAAACACAATTAACAAGTCAGCAGTAAACTAAACAAACATTCTAAAAAGTAAATTAAAGAAAAGTACTGTACCGGTGCCGGGCATATTCACCGACGAAGAAGATTGGCTACGACTTGATGACGATGTACGACCATAGCCACGACCACGACCACGAATGTACTCAAATGCACTCCTGTTTCGCCGTGCTTGTCGACCTCTAGGTCGCTCGACCCCTTCAGGTTCCTCGTGATCCAAGCATGACGTGTTAAACATGTCATGAAGTATGTGGGTAGCATCACGAATGATTGAAAGGTGACTGGAGGACACTTAGTCAAACATCGAACGAAATTGTTCCAACTCCTCCTGTTTACGGTGGACCGTCTGTGGAACAACATGCTCTCCGTTAACGAGTGTCCGCTAGAATAGATGAACCTGATCAACATGTAACGACGCCCTATCTTGCGTAATTACACGGTGAATGGTGCATGCGTAAGGTAGTCCATGAGTCACTGATATAGTACATCCGCACCGAATAGCCACTTCATCATCCAAATCCCTCATCCTGATGTGCTCGCTCAGAATCAACCCCAAGCAGTAGTGTGACACACGACCATGGAGAATCTTAAATATGAAATGGCAATACATCACGCCATGTCGCCGTCTAGAGTCCTCGAGAGAGTTCTTGATGTCGTTCTTTTGAGTGTCAATTGCCTTATTTATTCTCTCGAACAGTGTATCCAGAGCAGAGATGGAAGAATCAATCCAGTCCTTCAAAGCTCTATGAGCGCTCTCAACTCTACACGTTGTAATGTTTCTAAAATGAAGAACTTGGTTTGTCCAATATTTGACAAACTTTTCCCTCTGAGGTATCCACTGCTGCATCACATAGTTTACCATTTCCGAGCACCATTGGTACGCATCTTTGAACTACTCTAAGGCTCGTCGTACTCTGCCTCCTTGGTAGCTTGCAGGATCTTCCGCCACTTACCATTTACCAATCTCTCTGCTGAATCTAAATTCCTGTTGAAAAAGTTGTAGGCTATGACTTTCACACAGTTGTTTATGTGCCATGTGCACAGTAAATGGCTCGACTCCGAAAACAGCTCCGCTATAGGGGCAAAGAGACCTCTCTCACAATACTGACGATGGCTGATGGCTGAACATTTGGGCCGATGTAATTTCTCAACTTCTCCAACACCCAATAGTAACTTGCAGCCGTTTCATCCTTGATGACTTCATACCAATTAGAAAGTTCTGGTTCGTTGGAGCATCCCAAGCATCTCAACTAGTGGGAACTTGTACTTGTTTGTCTTGTATGTTGAATCGATCAAAATCACAGATGGCCAAGAGGTGATAATATCTACACAATCAGGATGCATAAGGAATAAATGAGTCACCTCCAATATGTCTTCATCAGAATTAAACCAGAACAGGTAACCACGTGTTTGTGCCTGGTGTAGAAGCTGTTATATAGGGTTCCTTCCCTCTGACCGTTCAAACCTCAATTTCTATCTGACGCTGTAGATGTGTCTTCGGTTTGGCTAGTCTTCAGGATATTTCTCTAACACAGATGCTAATATTTTAGCAGGCTTCACTTGAGCATCACTCATTTCTTTTACAACTAGTTTCGCAGCAGGCCGACTTAGGCCACTTAACTGTCGATGACCCACTTCATCTACTATCATCTCATGGTTGTGATACCCCCATTTACCGTAACCCTTCACTTCCCAACCGTCACGACTTTGTTGTTGTCGAACCTTTACTCTGAACTGACACCCACAACTTTCCGCTTTATATCAAACCGAATCGCTTTACTAAAATCTCGTTCCTCCCTTTTAGGATAACGGTCGCATCTCAAAATGCGATCCATTCTACCATCCCGTTGAGATTTATGACTTGCCACTATAAAACAAAAACCTGATCTAATTGCAACTTGTTTTGCCCAATCAATCGCTTGTTGAGCATCTTCGAACGGACCATCATGTACAAAAATCCCACTATAATCATTTCCGTCTCCACCATAATCCTGCAACAATGACATATAAATATATTTACATAAGGATTAAATTAATACATTTGACACAAAAGTAATTTCTTAATTTTAAATTTCTATATTTAACGCATAATACATTTAATTTCTAAATTTACACATAATTAACACAAAATTAACACGTAATTATATATAAAAGTATTCACACACATACAAAATTATAAATTTGTTTATTTTTTGAAATTATTAACACATATTAAAACATAATTTCAAATTAAACCATAATTTTGTTTTTTTTTTATAAATTATTCACACATATTTAAAACATAATTTCAAATTAAATTTTGTTTTTATAAATTATTCACACATATTTAAAACATAATTTCAAATTAAATTTTGTTTTTTTTAAAAAAATATTAACACATATTTAAGTTCAAATTTATCAAAGTTAAAAAAAAAACAAAAAAAAAAAAACCAAAAACCAAAAACAAAAACAAAAATTTAAATAAAATAAAAAAAAATAAAAAAAACTGTGGCAGTGGCGCCTGGCCGGGAAGCCGCCACCGTGGCTACCATGGTGGCGGCGTCCTGGCCAGGCGCCTCAGCCACGGCGGCGGCGTCCCGGCCAGACGTCGGCCACTAATTCGTAATTTTTAAACGCTACCTCGTTTTCCGGCGACGATGACGGCTCTCCGGTGTATCTCGCCGGCTCTTCAGTGTTTCTCGGCGATCCAGTGTTGCTCCACATTTTTTGTAAGAGAAAATTTCGTTTTGGGTAAAAATTAAAAAAAGGGCAAATTAAAAGTGTCAAAGTTTTAAAAATTGTGGGCGATTTTTAACAGCTCCCTTGGTTTTTGGGACGATCGAAGGGATATTATTTTGCAAAGATAACTATGTTATGTATTGATAAAATTTCTTAAAAGTTCCAATTTGATTTGTATCATGTATATCCGGTCAAAAAAGACTTTTGTATCTAAAAAAATATTTTCATCGAAATATTTGCATCGACTGCTTCCTACTATATATCACTATAAAAGGCATAATCCAATACGAATATTTACTTAACAAACTACAAAGATATTTACATAGGAGTATATCTTAACAGTATCTTATACATATATGGAGGAATTTACTCTCTAGGTCTTCCATTCACATTTAGAGAAGAGAATATGGATGAAATACCATCAATATCATCATCAAGATCATTAAGATCATCATTATTAAGTTCATCAACAACAATCAATGATCTTGCTGATATTGATTGAGATATTTGTTAGACTTGAGGATTATGGAATAGTGATTAGACGCAAATTAGTATCAAAGCGTTGGTTATCTCTACTCTCGAACCCTAAATACGTTATGGAATACCTAAACCATAAGAATAATCTTCCCTTACACAAGAAGGAACAACTACCATGGACGTTTTTGTCAACGATAAGGATGACTAGACTGATGAATTCTCACAAAAAAAATAAAATTCCCAACTCACAAGACATTTAATTCTTCAAAATTCACCCTCAATTTTCTTCCTTGTTCGTCATCATCGTTGAGAGTTGACGAGAGGGATCATCATAACCATCAGTATTACTACATATGCAATCCATTAACAAAGCAAATGAGTGTCAAGGAAACATCGATTGTAGGCTTAGGGTTGTGGTTGTTCATCCTATACCCATGCCCGATGGCCCGGTAAATCATGATCCTTATAAATTATTCAATTCTATGGTTTTTTGTTCTGAGAAATCTCTATGGAAAAATATTCATCTTCGGGTTCCATTGTGTGATTACAGTGATGTAAATTTTACGGGTGTTGTATGTAAGGGAATGGTGTGTCTTCGGTGAAGGAAATGTGTCCTCGACTCTAATTACTAAGTATAATTGGGATCGTATTATGGAGATAATATAATAATTCGTTTATTTGGGTCGTCAATACGTCTTGCTAGATAGCGCTATAGAACTTTGGATTAGTGAGAAATAAACTTGAAGCCCACCTAAACAGATCCTACAGGGTCACATATTAGGTTTGGATCAATAAAGAAACCCGAAGCCAAAAGTGGGCCTTAGGGTGACCGGCCAAGAAGGGAAAAGGGGAGGGAAAACCCTAACCTAATTAATGATAATGTGATTATATTAATTGGGATTTTTAGAGAATAAAATACACAAGTCAGTTTTCTAAAATCTACGTAATATTTTACTCTCCATATTTTCTCTCTAAACCGGTTCTAAAACTCCAAGAAAGGTGAAAGGTTTTCCCATCCAACTAGCATTGGTGGAGCATTGATTCAAGCCGGTGGACCGAATAGAGGAGTCACTCTTGAGGCTCTTAATCTCCCTTAGAGAAGAAGATTGCTAAGAGGATTCACGCTTCAAAGGTTAATTCTAAACTATTATGTGATCCTTTATTTGTATATGCATGAGATCCTGTTTAAGTGCGTATGAACGAAATTCATGAAATTCCGCTTAGAGTATCTAAAACCCTACATTCGGCGCTATGCACATTACGGGATGTTTTATGTTTAGAGATCCCGGTTAGAATGGCATTAGATTGTTTTATGTTTAGAGAAACTTGTTACAATTTAAAGTTATGGTTTTGCTAATTTATGTTTTTATAGAATGAAATTTTTTCTCTTATTTAATTTTGGTTTAGTATTAAATAAAATGTCCAATATATTTTATTAAGTTTAATGGGTTTGTCAAATACGTGATTTGATGAATGAAACCCCATAAGTGAACTGAATTTTAAGTTCCTAATCTGAGTCGTTAAATTGGACATAAACGACTTAATAAAAGGATTTGCATATAAGATTGATTGATAGTGTCGTTTCATGGGCTATGGGAACATGGGGATGTTTAGTCAATCATATGGGTATGTATAGTTGATACATGATCGAACAGACCTACTTAGAAGTTCTAAAAACTTCGCAATTATATTAGTGGATTCTTAAGACATGAGTGGAACACTACTTAGCTCAATGATTAGTGAAACTTTAATGTTGTCAAACGTCATGCCGTAAAAGGAGACTATAAAGGCAGCACTCAAGTTGTGCTAAAAGTTAAGTGGGAGTTTTGGTTGCCACAAGATTGAATAGGTCTTCCTATATTAGATAGGATGGGTGTCTTGGCCTCTTGAAGAGTAAGAATTGAAAATACATGGCCATGCTCAAATGGATCATAAGATGATTGTTTGTTTGGCAATTCAAACTCGGATTTCAAGAAATAATTTGAAGGCTAGTATGGATAACATAGAGATGTAATCATACTATCAAATTAGACACTAAGAGACTTAAGGAATTTGAATATTGCACACTTGTCTCGAACAAGTGGGAGATTAAAGGAAATGTGTCCTCGACACTAGTGCAATTACTAAGTATAATTTGGATCGTATTATGGAGATAATAATTCGTTTATTTGGGTCGTCTATACGTCTTGCTAGAGAGGGTTATAGAACTTTGGGTTAGTGAGAAATAAACTCAAAGCCCACCTAAACGTTACCCCTCCAGATCCCGCTAGCAATACACATGGTAGCGTCTTCATGAATGGTATGGAGGCAGATTTCAATAAACTTAATACTCGTAATGAAAATAATAATGAGGTATGTTTACGAGTAAGGCGATTTTACCATAAGTGCATTGACGAGGACGGATCACTTCTGCCAAATACTACTGCTACTGCTAGATTGATTGGTATAGATTGATTGGTATTCACCCAAGTAATAAGCAATTGCTATATCTAGAAACCTGTAACAATAAGGTGGTTTCAAAAAAGAATAAGGTGGTTTTGTTTGATAGAAAATCGTCACACTTGAAGACTTTGGGGAAATTGCATCCCGATCATCTTCATTCTTCCTGCAGACTTGAGCTCCAATACTGGCCTACACCACTTCCACGTATTTTCAACTAATTTGATAGTTTTTGCGATCGAATTTTTTAATTGGTGGCTATTACTTTGATCATTCTTGCCAGCTTAATGAAATTAAATAATTACTTGTTTAATTTCTTTCTTATGTTTGATTAAAATCATTTTATTTATTTATTTTGCTTCTATAATTATACTTTTGTTTGTCTTCTTCGGTATGCGTATAACCAAGGTAGAGAGAAAAATAAACATTCTAATGTATATACTCGTACAAGCTTGTGCTTGTGTAACAAAACTCTTACTAGGAATGTCTAAATCATATTTAAGCAATTTGTTAAGACTGCCAACTCGTGGCTTTCTGTATAACTAGCCTTTCGGATTGAAGGCTGCTCGATTCTTCTACGAGGAATACTTTGGAGAGGAAATCCTGAAACCGAGCTGCATAAAAATTAGGATTCACAGATGAGATTGTCTTGGAATCATACTGCAACGACTTGTAAGCATGCTCGAGTCGTTTCATCACGTTGTAATCTTGTAAGAAATCAATTATTCCTAGAAACAAGTAGACATTCTTGGAGTCTTGTAATTTTGAGGAACTGTGGTTACTTTCCTTGGGTTCACATTGAGGCACTTTAACTGCTCGTGCTTGAATTTTTGCTCCAAATCTTGTAACGTTACGCCTGTAATACGTTATCACAACATGAATTAGCTAGACACGTGAAAGTCTTCTAGTTAGTTTGAAAAAAGCCTACACGATTGACCAATTTAGTTAAACGAGTTGGGTTAGTATTCAAGGTTTCAAACACACATATGAGACTCTACGCCATTTCATTTTAGCAAACTCTTAATCTATTATCCAAAATTTTCAGATCATTAAAAACTACATTTTAGGGTAGCTAGACTTGATTTTCTTGGTATATTTTCTTTTGGATAAGTATCAAGCATTTTGACTCGTTTAATTAAATAGGCATAGTCGATGTCCAATCTTATAATTGGAATGCTACTAATTGCATTTAGTATAATAATTGATCCTAAATAGCAGTCCAAAATATGCTCCATGCTAGGAGTAAAACCAACCTATTATCTTCTGTTGCAGCAGCTGCTGTGAAGAAGTGTGAAAAAGTAGGGTCTCGACTGTGATATGGTTCCACAATCTCAGATTGAGTACGGTCCATTCCGTTTTGTACTTGTGATGGATCATGACACGGGCGCCCTTTTGCTGAATCTACTTGCATGAAATAATAAAAAATTAAGCACAAGAAAGATGCGTAGTAACATCCTAAGAAATTGGACGTGTATCACTAGAACAAAGGTTTGAGAACATAACCTATATACTACTTTCTCTGTTCCAAATAATCTTCCCGTTAGCTTTTGGAATATATTAAGGTTATTGATTATTCCAAAATATTTTACAAGTAATTAAAAAATTACAAGTGTATGACTAGATAAGCATGTACGTACCTCGACGTGTTTGTTCCACATGTATACCAAGCAACAAACTGTAATCCATGATTCCTTGCTCCTCCAAATATTTACAGTCTAGCTTAATTTGCCTATAAACACAAAGCCAAAGTCATTTAGTGTTGATCTTCGATCTGTTTCTACAGCTGCTCTATGTTTTTTTTTTTCCTCTTCTAAGCGAATACTTATGATTAGGAAGCTCACTCTAGGATCTGACTCTGAGTGGAAGAATCGAGGTAGAAGCAGAAATCGAATTCAGGGTCTTTTAAGGCTAGTATGGGTTGAGTTCCATTTTTAGTGGCACTTCTTCCTTGTGATGATCCTTTGAGATCATATCGTTTGTGTATTTGCATTTCTGTTCGTAACAGGTTCTCCATTACAACAAAATATATCTGCATTGAGATCGACGGAGTTTAATTATCACGACTACATGTATCCTACACTTTTATCTAAGGTCTCACATAATATGCAGAGCAAGCTAAGGCCTAAATTTCAACTCTTCATCGATACAAAATAATATTTACCTTTGTACCTCCGCTACCAGGTCTTGTAGCATGAAGGCCATAGTACTTGGCTAAGAGGGAGTTTCCGTACTTCTGAATGTGATCGTAGAAACTTGGAAGCATCTCTAAGAGAACCTACAAGATAACAGATAAATATACTTATATACATTTTCAAAGGGCTCAAACATTGTACATGGTTCTGTTATACTTCAATAATGAAAAATAATTGTTGAAACATTTACCTTAGCTTCAGATTTGCGCAAGGTTTTTATGACAAATCGGTCATCATGAGACACATGGAACGGCTTACCAGAGCCACGCACTGTCAATTCCAAGAGATTTTCATGGTTGCACACTGATATCATGTAATCATCGTAATTAACATCTCCAAGCTCTTGTATATTTCTGTAAAAGAGTTTTTATATAAAAAAAAAAAAAAAAAAAAAAAAAAAATCGCGCTTATAATGTGGCAGAAAATATCACACAGAGGATGCAGTAATAATATTGTAAGAAAAAAGTTTAAAAACAAGAACCTGAAAAGGACAGGGCTGTAATCTTTCCAAACAAATTCAGAGATTGTACCAGGCGGATGACTCGAGTTTATAGGGTAGTGTATGTTCGTAGTTCTTGAAGATTTGAAGCTCGAAGATGAAAACGAAAGCTGCTTCCTAAGCAAGGCCATACACCTGCAATTGAATCCACCTCTTATTAAGCAATGTGTTATGTGTAGACTAAGAAAGATGATTTTTAAACAAAACTGGAATGAACATTAACTTCTTACAAGTACTACTAACATTATGTGCCAATAAACTAACGCTTAGCTTCCTTTCTAATTCCCAATGTATAGATATCAAAGGTCAATAATACTTCTTAGACATGATCAAGGTAGTACGAGCTATTGGGTCACGAAATCTGAGGATCAGAAATCAGAATCGAAATGAATAACTTGAAGTTTGAACAAGTTCCCCCATATAATATATTCGTTAATCTTATGTTTAAGAGCAAATATTCATGCAATAACACAATAGCCCAAGGCATCGCTTAGGCCTAAAAACTAGTACGAGTAATAACAAGTATATACCAAGATGCATTGGAAACTACTGATATAGATCTGCAAACTATAAAGTATCAAGGTGTCTTTATCGCAAGTCTGAAACGGAGTCTCAAGAAGAGTCTCATGCAAGACTTTGGCAATAAGGTCATAATAGATTATCATGAGTCTTGCATGCGGTTTGGCAGATGAAAACCCATCTTAAGACAATGCATGTGGGGGTAATAAGCTGACAAACTTTGCATGGCCAATAATATATTGCCAACTCAACACAAGTTGTTGAATAATTAATGTTAGTATTTAGGAGGGTAAGCGAGTCTAGAGTGAGTCTTGGGATAATGTGTGAAAATGGAAAGAGTCTTGTATAAGTCTGAATAATAAAAAAGTAATTAAAAGTTAGTGGAAAGCTGATGTGGTGGAGTCTGAGACTGGGTCTGGAGATAAACTCACCCTAACCCAAATATTATTCAAGACTCGAGTGGCCTTACTTGACTAGGTATGGACTACTACATCCCCTGGACAAAGGTAGATTATTGGGCCTAATATTCCGATTGTAGATGATATATAAGATTTATACATGGCCCCAAAACCCAAGTGTCTACCAACTACGGAGTATGAATTATCTATGTACAATATGGCTAACAAGTGAAGGTGACATTGGCTATCTTTATACGACTTGTCTAGTTGTCTATACACAATAAATTAAAAACTTGACTTGAGCATCGGAGAGGTTCCATCAAGAGTAACTTGTAACTTTAAAGGTCAAATTATGTTTCACTTTTTATTTTTTCGTCAAGTTAATATCCAATAATCGATCATTATAACCCAAAATGTAAAGCAAAGATGAGGAATACAATAATATAACACCCCGAGATTTACATGATTGTCAATTCAAACGTAACCCTAACTTTAAAATAACAAATTCAAATAGGACAAATTCAAACAAATTTGTTACTTGAGAATGTCAGCAAAAAAATTTTATCCAAAAGTAGCTACAAAAATGATTACTTATAGACATAATTGTCAATTCATTCAGATCCTAGATCTTAAACATAACCAAATACATAATTAATTAACAAAAATTAGCTTACCTAATTTGCCCAAACAACCAATGAAGAGACAGATAGAGCGAAATCTAGCGATTCATCCACAATTTTTTTGTTCTCCCCAATTCTGAAATTCAGGAAATTAATCAATATAGAATAAAAATTCAGAATTATTATTTGGAGAAGATTAATGATTTATTTGATGGGGGTTTCTCATGAAATCAAAAGGATTTTCAATTGAATTTTTTTTTTATTAGTTTTTTTTTTTCTAAGAATGATGGCGTTAACATTGTGGAATAATCAAACGCGCCAGTTTCTGTTATGGTAGTTAATAATCTTTCTTTTTCCAACCAAGCTGACGCGTTTGATACTGAACATAATACCTAATGTTGTGTTTTGCAATTTTTTAGGGATAAATCAGGAATTTCATTGAACTGCCCGTTTGTACGATGGGGAGACACATATTCGAGGGAGTTTTCTCAAATAAGTCGATCAACACTAAAGGTTTCTAATAAGTCACGTATTTTTTTATGACCGTTCCATTAAATTGTACTTGTACTAATGCAAGGGATACATATTTAAATTATTTTTTTTAGCGATGATAACTGGGATGTATGGATTAATGGTTTTTGAGTTACCATCCGTTTGGTGGTAATTATTGTAATTTCTATTTATTTGCTTAATTTTTTCTACATCTATGCCCTTTAATTTCCTATATAAAGTAATTTATAAACCATTTCAAGTAAAAAAGAACAGAGGAAGTACATTTTATGATTTATTCCTTTTTTTTATTGTTTTTAGTGTTCCACCCGTTTCACCCTTTGGGCTAATCCGGATTCGAGGATCAGTTCTGGGTGGTTAGGTTTCTGTCCCCTCCCAATTGTTGTTGTGGAGGATCGAACACGTAGTCCTCCCTACCAAGTGTAGCCCCAATCACCACTACACCAACAACCAATTGGTATGGTTTATTCCTAATGATTGTGCGTATGTGTGCTTCATCCGTTTAAGCTTATACTCTATTTGTTTTGTTACTAAATGTTCGACTCACTTTGCTTTTACATAGTTTTTCTTGTACATCTTGATCATTAATATCTTCAATCATTTACAAGTGAAAATTATTTTTATTTTTTTAAAAAATAAGTTGAAAACTTAAAAATATACATTTAGATGAAACTAACAAGATCTCAAAAGTTCATCATTATTTTTCTTTTATAATTCATTATATAAGATCAATGTCATTTTATTTTAACCAACTTTTAACAAATGAATATGGTGACTGGTGAGTACCTTTTTTGATTGATATTTAAATTTCCCATTTGGTTTCCTCTTTCCCTTTATGACTTGATTTGAGGTTGCTTTCCCTTTTTTCTTAAAAAAAATTGCAAGGTACTTATTTATAATTTCCTAACTTGGAAGTTTAAGTAAAGGAATTAGAGAATTCTAGGCTTTGTAGCAAATTTTGATTGTGATTTGAGGGATTCGGGTACCAACATTTGATTTGTAGGACTAACATCAAACATTTGTATAAATTGCTAATTATGATAGTTGACTAAACTAAATAATTCTACCAAATCAACAAGGAGAATCTACTCTAAACCGGCTAACATGACCACTTAAACACATGATTTTGTGGCCTAAAAGAAACTCCAATGTCTTTGTGTAATACTAGTACTTGAACATTAATATAATTATTGCAACATTTGCAAGGTCTAGATTTGGATGCTAATTTTAGAACTTCTGCTATAGTCAATTAGTCAGGCCCCTAAAATTTTGGAGTTTACTTTATATTTTCAATTTGGGGTAAGAGGTGAAAATTGGGTAACTTGAATTTAACTTCAAATAATTTTCAATCTCTTTCTTTTTCAAATTTCTCAGTATTGGCCTCATCTAGGAACGAACTATAAAAAAAGAGGGAAAGGGTGCTTTTTAGGTTTGGACTTCTAAAATAAAAAATGATTTTACATGATCCACCTAAATTTAGGCCTTGTTTTGCATCTCTTGAGTATTGACTGGTTTGGCTAGTTGTTTGTTTCAATTATTCATGTTAGTTATACTTATATGTATTTAGTAAAGTTAGGTTAACTGCTAGTTGTTTGACTTGTTTCACATATAATGTACACAAAATCTAATCTTTTTGGCCTTTAGCCAAGTAAAAAAGCTAATTACAGAACACATACATTGACTATCGGACCATACTAAAAAGCAGCAAGTTAAAATTCAATGGAAAAGCCAACAAAAAATCCATTTATCGAACACAATTTAAATGTAGAAAAATTGTCAAGTTAATACGAGTACTCAATAATTTAAATTTCCATTTAAAAATCTCTAAATCCGCGAAGACCGCAGGTGCATATATAGCAATCCGAGCATGACATAACCAAAGGATGATAACCATTGATAGTTGCCTAAAAAACCTAGGTACTATTTATAAAAGACAGACATTCACATGATTAAAAGGACCACAGGGCCTTAATAATAAAAGGCAAAATGTATAGCAGCCTTAGATGATTGTAGGGGAGGCAATATTAGCCCTAAATAGCAACTTAACATTGCCAGAAAACACCTCAGCTTGCATATTTGGGACACTACCCTACAATTTAAAGGCCACAACATTAGAACTAGTACTTTTATTGTTTTTATTTATATTTTTAGGATTTTTTAAAAATTATTTTAACAAATAATTAAAAGAAGGGCACATGCCTTAAGGTATAGACATCTCCCAGCTGACATGAATATGTTAATAGAAAGTGGAAAAGAGCAATGGCATGCATTCCCAATCTCCCCACTACTATAGGGTGTTTGTGGTCCTAGTCCTAATTACACTAATCAAACATTACCCAAAAAACAATTAATAAAGAAGAAAAAGGTTGTACACTTGTACCATCAACTTTCTACATTCCAACAAAGTGAGGATTCAATTGAAGAAGTATATACTATAGTCATCAATATATTTATTGTTTTGAATTTATGATGATATTAGGTTTGTTTTATTACTTCGTAGGTTAAGATCATTGGAAGGCTAAAGTTATTGTTGATGTAGATTGACATTTGCCGTTCTACAACTTTGATGTAATAGTGTTGTAATTCATACGGTATATTATCTCAATCCGACTTTAATAGTCGCATTGATAGTAAAACTAGAGTCGGCAATATTCAAATAGGGCTTTGTTTGGTAAAGAGAATTTGAAACAAAATGAGCTGAGGCCAATTGATAACTTATTACATCCATACCCCCTCATTACCTTATTCTAGTGCTTCTTGTACTCCATATTTGTCATTTCACATGTTCAAATAACAAATAGCTACCAATCATTAACTACTTTTACTAGACATTTTTTATTTTTACAAACAGCTGATAAAACCAGCTAATTATCAAACGGGACCTAAACCCAAATGGATGAAGTAATAGTAATATTTGGAAAAAAATAATTCAGCCAACAACTATGTTGTATGCATAGTTGTATATGAACTTTATTCAAAGACATAATAATTGATGCTAAGAATTGGAAGTAAAAACTAGATAGGCATGGAGGACCATTCCATTATATTGACTTTATAGTCCCTTTCCTCTACCTAGGAAAGATAAAACCCCCAAAAAATAAAGAAACCTCAATCCCCAAAAACCCATCTCAAGGCAGTTGCACCACCTTTCAAATTCTTGGATTTGGGCCTTCCAAAGATTGCTGAAACTAGCTAAGCATTAGCTACAAATATCACCACCTTTTTCCCTCAAGACAAACATATTTTCTACCATTACCAGCAAAATCAACTCAAATATTTGCTCACAACCAACCAAAACATAAAAGGACAACCTATATAATCCATAAATTTTTGTATACAACAAACATAGTATTTCATACTATATTACTCAAAAATAATAATGTCTTCTTCATTAATGAAAGAAAAAAAAAACTAGGACAATTTTGTCTGCTGCACTGTATAAAAACAACCAATTTGTTGTTATACTTACGGCACAAACACAAAGAGACAATAAAAGAAAAAAGTGAAAATCTTTACTCTTTTTTTTTTTTTTTTTTGAATTTTCAATCCCTAGGTGATCAGAACTTGTACTTGAGCTCAGCTGTTGATTGCAAAAGATTTAAAAGTAAATAAATGGGTGTTTTTTTTTTTTTTTTCGGATGCAGCCATTTTTCCAGCTGGTATGTTTTGTTATGCACTGTTCTGAAAGATAGATGTTATCATAACCAAATGACAAATGAAAAACAGGTTTTTTTTTGGTGGGGTTGAGAGACTACAGTGGTAGTAAAAGCAAATACTAGTAACTAAAGTTCCCCAACATTAAGGAGAAACTTCAAGCCTAGGTTCAAAGCAAAAGCCATTGAAAAGCTGAAGAGGGAACCTCTTTGTAACAGGACATTTCTGTGACCATTTCCATTGCCTTAGGTTCATGTCAAACAAAAGCAAGGCTGGTGCACCAAAGCTCTGGATGTATATCAGATCATCAGTTCCGCTACTAGCGAATACATCATCAAACTCTCCAAAACCTTGAAAGTACTTGTGTGGCATCCGAGCAACATCTTGCCATTCGTTTCCGTTTAAGACCCAAATCCCTATCCCTTTGATTATGTCAGAGCGATCCTGTTTCCCGATCCCTCCAACCATCACCAACTTCTCCTTGAGGTTCATCAATCGGCCACACGTTAAAGGGCAAGGGGCTGGGATAAAATTCCTCATCAACAAGCCACGGGGTGAGCGGCTTGAGAGATTGTACTTGATCAAGCCATGGCGTTTATCAGGCATTCCACCCCCAGTAGAGTAGAGCAAGAAGTAGAGAACACCGTCACAAATCACACACTCATCACCAGCTCTCCACCCGTTTAAAACCTCCGTGAGTGGAGACACCCACATCATTGTTTCTGAGCTATAGATATGAATGGAGAGATCCCATTGGTAGAAGTTGTCTGGTACTTGTTTCGATTTCACAATCGAGACATTGTAGTTGTGAGATGTCCTATCAACAGATATTGTGAGGGCAGTATAATCAGAGAATTTAATGCCTGGAGGCTCCATGAGCCTCTTGCTGCATTTGGTAATGGGGTTGTAAACATGGAGCTCACTTCTGCTATCATTGTTCATGAAGCAAACAAGGCCGAAGGAGGAAGCAACGAACCAATTAGAGGTAACAAAGTAAGGCAGGTCAATGCCATACCACTTTTTAAGGCCAGGATCATAAGAATACCCAAAAGATTCATCAGTGCTGATAAACATGAAATACCAGGGCTTATGTGATAGAACATGGACAGAAAAATTCCACAAAAAACGTTTCGAAGTCACTATATCATTCCATCTCTTGCAAACACAACCAGCTCTAAAAATGCTGGCAATAGGTAGATAGGCCAGAATCCTCTCCAACAAGTCATCCGGAAGAATTGAGTCTACAGACACTATGTCTTTGTTTACCTCATCATCAACATCGGAGAAGGAATCGAATTTGACAGGGTTTAACACAGAACCATAGTGATAATGGCTAACCCATGTATCCCTTCCATCCATAGTTGGATAAAAGTGCCCTGCACAGAAAACAGTCTCACATTGATTTCATTTTACCTATAAACAGAAAACATTCCAGCAACCACAAACACATAGCACCAACAATATTAAATTTTGAACAAAATTCACCTAAATACATATTAATTAAACCACAAAAATACTAAAAACTGCAAATTACATGAATTTCAAAAGCTCTGCAAAGCTGCAACAGCTCTCAAGACAACTCCACCATACTCTTGAAATCCTTAAACAAGTGTAAAAATAACGAAATCAAAATCAATGATCCCGGTCGAGTTTTCGGTTTTTTTAGCTACCATAATGCTCAATAAGCAACCAACAGCAGCAACAACAATGACAACTAAATTGAAATCACTAAAGTGCCCAAGAAACCTCTTTGCAGCATACAAATATATAGTATTTACAATAACAATTAACAAATGCATATAATTATGTAGTGACATTAATCATCAGGCAAAACTTAGAATTTAAATTTTCCAGAATATGAAGATTGTACAAACAAAACCAACAAAAATAATAAAAGCTACTAAAAGCTAATCTCAGCATAAATAAACCCAAATACCCAAAATATATCAGGTGGACATATTCAAATCTTCAATTATCCCACATTAAACTGAAAACCACAATTAATTCCTTGAAAAAGCTACAAACTTTTAAACATTGCCCAAAATTGAACCTCCGCAAAATGATAGTTGAATAATAACAATAACAATAAAATGTTAGGTATAACTAACAAATAATTGGAGTATTAAGCTAACAACAACAATTTATTCAAATAACAAATCACCAGAAATCTCAATGAAACAACTGTTCAACATGTTTAATCAAGCCAAAAGATACGATTCAACAACATTATTATAAACAAAAATAAAATAAAATAAAAAAATCAATACCACCCAAAAATTGGAAAATAATGAAGAACAGTAACAAACAAATCCCATAATAATAAAATGAACGGAATTTAAATTACAAGAAAAAGACAATACCTTGATGGGAAAATAGAGCTATTTTTTTAATTTTTTGAATTTAATAATTTGTTTTCCTGAAGCTCAAGAACACAGACAACAATTCTTATGTAATGGGTACACCAAGATTAACCAGAAATTTCCAGATTTAACAGAGGAAACAAGCAAATGGGGGTTACACAGTAATTAGGAAGAAAATGTAGGAAATTTAAAAGAAATTGAAATGGTTAAATGTGAAAAATTACCAGGGAAAATAAAAATAAAATAAAACAAAGACGAAAACTTGTCTCTGTTAAAAGAAGGATGAAGAAGAGAAAGAAAATTCTGGGTTATTGGCGTTTTTTGATTTGATTTGAGAAATTTGGTTAAATTTTATAGGTTGAAAGAATTGAGATGAACAAAAAAACGAGAGGCGTAATATAGAATGCAACGGGAAAGGCGGTTTTGGTGCTCACACACCAAAAACAACGCCCAACCAAATGAAAATCGGCTACTTCATCAAATACCAGTAAGCACTTTAATAATTCACCGAATATTATCTAGGTTTTTAAATTCACAAAATGCCACTGAGTTGTAAAAAAATTCACCGAGTGTTATTAATGATTGACGGTCATTAACTCCGTTAGTCATTAGGGTTTAATCATGACACATGTGGACACGTGTCAGTCAGCTATTTGTTTAAAAAAAATTAAAAAAAAAACTCTGAATGCTAACCCAACCCAGCCCCACCACCGTAACCACCTGCCAAAGACAATCGACAACCCAAAGCCAACCGTCGGAACTCCTTGACCTCCTGCCGGAAACCCCTATCCTCTCGTCAAAACCCGCCGGAACCCCCTGACCTCCTTCTAGAACCCCTTGACCCCACCAAAACCGCCGACTCCACTTAATCCCCCTTTCCTCCTCCCGAAAAACCACCCCTGCCACCGCAACCGTCTTACGCAATGCCCAGATTTCCGCTTGCTTGACTCCAGCACTTACATGACGACCCACAGAATTCTGCCTGACCGACGACCCCCGCCCTGATCCCTAGCCCAGCCCCCGCAACCACCTGATGCACCAACACGACGCATCATCGTAGCCACCGAAACCGACCATGGAAACCCAGAATAAAACCCGACCATGGAAACCCTTCACCCTCAAACGGCTGAAATCAACCATGGAAATCCAGAATGGTTGATTTCTATGGCCGATTTCGTCGTTTCAAGGGTGGAGGATAGGAGGGGTGGTTTTGCGCGGTGGTCATAAAATGTTGGGTGTTTTTTTCGTGAGGGGAAAAAGCGAAAGGCACTAAGTCGCTGGTTTTAGGGGTGGTGGTTGGGCTGGTTTCGACGGTGAAGGTGAGGTAGGGAGTACCGACGGCTGGGGTTGGGCTTCCGGCAGTGGCAGTGGTGGTGGTGGTGGGGCTGGGTTAGGGTTAGAAATTTTTCAAAAAAACAAAAAAAAAAATTCTTTTTTTTTAAAGATTTTTTTTTAAATTGAACCAATCATATCATGACATGTGTCATGATTAACCCTAATGACTAATGAAGTTAACGGCCGTTAGTTATTAATAGCACTCGGTGAATTTTTTACAAACTCGGTGGCATTTGGTGAATTTTGAAAACGGTGATAACATTTGGTGAATTATTAAAGTGGTCAGTGGCATTTGGTGAAATAGCCGAATGAAAATTGAGGAGAGAGAAAATTGAAAGAAAGAAAAGGGTGGTGTTGTGTGTTGTATTTCAAGTTAGTACAAGTTTTAACTCTAGATATGTGAGCTTTTTATGGTTTTTTTTTAGGCAAAGGGTAACGAGTGTTCCCCAAACGTTAGATAAGAGAAGTAAAAAGTGGAAAATTAGAATAAAACTAATATTAATTACACTGAACGACGCGTGATTTTGTCATGCATTTATAACTTAACACTATTTCAAGCAACATATTCATTAATTGTCTAACGTCCCGAGGCGCTTGTTGGCAAGATTTTTTTTTTTATTGGGAGACAACTAGTTATATCCATGCTCTTAAATTAAATAAATTAATAAGATGGTTTTTAAAAAAATTAATAAGATAATGTAACCTTGCTAATTCGAACACCCCCTCGTATAAAAGATATATAAGATATAAGTCGCATTTCAGTCTGTTTTCCGAATCTTATTATCAATGCTCACATTTTTATTTTATTTTAGTTTAGTCTAGTTTAAGGTAGCTTTGTTAAGATGTGCTAATTTGAATTGGGATTAAATAATACTTCATAAGTTCATAATAAGCTATATTAATCCTTTTTCTTTTATATCTGGATTTAAATGATGATTTGGGATCTAATTCGTGTATAAAAATAAAACGTACAATCCTTGATTTTATTAATCTCAAATTAGTATAGTTCATTATTTGATTTGTGGTTTAACATATTGAATCTATATATTTGTATATATGCTACTAAGATAAACAAAAGGGACACTTGTTAAAATTCTAGTTCATCTATTCTTTTTTATTGGTTATGTTTTGATTATTTTTCTTTCACAACAATAATATTTCAAAGGAAATCAACAAATAGCAACAGAAGGAGTATGTTGTAAAGAAAATACAATATTACTTTTGAATTTTAATATTATAATTGGCCTAGATTTTCAGCAAAAATAAATTAATTTTATTGAGTTTTTAATTTGTTAGGAAAATTGTGTACCTTGTTTTTGCAAGAACAAACAATTTCTTATGTATTTTACTCCCTCCGTGTTTTAATAAGTATTACAGTTTGACCGGCACATAGTTTTAGATAATTTAATTGACTTAAATAAAATAAGAGGTAAGTGAGGTAGTTGGAGTATTAAAAAGTTATAAATAAAATATAGTGGGGTTAATGGTTTATTGAAAAGTAATGAATGTGAGAATAAGTATATAATAAAAATAGTAATAGTGGGTTTGAGTGGAGACTATGAGAGAAGAGAGATATAATATTTAAATTTAGCTTTTTCCCAAAATAAAAAGTGTCACACTTATTAAAATACGGCCGAATTTAATAAGTGTAACACTTATTAAAACACGGAGGGAGTAAGCAATATTCCAATCTTGACTTAGGATAAAGATAAAATTCAAACACTTAATGAAACCAAAACTATACATATATTTCCATCAACCAAAAACTTGTAACTATTGTTCGACGAATTAGGTATATTAGCCGCCCTTCCCACTCTTCTACTTTACAATAGTAAAACCTTTTTTTTTTTTTTTTTTAATTTATTTTTATTGTCAAGCAATATCAACTATCGAGCATAGATCCATTAGTCCATAGGATGACTAATATACTAATCCAAAAGGTCTACCCACGGGAAGCTCATTAAAGCATTAAACAATATAACATTCAAGAAATTAGCTGATATAAAAATCATATTCAATTCATAACTCATTCAAGTTTTTTTTTTTTTTTTTCATAAACTTAAAACACACAGTAAATTAATTTAAAAATATTAATTTATCATTCATTTGTATCTATCATAACTTATTAAGACATGCAATAATTGTGATAGTACTCATTAAAACTTATTTTTAGAAAAATCGTACTCGTATAAAATAAGTTACAAAATAACATACTTGGTAACTCATATGTAGCACACCTTTAGGGGCCGTTTGGTTGACAGAAGGGAATCGGAATGGAATGAACAAAGGGAATGAAATGGAATGGAATGGCAAAGTGGAAAATTTGGAAGGTTGTTTGTTACAAAAACCAGGGAATCATTCCCTCCACCACAGCACCACCACCACAGCGCAGCTCCGACCGCCGCCGAACCCTCACAGACCTCCGCCGACCGTCGCCGACCCATCCCCGACCGTCGACGACCGTCGCCGACCATCCAGCCCCCATCGCCGACCGTCAAACTCCCTCCCCGATGCTCCAGCCCCCCTCCCCGATGCTCGAACTCCCTCGCCGACAGTCGCGCCCCCCTCGCCGACGGTCGCTGACCCCTCGCCGACCCTCCAGCCCCCTCGCCGACGGTCGCTGACCACCACCGACCACAGCACCACCTCGAACTCCCTCCCCAATGCTCCAGCCCCCCTCCCCAACGCTCGATCTCCCTCCTCCACCACAGCACCACATCGCCGACCACTCCCCGGTGCTCGCCGAGCCTCCCCGACCACTCCCCGGTGCTCGCCGACAGTCGCCGTCCGACCACCACCGACGTATATGGGTGTTAGTGTTAGGGTTAGGGTTAGGGTTAGGGTGGGTGGGGAATGGAATGGGAAAGTGGGGGGGGGGGGTGGGGAATGGGGAAGAGGGGTTTTGGGGTATTTTGAAAAATGAAATGGGGGAATGATTGAGGGAAAAAGTGGCAAACAAACAGGTTGAAAGGGAATGATTCCCATTCCCTTTCCTGAAACCAGCGAACCAAACGCACCCTTAGTGTATTTGGTACACTAAAATTATATAGTACACCTCAAGATCGAGTTCATATGATTGGACACTTTACAAAAACAAAAAAAACAAAAAATAAATAAATCAATACCTTACTTGGAGTGTAATCAAGTCTATAAGAATATTTTAGTTGTCGCTATTATGCTATTTATCTCTATTTGTTCGACCCCTTTCTCACATTCTCGTATGTAGTCATGAATATTTAGGGGAGAGCATGGGACGGGTACCCGTTCCGATAACGTTATTGGTTCGGGTACCCGATAATCGTTAAGGCTAAAACCGATTCCCGAAACCGTTCCGATAAGGTTCGGGTACCCGTAAATTCGGATACCCGAAAATACGGGTACCCGAACCAAATATCCGAACCGAACCAATAAGCTGATTTTTTTTAGGTCTTTTTATTTATTTAAAACCTGCTTTGCAATTCGTTTTTAGATGCTTTTTAGTTTTTACTAGTTTTTTTTTTTTACTTCCTATTTTTTGAACTATAACAATTGAACTTAAATACACAAATAACAAAAATAATTACAACTATCGCTGTCTTCCGCTTTGGCAACCTACCAGTCCCTGTCCTTGAGGCTGCTGCCTCCTCACCTCTCCTACTTGGCTGCCTGAACTCCTCCTTGTACCCACCTGCTTAATAATATTTTTGTCCAAACTTCCACCTGTTTTTCTAGTATTAATTATTGTTATTAGTACTATGATTTTTTTTGTAACAAATAACAGCCTAATAGGCTGATATTGAAACCTGAATACACATATAACACATCACTCAACCCGATTACAAATGAACAAATACTTGATACGAACATACTGTTTCTTTTAAAAAAAAAAAGTCCATAGTTAACAATAATAAACCAATACATAACAAAAAAAAAAGTCCATAGTTTATAGTTTTAAAACAAAAACAGTCCATATTAATCATATTTCATAAAATACTCCAAGCCTTCAATGACTTCCGGCCTTCAATACAATCACCACCAACCTTCATGATTATAAGTTGCTGCCTCTAATCAATTAATCATCATCAACAAAGAGAGAGTGTTCCTCACCAAGAGGTAACATTTCTTCAAAAATAACAAAATTAAAAAAAAGTTAATGAATAATTAACAAGATAATGAGATTAAAAAAAAAGAGAGAAAATATTTAAATGTTACCTGATTCAATTTTTTCCATATCTTCAAGTCTCTCCTCAAGTATAAGAGGACCTTGAGATGTACGTAACCAATCTTGTGCACAAATCAAGGCTTCAACCATCTTAGTTGAGAGTGAGCTGCGAAATGAATCAAGCACTCGACCACCGGTGTTAAAAGCTGATCCGGAAGCGACTGTTGATACGGGAATGGCAAGTACATCTCTAGCCATGAGAGCTATTGTTGGATACCTTTCACCATATTTTTTCCACCACCCCAAACAATCAAAGCTTTTTCCGGCGGGATTAACTTCTCTATCATCTTCTAAATACTTGGCCAACTCATTTTTCCCTTGTACTCCAACACATGAACCCACCTGCCTTTCAAACTCTAATTCCGCAACATCTACATCAGAATCCATATCTTCTACTTCCTCCGAAAAATCAGAAGTTTTAGGGAGAATAGACTCATTTGGAGGGTTTTCAGAAATATAAAGTTCATACATGTCATTCAGAGTTTGCATCACTTTATCACACAAGTACTTAGCTTTTTCAGAATCATATTGTTGATTAATTGCCCATTTAGTATATCCCATTTTCCGCCTAGGATCAAGAATGACAGCAATATACAACAAGAGATTCACATTATCAACATTTTCCCAATACTTGTCATGCTTTTTCTTCATTCCACTAGCCATTAAACTCACCCCCGCATCATTACTCAACATTTTTTTCTTGATTAACACACTAATCCCAACAAGTTCTTGTAAATACACATTAGAGGTGATATACAACGAGCCGGAAACTCGTAGAGTAGCATCATAGAATATTTTAAGTAAAGGAAGAAAAGAGGCAACACGATCCCAATCACTAGGTTCAGGCACCCCGCCTGTCTTAAGTAACTCATACCTAAATTTACCACCATCTAAACATTCAAGCAAATCAAAAGCCCTACGATATGCCAAAGCACCTTCCAGCATTAAAAAAGTGGAATTCCACCTAGTATCCACATCTAAACAAAGAAAACGTTTTGACTCCAACTTTTCTTGTTTAACACAACTCATGAACTTTTGCAATCTAGCACCCGATGATCTTACATACCTAACAGCACAACGAATTCTTTTTATTGACACATCACTTTCTTTCAATCCTTCTTTAACGGTTAAACTTAATATGTGAGCACAACATCTCATGTGTAAAAACCGACCACCCAAAACTAATGTCTTCCAACTTTCAAACCTTCTTTTCAAATATTGAATGCCAACATCATTTGAACTTGCATTATCTACAGTGACAGTCATTACTCTAGAAATACCCCATTCAAGTAGACACTTTTGGACAGATTTACCAATTGTTTCACCAGAATGACCAGCAATTATACAAAAGTTAATTATTTTTTTATGCAATTTCCAATTATGGTCAATAAAGTGAGCGGTTAAACACATGTAATTCATATTTTGGCAAGAAGTCCAAGTATCAGTGGTGAGACTTATACGTGAAGTGCACTTACTAAAAAAACTTTTCAAACTTTTTTTCTCATCCAAATAAATCCTAAAACAATCTCTAGTCACTGTCCATCGAGAAGGAATAATGAAAAAGGGTTGCGTTACCTTCATAAAGTTGCGAAAACCTTCATGCTCCACCATTCTAAAAGACATTTCATTCATGATCACCATCTTTGCCAGAGCTCTCCTACTATCTTCTTGATTGAATTTCCACAGCTCAAGTCTACCTTTTTTTTTATCCACGAGATTCCCATCAAGAGTTTGTTGACTAAAGGGACAATAGTTGCTGATTTTGATCAATGTTTGGGAGGTATTCCTTACACCTCTTTATGTGGTTCTTCATGCCGGAGGTACCTTGAAGTGATGCACAACCAATGAATGTATGACAATAGATACATTCAGCCTTGTTTTCTCCATCCTTCTTTATAAAATGCTCCCAATGAGGAGAGCGCCTTTTTCTAGATTTTTTTGAAGTTTCACTTAAGGGGGCAGCAGCATCAGCAGTTTCAGAAGGTTGGTTTGATTGATTTTGCTGGTCAAAGGGGTCATTATTTTCCGTCATTGGACAAGGGTCATACTCCCAAGGCTCGGGAGGAGGACTTGGAATTGGAGGAGCTTGACTTGTAGCCGATGAGTCTTCCATATCCCCACTACTTCCAGATTCCATACACTCCTACAAATGAAAAAAAAACAAATAAGTTCAATCATGTATACACAAATAACAAGAATGAGTCATAGCTATATGAGGGTTGAAAGGGTGAACATCTAGGACATATGTCTATTAGAAACAAACAAGACAAAAACTTTTCCACGTCACACAAATACACAATCATAAAATCTCAGACAAGCAAGTGAAATAAAAAAACTATTGGTACAACTACATCATATAATCACTCTGTGAGCCTTGCAGTACCTTAGGCAAGTATTACTGAAAATGAGTCCAAAAGATGATGTACACAGCCACACAAGTTACTGTTAAACCAAATTCCAGCTGACGAATATTACTCAATTCTGTTAAACCATACATTGACAGATTAACCTGAGTAGAAGCAACTAGATAAATCATATTGGACTACATGATTATCATATTGGACTACAATAAATCTTAAAACGTTTTCTTAAAATGCTTGTAATTAACTCATGTTACAATAAATCATATTGGACTACATGATTATCATGTACAACTCTATAGATGCTCAACACACAGGAAGCCATCACACAACACTATAGATGCTCAACAACATTAGTACACAACAACTATAGATGCTTAGCAACATCACACAACAACATCACTCTGAATCCTTGTTTTTTCTCAACAACCTTATTTCCACATCAAAAACAGAAATCTCACCTTACTCACTCATCTAAATCTAACAGACACAACTTGACAAAAAATAATAAAAAAAACCTCAATTCTGAAAACCATAATAAGTACCATTCCTCCCAAAAAAAACAAAACAAAAAAAATTAATAGTACCACAATAAAAAATCAGGAAAAAAAAACAATTACAAATCCGAAAAAACCACAGATAGTCAGATACTATAAAATGTAAATTACCTCAACAGTGAAAGCTCAAAAGCCACTTCAATGGAGAGCCGAAGTACGCTTCAATGGAGGAGATGAAGGAGTGAAAGCTCAGAGCCGCTTCAATGTAGGAGATGAAGGAGTGAAAGCTTAGAGCCGCTTCAATGGAGAAGTCGAAGTACGCTTCAATGGAGGAGATGAAGGAGTATAGGCGTATAGCTCAGAAGCCGCTTCAATGGAGAAGTCGAAGTACGCAGAGCCCTAAATTGAATCTGCGATCTGTGAAACTAAAACAAGAGTTTAAGTTTAATTGAATTTAATCAATTCATTGCAAATAATTAGATCTGGCAAAGGGATAATTAGTTAATTGCCTGAGGACATTAGGAGATGAAGGAGTGAAAGCTCAGAGCCGCTTCAATGGAGGAGATGAAGGATGAAAGCTCAGAGCCGCTTCAATGGAGGAGATGAAGGAGTGAATGGAGAATGGAGATTGGAGATTAGAGAACCAGAGGCAGAGACATTAGAGAAGAGGAGGAGAGAGAGGGGGATGGAGGCTGAGTGAAGTGAATGACTGAGAAATGAGAAAAGAACGAAGTTTAGGGTTTTCACTTTTTTGTTCTTTATTTTCTGTTTCTTTTTTTCTAAAAAAAACTGACATTTTTCATTTGAGATTTCAAAAAAAAAATATTTTCGGGACATTCGGGTACCCGAAACAGTGTTAACGGGTACCCGTTACCCGAACCGTTAAATTCTTATCGGTTCGGCTACCCGACCCGTTTTCTTTAAACGGTTCGGGTACCCAATTTTTCGGTTCGGTTACGGTTCGGTTTTTCGGGTTTTCGGTTTTTCGGATAGTTTTGCACAGCCCTAGTTATCACACCATTAATTATATTTAGGGAAAATAATTGATTATTTCGTAACCATGCACCAAACGCCCAAACCTCTAGCTCCTTCCACATGGGAAACCTCCTCTTACTTCTGCACGAATAAGAAATTTGGAAAGTGAAAGGCCAAGAGTAATCAGCCGTTTGATGCTAAGCCATGTGGTTTACAAGCAACTTTAATTTGTATAATATATACGGGCTTGAATTATATCCATCAAGAAAAATTATCCGATTCATTTCGAATTTTAATAAAAGTTCGTTTCAAAACCAATTGATATGGTAACTGGATGAGAGGAGAGCTTTTTCACCCTTACAAACTAGTCGATAGTCTAGTGTTATTGTACATAGAACACCATATATGAGCTGCTAGTCAAGCATCATAGACCCAATTCTCCGAACACGTACTTGTTTGGTTTTTTATAATTAAAGTTCGAAAACTCGTCTCACTGTGGAAAAAATAGAGCCTATCTAGTCAAAATGTAAAATCAGCCAATATGTCGTACTCTACTACTCTTAATCAACAATATAAAGTAAAAATGTTTTTTGTTATATATACTTATTATATATACATATATTGATATATACCACAAAAAATGACCTAATAAATACCAATAAATTAGGCTCCTCCGAATTACGAAAGATTGTCCTAATTCTAACACGTTAAGGAAAATATAATTAGACAGCTAATGAAAACTCTAACCTTACTTTAAGAGTGTAAACGTTACACGTCGCAACATGCTTCATAAATTTTCTTCTTTAATTTTTACTCTTTGCCTTTTCCTTTTCTTTGTAAGAACATGATATGGAGAGGTGTCAATGTAAAGCAATATAGGGTAGGAATAGAACATATGCGATTAGCATATGCTAAATTTCATAACCAAACAATTATATATTCTTTTTGAAACAATATTTCTACTAAAAGACTATTTTGACATAATCAGAAGTAGATGGATAGTTGTAAATGTATGGGTCATGTGGAATTTTATAAAGCTAAATAATTGAATTTTATTGAGATACCCGATAATCTTAGAGCTTCAAATGACTTAGCAGGGTACGAGTTATGCACGAAGTATCAATTTCATGATTTTACAGCGGTCGTTTGAAAAATGACTATCATATTATTTTAATGATGAAATTTACATTGTACATCAGAGTGTACCATGCTAATGATACACCTGGAAAAATTGTCATTCAAAAAAAAAAAAAAGTCAGCTTTCTAAATTTATGCTACTTAATTGAAGGATTTTTGTTATTTCCTTTTCATAATTTTAGCTTCTCATATCCATAATTGTTCATAATCAGTTTTTGAAAAAATAGAGAATTTTTGGAGAGAAAATAAAATTTCAAGAGAAAGAAATAAATTTTTTAGAGAGAAAATGATGGCTCATGGTGAATTTCGTCACAATGTATAATTGTCGATTTGCACTTCATGAAAAAAAAAAATTAATATTATTTTAGGTTATTTTTATTTTATTTTTATTTTTTAAATTTGTGTTATTTTCAGAGAGTGAAGATGAAGTTCTTTTGGATTAGGATAAATGTTCTTTTATCAGTTTTTTTGGTCCATATTTATTGAAATGAATATGTTCATTGAGTTTAATTAATATGCTCTTTGGGTCTAAACTATATATTCTTTATAGTCACAAACTATGTTCTTTGGATTTGAACTATATGTTCTTTACGTTACAAACTATGTTCATCTAATTGTGTATTTTTTTCAAAAAAAAAAAAAAACCATCTAATTGTGTATATGTATATTTTTTGAAATCAGGATCATAAAGGTTGATGAAGACGACATACTTTTTTTTTTTTTTTTTTTTTTTTTTTTTTGAGGAAAGATGACTTACTTTGGGACCCCTTTCTATGGATGATTGATTTTCCGATAGATTCTAAAGAACATTTGCTATATTAATAAAGAATATGATAATATTATTTAAAGAATAATATTTATATTATTTAAAGAATAATATTTATATTATTTACCCAACATGTTTAAACATAATTCAGAAAACATTTCACAATAAGTAATGAACATTGTGTGACAATAAAAAATACATTAAAATTACAATTATTAAAAAATACATTAAAAAATACATTAAAAATCATATAATGAACATCATAATAGATACACATGACCAAGATATTATAACAAATATAAAAATATATAATTGGTTATTTATTTAGACAATTTTTTTAAAAAAAATAAAGAGAACAGAATAAAATAATATTGGAATTTGAAATTTTGAACATGAATTTCAAATTTTAAAATTTGAAATTTAAAAATGAAATCTTGATAAAAAATAATTTTAGAGAGAGAAATTATAAAAAAAATTGAATATTTTGAAATGATTTGACATCTTTTACCTTTTTTTAATAACTGTTTTACCAAAATTATCACATTCTTTATATTTCTATGTTGTGTTCTTTTATAAAGCTGTGATGTTCATTACAAATATAAGTTATGTTCTTTCCATTTTTTTAAAACTAGTTTTGATCCGGGTGTACCATGCGCATGATACACCTGGGTGTACCAACCAACGATTATTTTAATGATATATAATATGATCGACTTTTTTTTTCACATTATAAAATGGCCACAATTAGTCTTATAATATCTACAATAATGTAAATATAATTTTTGAAAATTTTAATCCAACATAAAATAAATATTTTTTTGAGAAACTATAAAATAAGAATAAAAATTACATAAATGAAACTAAAAATGGATGATTTACACAGTATGGTTACTTTAAAACTTATTTATACTTTTGTGTCGAAATGAAACTTAATTATGGAACTACTGTCCACGTAGGCTCAGATAAGTTTATTTTTGTTTTTTTTTTGTTTTTGAGGTAGCGGTTTTACCCTTTATAAATTGCTACTCCGTATCTTTACTTGGAGTACTAAAGACAAACCGCTACCTTAAGTGGCAGTTTTAGACTATAATTGTTACTTAAGGTAACAGTTTGTCTCTAAAAAAGAAATTACCCCAAATGTATTACCGAGCCTACTTGGACTGTATTTTCGTAAATAAGTTTCATTCCAACGCAAAACCGTAAATAAGTTTTTTAAAAGCTACATTTTTGTAAATCATCCACTAAAAATTTGATAAATCAAAAAAATGTTGATAATACTATTTAATACCATTAATAAAGTTATATAATTAATTATTTGGAAAAAAATATGTCAATTGTGAAATATATAATCATTAAAACATTATGATAGTCATATTTCAAACGAACATTTATTTACTTTCTGGATTATGCCATTATGTATGTATACATGGATTTTTCTTTATTGGTATTTTGTTATTTCTCTTACATTTAATAAAATCTCAACAAAAATTGTTATTACTGATTACTTATTAAGGAGTATTGACATAAGTAATTCGTAAGAATCGTAACACATACATCAGTTTTCTACGGAGTAATTATTTTCGAAGGGGCCCAGGGGGGTAAAACTAGGGTTAGTTTAGAAAGAAAGGGGGAAGTAGAACTGTAGAAGTAATATCTCTTGCTAGCCTAGCTAGGAAAGTGGGGTAAAAACTATTCAAGTTGTGCCAAAGCGTCAATTAAAGAAGTTTCTAATTTCCTACTCCTAGAGAAAGCTTGAAAGTACGACATCCTTAATTACTGTTCTCATCCACCAAATGAGTGAATGATCACAAACTAAAGTATTCAATCATGACTTTAATTGTACTCCTCATTTCAAATGTTTGTTCCTAGAGAACTCCTGATTGTGAATTTACCATCACTATTTGGAAGTGTGTATACACTAAAAGCAATTTTTTTTTTTTTTTTTGGTGAAACCCACTAAAAGCATAATTTCGTCGTTCTCTTTAACTTATTTTTACTGAATATATATCTACTTAATTGGTTTTTTTTGGTTTTTTTTTTTTAATCTTTTCTAATATTTCTAGGAAAAATGACTTTTACTGAAACATTATACTCCCTTCATTCCTAAAAGTTCGACTCATTTTGCAATTGCACGGTTTTCAATGAACATCTTTGACCATGAATAACTCCGGTTGGGTATAAGTAAAATTTGTAAAAAGTTGATATTTGGATTATTTATAATAAGGGGAATCTAATATGATCTCACATGCTAATTTATTTATATTGTATACCTCATAAATTATGGTCAAAGTTATTTTATTTTAACCAAATGAATAGTAAGTGAGTCGAACTTTCAGAAACCAAGGTAGTATATTCGATAAATAATTAGAGGAGAACAAAACCTTAATTACAAAAGTACTCCATACAAATTGATGAAGTGTTTATATTTCAAATTACTCTTGGATTAGATTTGGCAAACTCGCTCTTAGATTCTTAAATCAAGTCTATTTCTTGATTCTTACTAGAGATAAAAAGCAATTGGTACATTTTTTTTTTCTTTTTTTTTTTTTTTTTTTTTTTTTTGATAGGAGCAGCTGGTACATATTTGAAATAACCTGAACAAAATGTCTTAATTATATTTTTTTTTTTTGTGGGAAGAGGGTTCTACAAACTTGATTGGTCTCCAATAATTGAAATGTGGTTGGGTAACTTATTAACTTAAACGTGCTAATTAACTGAACAATGTGATTTATGTGAGCATGAAATTAATTTCATTATACTAACTAATTTGATTGGCAGTAAATTTTTCTAGGGTTTGATAGTACTTATCTGCTTAGTTCATCCATAAATATGCCAAGAATTCATGATTGTACATACATAATGCCATGCCATACAAGTAATGGAGTAATACGATCATACTCATTAACCGGCTAAACTACATGCACCCATATATTGGCAAACGTATATAGTGCACAGGGCACGACCATATATAAGGGTGACAACGAGTATATATTTGTGAACATGTACTCGAGGTCGTACATTACAAATCCACCATGACCCATATATAACTCAACTCAATTAAGCGAGAGGAAGGGTAAAGAAATTCACAAACCAAAGGTCGAATACATAATACTGCGTATTCTTTTTTTTTTTTTAATTTTTTTTACCGCCATAAGCAGTAACCGGCCTTAACTTGTCACATACTAAACAACTCATCAACTAACAACTTAAAGATGACAATACTAAAACACTCAATCCATCAAATAGTTAAGTTTTGACATGTCTACTCTTAAAGTAGCAAAAAACAGATTTCACTTAGCAATGAGCAATTACTTTTGACAAAGAAAACCAAATTAGATACTGACCTCACTTTTCACCTAATTAAAAGACGTACGATCACCATTGATGAGCTAGCTAGTATTCTATACTAGTAATTAACCACCATTTATGCCTTTCTTCACTTTTTCAACAAGGCTATACTGTCACACATTAATTTAATTTATTGCACATCAAATTATTTCTACTTAATAATTATATCAATATTTAATTAATAAGTCTTGAATATAATATACTCCATTGAAAAATTTGTAAAGTGTTATTATCATGCATGGTTGTCATTCTTTCCCCTAATTCAACTACTTGTGCTAAGCCAAAAAGTTTGGGATACGTAGTCTTATATAGTAAAGAACTAAAGACGCGCCGACCCTTCACGATTAATTTTGAGCTTTTTTATTTTATTTGAATTTGGACGTAAACTAAGGTAATGTGAGATTTGTCCAATTTGAGAGATCATCGTCATTTTCATTTATCTATGATAGTGATGGGATTGCATATTGCTTGGCTTAGGTTGTTTAATCATGTAGGTACAACATTGCCATTATATTGGAAAAGAATACAAAGTATAATGCATGTCTTGTGTGTTGCTCATTCATATATACTCCATTAGTTGCTGATGTAGGAGACTATATTAAAATATATAGACCTTGTTATTCATCAACTAGTTTTGATATGATGTATGCATTTAGCCATTTACCTACTGTATAATAAGTAGATTACTTGTTTCTAATAAGTTAATCAAATTTGGAGATAATAATCTCACTCTATTCATTAAAGATGAGTTACTTACTTGGAGGATAAACCAACACGCACTCTTTCATGCATGTCATAATTGAATTGTCCGTGCTAAAGTGTTTGGGTTTGGGATTGTTAACTCCAACACACTTGCTACATACTTTCAAATTACTTTACAAAGTTTTTAAAACCTAAAATAAAACTAATTTTTTCGGTTGAGTTTTGTGAAACTTGGATTTTGTTAGTTCACCACAAAATGATTGCATTTCAATTCCAGAGTCATGTACAAAAAAATTTGATTAAGAAGAAGAGAGATTATGCATATATGCATGCCTTCATATAAAAGTTAAAAAAGTTTACAATGCTTAGTATAGAGGGCAAGCATATACTTTGTACGAGGATTTTTATATTTCTACAAAAATAAAAATAAATTAAAAGAAAGAAAAGAGGAGGGAAATGCACTAGCTTATTGGTGGATGCACGTTAAAGCGTGGGCCTTTAGAAAAGCACCACATGCAAAGTTGTAGTGTTTAGTACTAAAAACTAAAAAGGTTTTGCACTTATTTGTTTGTTGAGAAATATTTAGAAACATTAAAAAGTAAATAATTTTTTTTTTCTTAAGAATGAATTAGTGATGCTGGGTCACTTTGAGTTGTAGGCAAAATCAGGGGTATTGACCTACTCCATATCTTAGTTGTTGCTTTTCTTTGTAGCCAATTATAAAGTGGTCTTCGATCTTGATCATTAGAGCTTTCCATGCTGCCACGAGTTATTATTAATTTTTTGATTCTAGATGTTAGGTTTAATTTTGTTGTTTAGGTCATGTTGAGAAATTTAAAATAAATAAATGAATAACTTTTTGGTGATTTAGCACTTTGTATGGTATTATCTTCACCTCTTTTGATTCAAAGGGGCAATTATAACAGAAATAACTATTGAGTAATTTTAAAGTATAGTCTATTTTTGATAAATTATTATACGCTTTTTAATCCTATGTGTTCTTATTCAAACCCTAATTAATCTTGATATATATTCTCGTAATACAATTAATAATCTTTCCAAGAATGTGAAAAAAAGAAATTACAGGTAAAATCAGAATTCTTATTTCATCGTACGATCTAGCTTGGCTGGCCATCCATCGCATGTTCAATCTTCTAGTTTTGTCACCATTGACTTAGAGAATAGCTCTTTGTAGCTAGCAAATAACCTTCAAGTTGGATCAATACAAATTATACAATGCTAATACTACCTAATTTAATCAAGATCACACGGTCATTAACAAATGCAAACAGTTTATATGCTACAAGCAAAGCACAATAATCAAACATTGTCTATGTTGTCAAAAAAGAATAGAAAAAAAAAAAAGAAGCAATATTTAGGTATTTAGGTTAATAACGAACAAAATAAAAATGGTGGGTAGTACAAAAGATAAAATTGGGTAATGCTACTGTCGTAAAGATTGAGTGTACTTGCATTCAATTAAAAACCAACTAATATCGAGGATGCACCTTTTATCATTTTTGGTTGCACTTGAATGATCCTTCTTTTTATACCCTTTAAGTTGATTTTGGATGTTGACACTTCAAAATTTTTTTGGGTGGGTCTATTTTTATTATTTGTAAAATAGTAAATATACTGATAAATTATACATTATGACTGTATCCCAGCTTAATTGCCATGCAATTTGGCTCATCCACTTTCTATGATCGGAAAGATCTTGAATGTCACCCACTAATGATAGATATAAATTCAACTAATGGAAAATTAAAATGTATGTACTTCGTTTTATATGACTATAGCTTTATTATTTATTACTATATCATATGAGACTATATACGAGTATACAATAAAATGTAAATCACATATTTTTTTAGTGTTCCACCGCTTCACCATTTGAGTTAATTTGGATTTGAAAATCATTCTGGTTGGTTAGGTTCAACTCCCCTCCCAATTATTATTGCGGGGGATTGAATACGCAGTCTTCCCTACCAAGTATAGTCCTAATCACCACCATTAATTGACCTGAAACTCTTATTCAATTTTTTTTTTATTTTTTTTTTTAAAAAGACGGGTGCCTAATACAGATTATACAAGTTTGGCAAGCTACTCATATATATTAACTCATCATATTTTGATAGGAGTATCACCTTACAACATCAAATTTCAAAAAATATTTTTCATACATAATAAATTTTACAGAAATGCTAATTGGTACGAAGAGATTTAAAATTAAATACCGCCCATCAAATTATATATTTTGATATCGATGATCGTATTTCATAAGACTGTACAATGATTTCAAATTTTTAATGACAAAGTTGTTGTGAGACATAGGGAGACAAATAGATAATGCAGGGTAAAGTTGTGGATTTAAACAAAATTATACCTCTCAAATTGCAATTTGCAAGAACATCTTTTTCCTCCATTTCAATTTAACGTAACGAACCAACAACTCCCCAATAATCATATCACAATCAATCAATCACCGTCCATTATTGTGGTCAGAAAATTGATTAAGCTTACAGTACATACATGACATATTTATAGGGCAATTTTGTATGGATAGGGTAAACTCCTAGCTTTGCCTATACATTCATATAATGTTTATGATAATCTATGCACTTATATCAAAGATACTTCACCTCTTATGTAAAAAACTGAGATTCTGATGACTTAGACTTTTACAGACATTAACTACTTTCATTATCTATGGCGATTTGGTAAGAGTAATGTACATATATAATGTATAAATTCATTGCACTCGTACCAAACAATATCAATTAATATGGCTTTTGATTTCATTTCTGAGACGAATTTCACGTAGTATAAGCTTCTCTTCATTTGAAAGAATCAAAACATGGCCTAGTTGCTGTAAATTTCCCTCAAATTTGCCTAGTTGCTGTGAATTCATGTGAAGCACTGGGTTGAAGTTGTACCTTCTTTTGAAGTTGTACCACATCGAGTACTCCGTAATGTGGTTCTCTCTCTGAAATTGCGGGTTGATCGATGAAAACTAGCTTGTACTGCTGAATTTTTTTTATTGTCTATACGTAAGTTGTTTCACATTAGAGAAAACCACATTACGGAGTACTCTATGCGGTGAAGTCATTCCTATGATCACAACATGAAACCTCTTTAAGCGTGTATATATGATACATGAATAAATGTGTATGTTTCAAATCCAAAGTTTAAAGTTTAACGGATATTTTACCACAAAATTCTGCAGTTGTATATTGCATAGAGTAGAAAAAGATAAAATTTGAATTTGCAATTGTAAACTGAGATCAGATTCACTAGTTACAATCCCACAGCAAAGTCTGAAGTTGTGTGTAGAAAGATAATTGGGAGGCAAAAAAGCCTATGAAAACGGGAGTAGATCCTAAAGCATTATGCATAAATAATTATTATGATGTCAGGCATGTATAGCAAGCAGTTATGCCAGCCAATCCAGCTGTGTTAGCTGTTTCTAAGAGTCTAAGACTAACCATGACACTATCTGAGGCTACTAAACAGCTATGCTCACCTTGTTCAGGTTAAGTGGTTAAGCCACCACTTGTCAGAAATGAGTGCAGTAAGTCAGCAACAGTGTTAAGACTCAGTTTAAAAGTTTGGCTACTAAACCCTTTTACTTGTTCAGGGCCTTCATTTGGATTGGGCCATTTCAACTCTACACATCTACAACTATCTGCCATAAAAGGCCATTAGACATCAACCTTGTAACATGGACTACTTGCTACTAATTAAGTCAATTGAGTGGGCTTGTTAATGATTTGGCTAGTTAATAAGTTTACTGGTGGAGGCCTCAACCAACGGCAGTGGCTGAGCTCGTAAGGCTGATTGTCGAGGTGGTTAAGGACAGTGGTGTCGTAGAAGGGTGAACATTGGAGGGTGCGAGACCATTCAGATCAAGGTGAAAACAGGAAAAGGGGGAATAAGGATGGATTATATGGGCCTACATGGCCAATTGGTCATGGCTATGATCATTGGTTTATAAACCAAAGACTTGAAATTAAACCATCACGTTTGCCACGAAGGAATTATTATTAGTTTATTACTCCTTATGTACCTCTATTTTAAAATGACATTATCAAGCGAGACTTGAAAAACATCGAACATGGTATATGGTAAACAATTTCAAGGAGCAAATCAATTGATCAAACAAGCAACAAATATACTTAGTACATTAGCTTGAAATATATCACCATCTCAAAAGATTAGAAGCACATACTTATACACATACATGATACATCTATCCATTGGCTAGGCTGTGGACTCTGTTTTAGCTAAAGAACTACCAACAATTCAAGAGACTACTTTTATTAATAACAACATAAAAGTTTGGGACTCTAATTAAAAAAGATTAAGCAACTTAATATCCTATATGAGCAGTAATTCATCAAGGATAGATATACCACCATAACCCTCGGATTCAATCTCATCCGTCCATCATCATCGTCATCATCTTCCGGTCTCGAGATCCAACGCATCTAAAGCCTCGATATCTTGATCAGGACTGAAATGTATCTTCTTCTGAAACCCTAAACCACACAGGATCATACCACCTTCTCCCTTACTTTTTCCCGCCATTTCTCTCCTCCCATTCAACTCCTTCAGCACATTCGACGCCGAAGCCGTCGATGAGTTCGACGCAGTTGACTCACTCTCATCGGAGTAATCAACCGAGTCACCGCCGCATGACTCGCTGCCGGAACTCAAATCGGAAACACCACGACGATGATGATTTCTCCGGCGACGATGATGAGTTTCCCCCATGAAATCACGGTAACCAATCGCCGACACTCCGGCGAGTGAAAACCCTAACTCCGACAACGCATCAATCACCATTGCTCCAACGTTCAGAATTCCATGGAACCTTCCAGAAGAACGTCGAATTTGGACAGCGACGAAAGAAGGAACTCCGACAGAGTGAAGAGAGACACAATTACTGAGGAGAAACCTAACGGAACCGAGAAGCGCGTCTTTGAGAACACCGACGGCGAAGATATCGACGGTGAATGAGGAAGTATCGGAGGCGAGAAATTCATCGGAAACCCTAAAAATGAATTTGTCATTCCAAGAAGGGTTTTCACCGCCGATACGATCGACGCGAGATCGGAGTTTGCGAGAAGCGTCAATGTAAGCGACGGCGTAGGTTTGGAGGCGTCGGAGATTGGTGGAAGGAGGTTTGAGATTTTGGGCGGAGATCAGGTTGATCTCAAGAAGATGGGTGGTTTGATGGGATGGTGTTGGTGTAAGTGGTGGAAGAGATGCAGGGGAATTCATTTCTTTCAAGAAAGTTCTTGAAATTCAAGGTTTTTGTGGGTTTTATGGGTGGTGATGAAGGTGGTTATGGTGGTGTGGTGGTGGTGATAGAGGCGGCGGCGGGGAGAGGAGAGAGAGGAAAAGGCCGCGCAGGAGTGTGGTGAATCCCAGAAGAGTGGAAAATGAGAGTGATGGCGTATATATACGGTCTGATTTTTTTTTTGTTTTTTGTTTTTTTTAGGAATGATTTTTTTGTTTTTTGTCTGATTTTTTATTTTGTATTTTGTCTGATTTTTTTTTTTTTTTTTATTTGGGAGTTGACAGTTGTCATACAATGGCATGGCACAGCTGGGTTTTTCTACCTTTTTTTTTTTTTTTTTTATGGGGAAGGTCATTCCGAAAAAAAACCCCACAATATTGGAATAAACAGAGTTTGGAATTAATCGTGAGGCAACAGCTCTTAATCTCGTATAAGCAATTTTTTTTTTTTTTTTTTTTTTTGAATGGGTATAAGCAAAATTAATTTGTATAAATTGATTGTACCCTTGCTATGTACAGGTTAGCTAAAATATTCATAGAAATTTAATTGATTTGTTTCCATATGTTATTGATTGTAAATGATATGCAACAATGCAAATGATAATGTAGAGATATTTTCTTTTTCGGGTTGATTTAGTTAGTTTTTTTTGGGCAATATATGATTTTTGCGTAAATTAATGAAGATTGATGGAATTCTCTTATTCACAAATCACAATAAAAATATAGATCTTCTATTCCGTAATATTGTTCTCCCTGCTATTGTAAGTATATAGGCCGAACTTACTAGAACGATTTGGATCTAGCTTATTTCATGTTATTATATTTTGAAAATAAATTTTGAAAATATAATTTTTTTTATTTTAATAAAAGACATTTCACACACAATTTCAGATTAAGTTTTACTTGTCCTCGTACAAAACACAATGTAGACAGTGCTAAAGAAAAAAGTTTAACACTTTGTAAATAAAGCACAGAATTCTATTGATAGACAAGCCCAACTTTCCTCAGTAAAATTTTCATGCTATATCATTAACTTTAAAGCAGTCACAGACACCCTAACAAATCTCAACTTTCAAGTTCAATTTCCTTCAAGCCATCTACTCAAGTGATCATTCTGATGATCAGGTTCACAAGATTGAACAATTTAACTGTTGCAGATTTGCAGAAATTAAGAGGAACTTCTACCAAAAAAAAAAAAAGGGAATTGTTCTTTTATTTGTAACAGTGACAAATATACAACCATTTCAACTTTACCACAGAAGGTCATTCCATATACATGCACTCATACAAACACTCACAAATTCAACATTACAAGAGTACGTTCAGGATGCAATGCCTAGTGACCTTTCTCTTGGTGAGCCATTAGCAGGTTTCCCACACGAAGAACGGGAGACTTTTGGATGCTTTGCTGATTTTACGCTTTTCTTCTTTGCCAGCTTCTTTTGCAAATCTTTCACCTTCCCATTCAAGCTAGATATGACTTCTTGCTGCTCCTTTCCAGCAGCAAGTAGCTTTTCTAGCATCTCTCTTAGCTTCACATTCTCTTCTACTATTTTCTTATCAATCTGTTCATCCTTTGTACCCCCTACAACCGAGCTTTGATCATCCAAGGATTCTCCCATAGTTCCTTCTTTCTCTTTAGATTGCTGCACATCAGATTCAGGAAGTTCTGGCTTAACAGTTTCAGATTCGTTCCCCTGGTCACCAGATAAGAACTCTGATGTATACTCATTGTAGTCAAATGGATCTATGAGTGATGTAGTACTTGAAGAACATTCCACATTGCTTTCTAAGCTCTCCACCCTAAACTGATCCTCGTTTTCTTTATGAGGTGGGAATTCAACACCACCTTCTACCGGAACACCAGGCGCCACTGCAAAGACCTCCCCTTCACCAGCTTCTGGAAGCTTGCTGTCTACCTCCTCCATAACTGGAATTTCAATGTTTGCAGGGACGACATTAGATCCAGTTTCCTGGCCATTTATGGTCTCCTCGCTAGACATTTCAAGGGCCTCGTGATTTTCATGCTCATTGGCTACAATTCCCTCATTTCCTGCTTCTAGCCCCTTGCCAGGTTGATCCACCTCTTGATCACTGTTCGAGTTTCCTGAAGTCTTAGCCTCAGTTAGCTCCTTGCCATCATCTGGAGAACTGAGCTTGGAAGCGCCTAAATCATGCTCTGTCAGTGAAATCTCCATTTTGTCATCTTCCTCGACAACCTCTACTGGCAGTTCAGAGAGAAAATCTGCTTCGTACTCCCTATTTCCAGCAATGTCACTCTGCCCTGCTGTGTCTTCAGCGATGTTATCATTAGAGAGAAACTCCTCATTGACCTCTTGAGGCAGTAATGGCTGATGTTCCTCCTGATCCTTGATTCCAGAGACCAGATCATTCTGCACTGTTGTCTCCTTAACAGGGCTCATGGTAACTAAAGACTCCTCCTCAACAACCTCTTGAGGTAGTTCAGAAAGCAGATTTGCTTCCTGATCTTTGTTCCCATGTACCATGTCATCCTCCATGACTGTGTCCATTACAGGTCTTGCATTGACTAATGACTCTTCAGATTCTATTGGTGATTGTCCCTGGACAGTATCACTTGCATTCGGCTCCTCTATTATTTCAGAAACCAATCCAGCTGCTACAACATCCCCATTTCTTCTTGCTGGTGACATCACATTCTCATCTTGAGGTCCTATATGTGATTCCAATTCCACAACTGATTCTTCTTTAGTGTTACTGTAACTTTGAGAACCGCCCAAAACATCCTGACAAAGAGGAGATTGACTTGAAGATAAGTCATTTGAGTTAATCCCCTCCCTTTCAGATGCGCCATTATCTCTATGTAAGCTGGAGCCTTCAGAAGATTTTCCAACACTTTCATTAACCTTCTCAAAGCCAGGACACTTTTGGCTCGTTATGTTGTCAAGCTTTTCTTGTAAACTAATCAACTCTTTTGCCACAGATTTCCTGACATCTCGTACACTTTCATGCAATCCCTGGAACTCAAAAAAGTAAGCATAACTTACGTGATAAAAATATATATGGTGACTAATTTAAAACATAGACATAACACACATAGTGTGCCAAGAAAAAGGAAATGATGTAAAGGAAAAAAAGAAAATGAGCCAATTGTATACCTGTATAGAATCCAGCTTCAGCAGCAGATTCATTATCGTCTCCCCAATAGCTACTTTCTCCTTGTCTTCTATGGCAGAACGAGACTCGAGATCTTTAATAAGGTTTTTGACCCGAATGGCCTCTTCGTGAACTTTGGCAATGTGTTTGAGCTTTTTTATTGGTTCCCATCTTCTAACATTGTATCCACGATATGCAGACTGTATAACAACAGCTGCTTCCATATCTGACATGACTTTTCTCTTCTGATTGCTTTCTTGCTTAGATCCACCAGCAATTGCTACTTGTGGTCCTTTTGATTGCACCTTATCAACACTACCCTTCTTATCTTCTGGTTTATCAATATCAGCCTGTTGCATTACCATATTCTCTGCACTGGTTACCTCATCTTTCAAATTTTGTGAGCCTTCTTTTGTGTCACCTGCACCATAAGGTGTACTTTTATTCTGGCCAAGTACCTTCTCCTCTACATCCTTGACTTTTATCTCTTTATTTGGTTGCTTATTATCTTTCTCGGAGCTGGACTCCTCAAAATTTTGTCGTTTTTTGTCACCGGGAGGACTAGGAGACCTTGAGCTTCCATTGCCATTTTTTTTCTTTGGTGGATCAACCCTCAAACAAATTGGAGGAAGCTTAGACTTCTTAGTGGACTGCCTGCTGGTACAATTTTTTGCTGAGTCCTGACTTGCTTTGCTCACTGGTGCTCCATCAACCTTGTGATCATCATCTTTCTTTGACAACTTGTCAACAGACTCATCCAACTGCTTTACGGGGATGATTCTCACGTTACTCTTTTTTTCGGTCCCCTGAGTTCCAACTCTACTGCCATCATCTCCTGCTTTAGTCCTCCCTTTCTCTGCTTCATTATCAATGTGCTCAAGTTTTCTGGGTACATCATTAAAAGCAGGAGACTCTTCAGCAGTGGTTTTCCCTGCAGATCTATCCTCCCAGCCCTTTAAATAATCCTCTATCTGGCCATTATTAGGAATCCATATGACAGGGTATTGCTTACTTAGATCTTTGTTTTCCACATCACGAGCATTCTTTCCACCCAGGTTTCTGCTTTCTTGGTCACAACTTTTCATCACATCTCCACCATTCATCAGTTGTTTATTTCTATTCAAGACCAATGGAATCCATCCATTCCTTGTATTTGGATTTTGTTCAATTGATTGCACATTCTGGTGAGGCTTCCTACCAGATGCAGAGCCTTCAATTTCGTTCCGGCTTCTGTTCTCTTGGCCATGACTGTGCATTGTGTCTCCACCATCCATTAGTTGTTTAATGTTGTTTAAGTCCAATGGGAACCATCCATTCCTTACGTTTGGATCCGGTTCTGCAGATCGTGTATTCTGGTGAGGCTTCCTGCTTAGAGAACCTTCATTATCCTGTGCTTCTGTCTCAGTAGGTCCCCATTGCACCTGAGGCTTCTTCGAGTACGGCAATACTTGCTGTCCACTGGCCTCATTTTCCACCAACCTTCTCGGCTGCTCCTTGTTCATCATATATTCAGGTGGAATCCACATGATTGGATATTGAAAGTTTTTTGCACCAGCAGGCAACAATGATTCAGTTTTCTTCGTCTCAACATCTGGCTCATGCTCTTCAATCTTGACACTATTCCGTCCTTTCATGTGGCACGGATGATTTGAACATTCACAGCAATGATGTTGATCTCTCAATACACTCTTGTCATATTCATATTTGGGTAGCTCCATGGAATAATGTGGAGGTGGGGCATAGTACATAGAGTGAAATTGAGGGTAAGGAGGATAGCCACCACAAAAGTGATTGTAAGTTGGTGGTGGTGGTGGTGGGAAATGAGAGCAGGGTGGTCTGAAATTGTAATAAGTAGGATGCTGACCATGAGAGCAGCAACTATGGCACTGCATCGGAGCTGGATAACCATAATTGGGAGGTAAAGACTCAGGCATGCAAGAGGAGCTTGGTTGGTCTTCCTTCATTTGAGGAACACCTTCCCAGCTTGGGTTATAATACTGAGTAGAAGGCATTTGATTTGTCTGATAAGGGTAAGAATTCATTCCTCTGTAAACTGGATACATCTTTACCACACTTGTTTAAGACGAAATTTTGCTAGTCTAGTAGATATGCCACTAAAACAGCTGCAACCAGAATACAAGAACAAACAGTAAAACTGTGAGTAACTTAACAAGCATAAGGATCACAAAACATGTGACAGTTAAGATGGGCAAATTATATATCCAAACACAAAAGTTTTAATGCTATACTGGAAAAAAGGAGCACCTTAGCAAAACTATATTGACTACTCAGGCATGTAGGCCATGTAACACAAGATATAATTTCTAACTAAAGGCCCCAAATCTGCCATGAATACTACGCAATGCATCATGTTTCAAGCTGCAACCCTTTTAAATAACAAAGATGTTTGATAAAAATGAACAATTCAGTGATGCTAAGAAGTCGTGAAAAAGAGAAACAAAGACTCAAACTAGAATGCTGAATAAACAGCAGAATTCCAAGCAATGTGACCAATAGAAGGTATGTGATGAATGTGCTACCTAATGCATCAGGTAACATATTCTCTAACCTTGATGGGAAAGGTAACTAGGAACAAGAACTAGAAAGCACTAAGCTGCTAAGACATGCTCATCATTATTGCTTCAAAGAATAAGGTAATAAATACTACATACAAGTAGTACTACACCTCTAATAATCCTTTAACCAAAAAACCTCTAATACTCCGAGCTAGGGGCTGACCCTATAGTTTTACCTCTAGTTGAATTGTACCCTCGCTCTTCCCATCACTCAATTTATAGAAGGGTGATTAGAAAATTTTGTGACTCTTGAATTCATATCAGATAATAACATCTCTACTGTGACTCTTGAATTCAGATGGATAGTATACATATTGATGCTAATTTGCTAAGTTCTTGTTCTTAAATTTTCTCATAACACTAAAATCGTACCAACATAAGCATAAACAAACTAATCTTATATCTTCCACTGGACACGGATCAACATCAACCTGCTACTATCAAATCAACTTCATAATCCATATTTGATAGTATCACATTCACATTCATGATAGTATCAACCTTATGAAAGATATAATGCAAATAATGAAGAAATGTCTGATCAGGGTCTTCTTTTTGTGATTAGGTGCAAATGGGGGCTGGGAAGTGGTGGTTTATGGTAGTAGTTGCTTGCAATTTACGTTCTTATGGTCATGTATCTAACTTCGAATGCAATAAAGAAAGACAACCTTATTGGCTAATTGCTGTTCAGTTGGCCATTATGTTACTCTTGGTGGTGGTATTTATATGTTTATGGCTGCTCTCTGTGGACTAGCCTTGTCATTCAATCATGATAATTCCTCGGATTTTATGTGTATGTAATTCATTCATGTGCATCAATTAATCCTCGTACATCTAACTAAAGGAGCTCACAGCTTAAGTAACTGAAGCGGACAGTTTTACAGGAATGAGTACCACTGCATGCTATTCCTGACCCCTGACAATGATTTTGCTGGAAAGGATCAGGTTAGCCTAATTATTAGGGACCTGATACCAAATCTTATTAACCCTAAGTCCCTAATAATTTATACACAATTATGATGATTCATAAGGTTATTTTGCCGTCTTCAATAAAAATTTCCTACCCAATCTTGAATCAATAAAACATCAAAACTTTGAAGAAAATTACTAACTTAAACAACCCTAATTGACCTCCCAAAATTCATTAAGTTCTCCGAAACCTCTGTTCCAGAACAACCTCCATAATCAATAATCATTTCCCAGGCAAAAAAGAGTGAATAAACTGACAAAGTCCAATTCTCGCATCATCAAATTCACTAGCCTAATTTGCAAAATTTCAGATATGAACCAATTCAGTATGAACTAAATTATCCAAAAACGTACCACATTCACATTCACATTCACATTCACATTCACATTCACATTCACGTATTAATATTCCTTTTCGGTTTGCCAGAAATTGGGGAATTAGATAATTATGAACCAACATTATACAATCAATCATACAAGAACAAATGAAAATGAAAACGAAATCATCAATCGAAATTATAAAAGCAAACTTTCCAATATAAAATCAAACTACAACATTGTAAATTAAATTTAATCGCCCAAAAGCAAAATCGAGAGAAATCTTACAGCTAATTGAAAAACCGCCAAACGATCCGCAATTCCCAATGACTCAGTTAACAGTGTAAAATCGGTCCACAAACCCAGAAAAATTAGACTGAGGCTTTGTTTCGAGCTCTTTTTTTCAAATTTTGTGATCTGCAGAAAAGTCTGATTTTTTTTTTTTTTTTGAAGTAATAAGAAATGGATTCTTCGGGAAAGTGTTCATATACTGACATTATGAACTAAGCAGAAGGAGCGCGAAAGAAAGAGATATTCAACCGTTAAGGTGGTTCCAGATTCTTCCCGCAACTCTTGTTTCTGGATTTTTCCTTGTGACATCACATGACCTTCTAGAATTCTAAACCTAGCCCAACCATTTTATTTTGTGACATTTATTTTCCCAATTCTTTTTTTTTTTTTTTTTAAAAAAAACGTTTAATTATTAGTAATTTATATAGTATTATAATAATAATATCTATACTAATAATATATTAAACAGTGTTCAACCGTAAATATTATGTCATGTCACCATGTAAGAACATCTAAGCCAATTAACAACCATGTTATAAATATGAAATTAAATATATATAATTGAAAATCACAAGGACTAATAAAAAAAAAGGGAAAAAAAACACCAAAAGTATTAAATACATATAATCACAAGTTTAATTAAAATAGCAATCCGGTGCAACGCTTGGGCTACACACTAGTTGATTAATGAAAAATTGATATAAAAAATTATCACCTTGAAACAAAACTAATACAAACATTTCTGCTTGATAAAAAATTTCAAAAGGATATAAGCTACTTCGTATTAAAAACGTTAAAAAAACGTTTAATAATTTATACCGTTCAATAATAATAATATCTATACTAATATATTAAAAAGGCGTTTCTAACAAAGTCTATATGCCACGTAAACCCTTACACTTACGTCACGTCACATATTCAAACTCTCATTATGCCATATCACCACTCAAACAACCGTAATCATTATGCCATGTCACCGCAACTCTATATAAAAACATAAGCATAGGGAGATTCGAACATACACCCAACCTCTTGTAAGAAAGATGGTTATTTAACCATCTAAACCAATTAATAACCATGTTATAAATATGAAAGTAAATGTATATAGTTGAAAATCACAAGGAATAATAAAAAAAGGAAAAAAAAAAATACCAAAAATATTAAATACATATAATCACTAGTTTAATCAAAGTAGCAATCTTGTGTAACGCTTGGGCTACACACTAGTTGATTAATAAAATATTGATATAAAAGATTATCACCTTGAAACAAAACTAATACATACATTTCCACTTGATAAAAAATTTCAAAAGGATATAAGCTACTTCATATTAAAAACGTTAAAATTTTCTAATTTTTTATCACATAAATAGTACATAATAAATTGGGTAGAATTTCAATAAAGAACGTGGCAATTTTCCACGGTGTATCATATATTCTCCCTATAACTTTGGTCTTGCAATGTTTCTTACTTCACTCTATGGTTAACCTATTACAAATATTTATAGTGAACACAAAACTTTAAATATACCATAGGCGTTAAACATGGTTATACTTGGAAATGAGTCGGGTCAACACAAGGTCGCCACATTATGAGAGACGTGCATGATGTGGGCCATGGGCCATACATATAAATATATGATACGACTACAATAGGATAATCCCCATGTCAACTCATTTATTTTCGATCGATTTACCAACTATTATTTCTTACTAAGGAAGCTTGTTGGACATTAATACAGTATGTGAATCATGTTATACATAAGCCTCGTTTACGAAAAATCGACACAACCTACGACTTTTTATTGGTCTACTTCCGACTTGTTCCCAGCTCCAAAAATAGATAAATAGAGATTTTTAGAGTGCTTCATAGTCTTAATTGTAAATTTATAATAATATATAAAACAAAAGATTGTATTAAATTTATATTAATATAGACTAAAAAATATTGTATTAAATGTACAAAGTTATAATCTTCATAAAAAAAATTAGAGTATTTTATAACATTAGTTGAGAGTGAAGGATAGCTTAAGTGGTTAGAACTCCCCTTTCTCGCCCTTATGGCTCTCTAAAAACACACACACACTGTTTCGGGGTTTTTTGATGTGTCCTGCGGGAGAGTTACAATTCCAAGAATGCCCTTCGACGCCTGTGCCTGCAAAAACACGAAGACTCCTGGGGGTAGGAGCTCCGCCTCCGACGATCAAGTTAGTAAAGATACGGGAGGTAGAATGCACGTAATGTGGAAGTTACTTCTCGCGTAATGGGAGAATTCGGCAATTAATATTGCTCGGGGTAAGTGTTTTTCTTTTTGAGGAGTATTCAATGTGAACAACCAATGTTTTTCGCCCCCATTAATGAGGGTCCTTCCACTATTTATAGTGGGGAAGGGATGGTTCCCCTTTTAGGGTTTAGAGGACACGTGTCAGCAGAGGATTGGAGCACTGCTGACCAACGGCTGGAGGCCACGTGTCACTAGGCCATTGGGCCACGTGTTTAGGGTATTTTTACCCCAAACATTTGCCCCTCACTGGTGCTGACGTGGCAGGGTGCCACGTGGCGCCGGTGAAAGGTTACTCTTCAGATTCCTTTTGAAGGATGGAAAAGCAGAAGGCGAAGAGTCACGACTTTTCACCTTCTGGGACAAATTCTATAAATAGGAGAAGATGTCCCCCGAGCTCTCATTTACAAACTTTGCCAAATTTCTGAAGATTTGAGAGCAGCCGGCAATTTGAGAGTTGAGAGCATTCGGAGTTGAGATTCGTTGAGAGCAACCGGTCTACAGACCGTCTGGGTCGTTGCAAGCTAGCCAAAGGTTTTCGAGAGGGTAATCAGAGAAACCCAGCCGGATTTTGAACCGCCTGCGTCTTCGCAAGCATCCCAGAGAATTTCCAGATTTTCTTCTAGGTACCGTCTCTATTCTTTCTAGCTTTTTCATGTATTTTCGTTTGAGTCTTTTACTCGCATTTTTGTTCATTGGTCCCATAAGTAGATGGACCCCTTATACCCATACCCGGAACCTAGCTTTGAACTCAGCCGGTTTATTAGTACGGCTGAGTCTAGAACTGGGTCTGCCGCCTCTGTTCTTTAGGACAACCCTTTTTCAACACCCATATCGACCGACTCTGTGTCTGTGCAGGACACCATGGCCAGAATCCGGTCTACTGCCAGAGATCCCAACTACAGAAGTGGGAGCTCAGATGAGCAGCCGCCTGAGGTCCCAGCTTCAGGCGGTGAAATAGAGCATGGAGAGGTAGAGCAGAGAGGCTCACCCGGGGGCGCTCCTAGCACCCCGGGTGATAGCATTTTAAACGAAGAGAGTGCTCCCCTCCAGGAGACCAGAGAGCAGGTAGGCTCTGATAAGGAGGTCTCCAACTCCCCAGCCGGCTCTGATGCCGGTCACGTTCAAAGTAGCAGTAGCAGCTACTTAACCGAATCTGAGGATAGCGAGGAGGCGGAGAGGCCTTCCTGGGATAATAGGAACGATCCTCTCATGATCGCCGTCTCTTCCAAGGACCGCGAGCTCATGCGGGCTGCGCTGCCAGATTTTATCAAACGGCGGCCGCTGGGGGGTGACTATACAATAAAGGTCCCGGCTGCTCTGGGAACAATATGGTGGGAGGATGGGCAACCGAACGCGAACGCTTGGTTCGGGTGCTACGAGGCGGCCTTCGTGGCCGGTGTCCGCTTCCCTCTCCATGACACAATAAGAGCCATACTTAGGGGGTATGGCCTAGGTCTCTGGCAATTAACCCCCAACTCATGGGTAAATATTTTAGGGTATATCGCCGCCTGCGAGATGTAGGGCCTCAACCCCGGCTGGGAGGCGTTTGCCCACATGCATTACTTGAGTAGGAGCCCAGGCGGCTGGAGAGCCTGGTATACCTTGACCACCCAGCCCAAATACCTTATGACCTTGGACAAGCCATCCAAATGGTCGGACTGGAAGCACCGGTTCTACTTGGTTAAGGCCCCAACTACGGCAGAGAACAGAGAATTCCGGATCTACAACCGGAAACCAGAACTCTTGGGGACCAAGTGCTGCCTGCCCCCTGTCCCGGAGGATGATAGAGAGACCATCCTTGACTCCGGGTTTTTTGAGTTAGTTCCTGACACCCTCTCATCCGGAGAGATAGTAAGGGTACCTAGAAACTGGGTGCCCAAACATGAATTTTTTAGGGACGAATGCTTCTTGTCCGCTTGTGGTCTAAGCAGCATGTTTAAAAAACGTATGTATTCGGAACTCAGCCGGTTTCTTTCGAACCGGATGCTTTTATTTCCTTGCTTATTTATTATTCTAACCGTGTGCCTTCCTCTGCAGAAGAAGCCAAGAGAATGCTGCCCACCGAGAAGACACCGGCTAGGTCGGCTGCCGACATCCGGAAAGCCAATCTCGAGAAAAAACTTGCTGCCCAGGCGGCGAAGAAGGTATAACCGTCTGATCCTTCTCGTTTATGTCGATCCTTTTATCCCATAACTTATATTTTTCTCGTTTACAGGACGGGAAGCAGATGCCCCGGTCCCTTCAAAAACAGGTCAGGCCTCTGCCGACCCAACAAGAGTCTGCATCCAAGGTGCAGAAGACAGCCGACCGGCAAACTACCGGCGGCAAATCAATAAGGGTCCCAGACGGGCCTGGATCTGCGGATGTGCTTTCTGCCATCCCATTGAGGACCGCACCCGGTCCCTCTGAAGGCCGTTCGGGCCGCCAAGGTAACTTCGACCTTAAACTGCTTGATCTGCCCATGCGGGTCAAGTCTTATTCACAGTCTCGATCGCAGTCGGGGGATTCTCCAATCAGCCGGCAATCTATAGGCAGAGCATATGCGAGTTTCTCACCGTCTGTTTCTGGTGCAGATAATTCTCCCCGCTGGCCGGACGGGGCACAATATGCCCGGGCCATGCTGAAAGCCGTCCCCAGGGACGAGAAGGAGGCGATCCCTGGGATCAACTCCTTTAATGCCGACCGGGTGCTGGTCGACCTGGCCGACGTATGCTCCAACAACCATGCGGTAACTTTCTTGACGTGCATTTTTAAGTATGCAGTATTAACCGGCTGTATTTTTGCAGGCTATGCTGTGCGTAGAGGGGCTCAAACGAGCTTATACCCGCAAGTCTGAGGAGGTAAGGAGAAGCAAACGGGCTGTTGATGACGCCCATAATGTTGCTGACTACTCTTTGTACATGCATGGCTTAGAATCTAAATCTATACGCATGGAACAGGCGGAGAAGACCAAGGCCCTCCAACAGCAGATTGATCAGCTGAAAAACCAAGTTGATCAACTGCAGGCGTCCCTGGATGATGCCAATAAAAAGTTGGCGGAACAGACAGAGCCCCTCCAACGGCTGAGCAAGGCGGAGACTGAAAATGGCCGCCTTGCCAAAGAGAATGAGCGCCTGCGCAAAGAGGCGGCTGCTGCCAATGAGAACTTCAAGGCCACCTTGGAGTCGGAGCAGGAGAGGCTCATTGAAGAGAATGAGCATGACTGTGCAAACCGGATGCAACGGGCGTTTTCCCTCATCCACCCGGAGGCGGACTTCACCGTCTGGGAACTCGCCTACAAATATTCTGATCTTGCCATTTTGGCCGAGGAGGCGAATGAGCCGGGGCCCGGACCTTATGACGCTTGGGTTAAGGAGGAGATTGCGCGACGGCAGGCGGAGGCTGCTGAAGAGGAGGAAGTCGTTCCTGAAGCCGACGCAGCCGTCCACCCTGATCCAACCCAGAACCAACCGGAATAGGACCGGTTCACTGTTCGCCTGGAGTAGCAACTACTTCCCGGCCTGCGCGCCCTGTATTATCTTGTAATAGCACCGGATGAGATGGGCTAAGCTGTAATAATAATTTTTTTGAATATTAACATTTTCACCGGCAGAGCCGGCTTTTGAATGCTTTTTATGTTTCTGCACTTCAATACTAGAATTCTTGTTTTTTTTTTTGTACATATTTCTGCGAGGATAACCAAAAGAACCCCGCCGGTAATACTACCGCTTGGTTCTTCGCCAACTAGGCGAAGAAATTTACTAGGGTTGCCAAGAAGACCCCACCGGTAACACTGCCGTCTGGGTCTTCGCAAACTAGGCGAAGAAATTTGCAAGGATTGCCAAGAAGACCCAACCGGTAACACTGCCGTCTGGGTCTTCGCAAACTAGGCGAAGAAATTTGCAAGGGTTGCCAAGAAGACCCCACCGGTAACACTACCGTCTGGGTCTTCGCAAACTAGGCGAAGAAATTTGCAAGGGTTGCCAAGAAGACCCCACCGGTAACACTGCCGTCTGGGTCTTCGCAAACTAGGCGAAGAAATTTGCAAGGGTTGCCAAGAAGACCCCACCGGTAACACTGCCGTCTGGGTCTTCGCAAACTAGGCGAAGAAATTTGCAAGGATTGCCAAGAAGACCCCACCGGTAACACTGCCGTCTGGGTCTTCGCAAACTAGGCGAAGAAATTTGCAAGGATTGCCAAGAAGACCCCACCGGTAACACTGCCGTCTGGGTCTTCGCAAACTAGGCGAAGAAATTTGCAAGGGTTGCCAAGAAGACCCCACCGGTAACACTGCCGTCTGGGTCTTCGCAAACTAGGCGAAGAAATTTGCAAGGATTGCCAAGAAGACCCCACCGGTAACACTGCCGTCTGGGTCTTCGCAAACTAGGCGAAGAAATTTGCAAGGGTTGCCAAGAAGACCCCACCGGTAACACTGCCGTCTGGGTCTTCGCAAACTAGGCGAAGAAATTTCGACCCAAAACCAAACCGGATGGCGTCTGGGTAATTGCCCCTGGATAGCGGTCTGGGTCTTTGCAAGCCAGGCGACTATCCATATGATATAGCTCGAATATACACTAAGTGCCAACATTAGATTCGGGAGCCAGTCGGTTTATACTGAATTACCGGTCGGGACTTCGCAAAAGAGTCACGCCAGATTAGGATGTCCATTCACCGGTTGGGCCTTTGCAGGCATACCCCTGAATGAATTATGGCCTAGACCAAATGTTTTTAGGCCTGCTCTTAGAGAGTCAGGCGGCGGTACTGAGTACCGGCTGTCCTTCCAAAAAGCGAGCCGGCTGCAAGTTTGGGGTTGCTAGCCTGCCCTTTTTTGGTACGAAGGATCGTCAGGCGGAGTTGTCCGCCTGTGTGATCGCTTAGAACAATTTACCACCCAAATGGGAGATGTTCTCTTCGATGAATTCACCCGTATGGGTGTCACCGGATGAAAAAAGTGAGCCGGCTGCAAGTTTGGGGTTGCTAGCCTGCCCTTTTTTGGTACGAAGGATCGTCAGGCGGAGTTGTCCGCCTGTGTGATCGCTTAGAACAATTTACCACCCAAATGGGAGATGTTCTCTTCGATGAATTCACCCGTATGGGTGTCACCGGATGAAAAAATTAGTTACTGGTGCCGCTTGTGGTAGGCACAAGACATGGCGGTTGTATACAAAATTGAATGTAATTCTCATTAATCATTTGAAAATTTTCAAAAGATGTACAATGCTTAGAAGTAGTATTTTTTGAGGTTATCTACATTCCAAGTTCTAGGCAACTTTCTTCCGTCTGGAGTTTCCAGGCGGTAAGTGCCGTCTCGTACTTCTTCAAAGATCCGGTAGGGTCCCTCCCAATTTGGGGTTAATTTGCCTTGTTCATTGGCCCTACCGGTTGCCTCCATTTTGCGAAGCACAAAATCTCCTTCTTTCAAAGGTCTTTTACGAACCCGCTTGTTGTAGGCTCTAGTCATACGCAGACGGTAGATCTCATGACGCAAGGCAGCATTCCCCCTTCGCTCTGGAAGAGCGTCTAATGCCAACCGCATGGCTTCCCAGTTAGCCTCCTCATCATATAACATAATGCGTAGAGTAGGCTCATAATGTTCAATGGGAAGAACTGCTTCAGTGCCGTATGTCATGAGAAATGGGGTCTCACCGGTTGCCCCCTTTTCGGTTGTCCGGATAGCCCAAAGGACATGAGATAATTCTTCTACCCATAGTCCACCGGCTCTCTCTACTTTCTTCTTTATCCCGTCTGAGATCAACTTGTTAAAAGCCTCAACTTGACCGTTTGCCTGAGGACGGCCAACGGATACAAAACAATGGGAAATTCCTTGGTCTCCCAACCAGGTCTTCAGGACAGGCGTTTCGAACTGCGGTCCGTTGTCGAAAACCATGGACATTGGAACCCCGAACCGGGTGATGACGTTTCTCCAGATGAAAGAAATCACGTCTTTCGTTTTAATCCCTTTTACCGCCTCTGCCTCAACCCATTTGGTGAAGTAGTCTACTGCTACAAGAATGTAGCGGCGGCCGCCTGACGCAGGTGTATAAGGTCCCAAAATTTCCATGCCCCATTTAGCAAACGGAACCGGACTATGGATTGCCGTGAGTTCTGTTGCCGGTTGATGTATCAACTTAGCGAATTTTTGGCACTTGTCGCATCTCTTTACTAGATCCATGGCATCCGCTTCAAGAGTGGGCCAGAAGTACCCTTGCCGTCTGGTTCTTCTGGCCAGGGACCTGCCGCCAATATGCGAGGCACAAAACCCCGCGTGCAGATCTTCCAAAACTTCTCTCCCCCTATCCGGGGTTACACATTTCAAAAACGGCTGCAGGTATCCCTTCCGGAGGAGTTCCCCTTGATGCATAACAAAACTTGAAGCACGCTTCTTGAGCGCTGATGCTTCTGAAGGGTCATCCGGCAAGGTACCATCCGTCAAAAAGGACCGGATGGGATCCATCCAGGTAGCAGTTCTGTCCAAGACTCCAATGGGATCATTCTGAATACTTCGTTTTTCAATGACTTCCCAAAAGACCGTCCTAGGAGCATCACCGGAGGCTGATGATGCCAACTTTGAGAGGGCATCCGCCTGATTGTTTTCAGACCGGGGCACCTGTCGCAGATGAAATTCATCGAAGGACCCAGCCTCCTCTTTGACCGCCTGCAAATATTTGATCATAGCCGGATGGGTGGCTTCGTAGTCACCGAGGTATTGGCTAACGATCAGCTGTGAATCTGAGCAGGCGTCGACCTTTCTTGCACCGGCTGCCTTACACATGCGCAATCCGGCTAGCAGGGCTTCATACTCTGCCTCATTGTTGGAGGCTTGGAACTTAAACCGTAGTGCATATTCAAACTTATCCCCTTCCGGGGAATGACAGATAACACCTGCACCACAGCCGTTCACCGTAGAGCTGCCGTCTACAAATAACTTCCAGACCTGATCAGGGTTTTCCGGGTGCACCGGCCTAGTCATCTCGACAAGAAAGTCGGCAAACGCCTGACCTTTCACTGCCCGCCTGGGTTCAAAAGTTATCTCAAGGCCTTGTATTTCAACAGCCCACTTGATCATTCTACCGGATGACTCTATAGCAGTCATCGTACGTTTGAGCGGCTGATCTGTGTATACCACAACCGGATGTGCCAAAAAATAAGGCTTCAACCGCTTGACTGCTACGAATAAGGCCAACCCAAATTTTTCGATCATGGGGTACCGGAGCTCAGCATTTTTTAAGACATGGCTGATGAAGTACACCGGCAGCTGAATGCCGTCTCTCTCAGCGAGGAGAACGGCACTAAGGGCATGATCAGAGACGGCTAGGTACATGTACAGAACCTCCCGGGGTAGGGGGCTCACTAGCCTTGGCAAAGAATGCAAGTGCTGCTTAAGCCTCTGGAATGCCGCCTCTGCTCCTTCACCCCATTCAAACCTTGACCTCTTCCTGATTGCCTGAAAGAAATAGAGGCACTTGTCACCTGACCGGCTGAGGAACCTCCCCAATGCCGCCAGACAACCGGTCAACTTCTGGACTTCTTTTACAGTGCGGGGAGACTTCATGTCAATTACCGCCTGTATTTTTTCCGGATTAGCTTCGATGCCTCTTTGGTCAATCAAGAATCCGAGAAACTTCCCAGACTCAACACCAAATACGCATTTCTTTGGGTTAAGCATGACCCGGTGCCGCCTGAGTGTGGTGAAAGTTTCTCTCAAGTCTGCTAGGTGATCCGTCTGTAGCTTGGATTTGACTATCATGTCATCGATATACGCCTCTACATTCCTGCCAATCTGGTTGATAAAAACGGTGTTTATCATGCGCTGGAATGTAGCCGGTGCATTCTTCAACCCAAACGGCATCACCGTATAGCAGAATAACCCCTGATCAGTGACAAAAGCCGTCTTCTCCTGATCTTTCTTCCAGAGAGGTATTTGATGGAAGCCGGAATAAGCATCCATAAAGCTCATTAACGCATGGCCGGCTGTTGAGTCGACTAGGCTGTCAATCTTTGGAAGCGGGTAGCTATCTTTTGGGCATGCTTTGTTCAGATCTGTGTAATCCACACACATCCGCCAAGTACCGTTCGGCTTCTTTACTAGAACGACATTTGCCACCCAATCCGGGTAGTAGCATTGCCTAATGAACCCAGCATCCAACAGCTTTTTGACCTCAGCCGCTGCCGCTTGAGATCTTTCTCCACCATGATCCCTCTTTTTCTGCCTAACCGGCTGCTTTTTGGGATCTACGGCTAGCTTGTGGACAGCAAGATCCGGGCTGACGCCTGGCATCTCTTCCACTTCAAAGGCAAAGATGTCTTTGAATTCCTTCAGCAGCTGGAGCAAGCCTTCTCCCAACCGTTCGAAGGCTACCGTCCCGACCTTGACTGTTCTTTCAGGACGGCTGTCATCTAGGATGACATCAAGGCAGTCACCAGCCGGCTGAGGTCGTTGGTCATCTGACCTTTCCCCGGCTAGTGATTGCTATTTCTCCTTTTTGACGGGTGCCAGTTGGTCCGCCTTTCTTTTCATACCGGCTGCCCTTGGAGCCGGGACTGCTGGGTCGCAGCTATCAATATCTATGGGCTCGCCCTGGCCGGCTGCACCCATAGTTGTCTTGACGTCAGAGAGATAGCACTCTCTTGCCGTCTTCTGGTCCCCGCTTAGGGCACCGACTGTACCATCATCCTTTTGAAATTTGACCAACATGAGGGACGGGATGATGACAGCCTTAGATGCGTTGAGGGTAGGACGGCCAAATATCATGTTGTAGGCGGACAGCTCCTCCACAACTAAAAACTTGACTATCATGTGGCGTCCTTGCCCCTTTTCACCCAGCCGGATCGGAAGATCTATGCTTCCGACCGGATGCACTACTCCACCCCCAAAACCGACTAGTGGGTGAGGAGCCTGGTGCATGTTACCGGATGTGTACTTGAGCTTGGTCAAGCACTGATAACTGATTAGGTCAGACGAGCTCCCGGTGTCTATTAGGATCCGGCCAACCTTCTGGTTGGCAACCTTGCATTCGATGACGATGGGGTCATCATGAGGCCGCCTGACCTTGCCCCGGTCCTTCTCAGAAATAAGGACCTCAGGGAAGATGTCTTTCGACGCCTGGCCCTCATCCACCGAGTTGACCAGCTTCCTGATGTTGTCTTTGGTGCCCCGGATGGTGGGACCCCCTCCGGCAACACCGCCTGCTATGGTGAAGATGGTCTCTTCATCCGTCTCGGAGTTTACTGGGCCGGTTTTTGCCGCCTGCCCTTTCTTGGCCTGGGTATTACCCTTAGCCTTGGGTAGATAGGATTTTAAGGCCCCCTCATCTGCCAGACGGTCCAATAGCCGCCTGAGGCTATAGCAGCCATTGGTGTCGTGGCCAACATCCTCGTGGTATTGGCAATACTTGCTCTTGTCCCGTTTATTCACGGGGCTTTTCATTTCAGCCGGTTTGTCGAGAGACATCCGGTCTTTGATTTCCAGGAGGATGGTGGAGCAATCTTTTGTGAACTCGTATTTGGGGACATACGGTTCTGACTTCCGCCTGATCTTCTGGGCCGGCTGTCCTGATCGGTCAGCTGCCCAGACCCCTTTTCTCTTTTCTTCCTTTCTTGCCGGCTGATGCTGTTGCCGGCTCTCTTTTTTGTCAGACTTTTTATAATCTGACGGCTGCTTGACAGCACAAAGCTCCGTCGCCTGTATATAGGCTTCAGCTTCAATTAACGCCTCTTGGAGGGTAGCAACCCTCTTCCGGACGAGGTCAAACTTAAAGGTCGACCCATCCTTCAGACCTCGAAAGAAGTCTGTATAGGCCACTTCGTCTGATAGTCCTGGAATCTGAATTCTCATCAGATTGAACCGTCTGACGTACGACCGGAGGCCCTCCCGGTCGCCCTGCTGTATTGCCCCTAGGTCGAGGCTAGTCTTTTTGGCAGGAATATTCATTGAGAAATTTGACGTAAACAAGTACGCCAAAGTTCGAAAGCTGTTGATGCAACCGGCTGGTAGGTTACCAAACCACCGCTGGGCTATGCCCTTGAGGGTAGCCGGGAAGCATCGACACCAGACGGCATCATCTAACCCCTGGAGGTACATGAGGTTAGAGTAGGCCATTAGATGGTCTTCTGGGTTGGTGGTGCCATCATAGGCCCCCACCAAAACATTCTTGATCTTAGGCGGCTGTGCCGCCTGGGTTATCTCTGGTGAGAACGCCGTTGGCTGCTCCCCCAAATTTAGCAGGCGCAGCTGCCAATCCGTGGGTTGGAACGGCTGCTGCGCTTGCCCACCGCAAAGACCCGGTGACATGAAAGGGGATCCACCCAACCTATTCGGTGTGCCGAATAGGCCAGGCTGGATCACTTTGGGTCCAGACCGGGCAGAAGCTTCGCCCGTCTGACTCCTAAGGTTCGTTCCCGTACGCCTGTGTGAGACGTCAGGGAAACTGTCCGGGAAGGTCGACGTTGAGGCCGACGCAGACGCCTGACCTCGCTTCTCTTGGAGAAATGTGCGGGCGTCTGAGAATGTTTTCTTGGAGCCATCCGGCTGTACGTGCCGGATGGCCTTTCGCAGCTCCCCTTGAGGAAAACGGAGTCTGCTCGGGTCAAACCTTAGGCCCTCCCCCTCCTTTGGCTTTGGGTGAGGGGTAGGAACTCGTTCTTTGACCGCCTTCTTTCCAGAAGGCTTCTTGGCCGGCTGACCCTTCTTTGGAGTAGCTGACCGGATGAGGCTCTTGATCTCACCCTTGAAACTATTCATGAAAGACATGAGTTCGTTTCTTGTGACGGGGGCTGAGCCCTCCACCGTTTGGGCAATTCCAGCAGCTTGGCTGATTTCCCGTTCTCTTCTATCTTTAGCACGAGGGTGCTTCGTTCTGAGAGACCCATCCGGGGCCACATATGTTTCAATTTCGTCGCCACTTTCATGGTCCGTCTGGACCTCAGGCTCGACCACAGGCCGTTTGCCCTGATTCGGTGACACAGTATCAGAAGTCATCTTAGAAGTACTCTCCCCACAGACGGCGCCAAATGTTTCGGGGTTTTTTGATGTGTCCTGCGGGAGAGTTACAATTCCAAGAATGCCCTTCGACGCCTGTGCCTGCAAAAACACGAAGACTCCTGGGGGTAGGAGCTCCGCCTCCGACGATCAAGTTAGTAAAGATACGGGAGGTAGAATGCACGTAATGTGGAAGTTACTTCTCGCGTAATGGGAGAATTCTGCAATTAATATTGCTCGGGGTAAGTGTTTTTCTTTTTGAGGAGTATTCAATGTGAACAACCAATGTTTTTCGCCCCCATTAATGAGGGTCCTTCCACTATTTATAGTGGGGAAGGGATGGTTCCCCTTTTAGGGTTTAGAGGACACGTGTCAGCAGAGGATTGGAGCACTGCTGACCAACGGCTGGAGGCCACGTGTCACTAGGCCATTGGGCCACGTGTTTAGGGTATTTTTACCCCAAACACACACAATTAAAAAAAAAAAAAAACCGTTAGTTACAAGGCATGTTATACATAGGCATTATTAACAATTCGCACAAGTAAACCTAGCTCGGGGTATGGATGGATCATTGATGCATTTTATAGTGAGTACAAAAAAGTACTCGCACAAGTCTTAAAAAAAAGCGGTGCCGTAGCATCACCGCCCTCCGGCACTTTTACCCCCCCCCCCATAACATTCCACCGCGCCACTTCTCTTTCTTTTCTCTCTCGTCCCCCCTTTCATTATCTAGGGTTTTGGGTTTATCGCCGGCGAAATCATGGGAAAAGCTAAAAAAGCCCCCAAATTTGCCGTCAGGAAGAAGCTCCTCACTTCCAAAACCCTCAAACAGTACTAATTCTCTCTCTTCCTTTCTATTTCTTTCTGTTAATTAATCAACAGGTACTAATTCTTTAATTTTCTATTGTTTCATTCAAATTCAGGCACAAGCAAGAAGTATTAAACCCCAAAAAGAAAGACCTTGAATCCGCTAATCTTCCTAGAAATGTGTAAGCTTCCTAATTTCTTCAATTTAGTTAGTATTAAGCAGTTTTAATTATTGGGTGTAAACGAATTTGATGTTAATTTGATTCAATTTGTTGTTTTTGTTTTTCAGGCCTAATGTATCATCTGCCCTATTTTTCAAGTATAATACTGCATTGGGACCGCCTTATCGGGTTATAGTTGATACCAATTTCATCAATTTTTCTATCCAGAACAAAGTGAGAACCTCAATTCATGGTTTTATTAGTTTTACCTATATTATTCAGCTGGAATTTTGCTCTGTTCTTGGGTTAATTGCAGAAATATGCTTGTTAGTAACTAGGCTTTGTAAATTTGTGTTAGTTTTGTCTGATGATTTGTTGTTTTATGTTTGGGCAGTTGGATTTGGAGAAAGCAATGATGGACTGCTTATATGCTAAATGTGAGTGATTACGGATTACTGTCATCTTTTTTTATAAAGTTAGGGAATTGTGTGTTATATACTTTCTGTTTTACCTTGAATATTTTGAACAATGAGTTCTTTTATGCTATTATATTTTAAAGAAATTCAATCCTTCTTTTTACCAAAGGTACGCCTTGCATTACGGATTGTGTTATGGCTGAACTCGAGAAGCTGGGTCAAAAGTATCGTGTAGCGTTGAGGTACATTTTACATGTTTTTCATCTTACTATCTAAGTGAAAGACCTATTAATTTCTTGGGATACGGCTTTTGGTATTCCTTTGTCGTGGAAACAAATATACTACTCCTAGCTGTGTTTTCTCATGAATATCTTTGATTAGCACTTTGGTCATGAAACAAATATATCTATCGTTTCCCCCTATATTAGCAATTGAATTTAGTTCATCTTTGATATCAATTTGGTCATTCATTTTGTGTCATTTCACTCATTTGTGTCCTTGGGACTTAAGTTGTTTCCATGTTGATGTGAGGCCATCACCAGTTTATATCTATCTTTACATGCAGGATTGCCAAGGATCCTCGGTTTGACAGACTCCCATGTATTCACAAGGGAACATATGCTGATGACTGCATTGTTGACAGGGTCACTCAGGTATGTTTGCAGTATGATGAAATAACTGCCCTCAATCTGTACTGTATCAAAAAGAAAGATATCATTGTGGCAATTGTGAACTGAAAAATTCATCGAAGATCTGAAATCCCCTTCAAAGAGTTTCATTTACGTACAGTAGCTATAACTTTTTGTATGAAATTTGGAATGAGATTATATCTTGAGGCTAATGTCATCTCTCCTTCCTGTTAGTTTTTTTCTCCTACATGTTACAAGGATACTTTTTAAGAATTTACTGCATCTAAAGGAAATAGAAGTGCTTGGTGATCATTAGATTCATTACATTGTGATGAAAATTATAACTGTACTTAAATGAAGCATTTACTCAGTCACGTATATAGAATTTCTGAACAATTAAATGAGTTCTGTTATCATTGTTATAAGTATATATTTGAACACATTTCTACTAATTGGTGGTCTTCTTGTTGGGAATTTAGTTTATACAAAGCTTAGTTCACCCCTACAATAACACTTTGTTTGAATAAAAGGAAATGGAGGGAAAACGAGGGTAACAAGTTCCCTTGTTTTGATAAGGGGTTAGGGGAAGGAAGGAAAAGGAGAGGAAGGAATCCCTTTTTCCTCCCTCTTTAATAAACATCCCTCCAAAATTGGATCCCCTCTTTTATCTCCTCTTACCCTTCTCCTCTTTTCTGTCTATCTTGTTATCCAAACAAAGTGTAAATCTTGGGACAGACAGAACTTATATACCATGCCCATTTTGAATTCTCTATATTCAAAAGCTTCATTCCTGTCCTTTTTTTTACACTGTGCATTTGTGCTACTCATTTGGGCTTAATAATTATGATTTACTTTTTTATTTGTTGCAAACAGCATAAATGCTACATTGTTGCTACCTGTGATCGTGATTTGAAGCGCCGGATTAGAAAGGTAATTCCCTTGTTTTATACAGGAGCATCAAAATTTTTATTGTTGTGGTCATCATGAATTTTGAAGCTTAAAACATGTTTATTGATTGTCTTGTTGCTTGGAACCCTGAAAATAATTGGGTAATCAGATACCTGGTGTGCCTATTATGTACATCACCAGCCACAAGTATTCAATTGAGCGGTTACCCGAAGCTACAATGGGAGGAGGTAGGCTGTTCTCGTTCTCAGTTTTCTGAAATTACAAATGAAAATTTGTTCATCTTCATATCTAATGTGCTTATCTATTCTCTCATGCAGCGCCAAGATTTTAGTGCTTTTGGGATGCTGTTGTTGGAAATACATCTTCTATTCTAGGTTTTACTTCTACTCTAGATGACTACTGATATGTATGCCCAGTGGACTTGCCCGAGAGATGAAGAATACGCAAATTTTGACTGAGATCATAGGAAGAGTAGGTGTATCGTATCCAGTTCGGGGGCGTCGGGTTTCTTAGAGTATAATATGTAATGAGTTTTTGCTTCATAGTGAATCTGGAAACTTATTTTTGGTGTAGTAAACAGGCTTAACACAAGCTTTAAACTGTGTTGTTTCTTGTGAAATGCAAGTTTCATGGTGATAATTATTATTCTTTATTACTCTATATTGTATTTTATAAAAACAGCTTAGTTAATTTTTACTTATTACAGTCTTCAGGCTTAATTTTGAGTGTTAATTATGTTGTGTAAAAATGATGAAACATTAGTATGTTGAAATATACATAAAACCAATCTAACAATATCACACTTAATACGAGTAATGTTAGTTTTTTTTACACAGTTGAGCTATATGGGTTGGCTTTATAAAGTCAAGGTGGCAGTAATTTGTAATATGGGTAGTACTCCGTATGACCGCATGTGATAATTTCGTAAAGGCAGTAGTAGATGCATAACAAGACCTCGACTTGAGTCTGCCAATAAATCTGTACTAGATGTGGAGGGAAGACCGTAGTCGGGCGTTGGCTCTCATGTTGGACCATTTATCCAATACACTGATCGACCTTGGCACGAGCATAGAATATAGTGCAATAAGATAACATTGTAGCACTAATTCAATGGTTTTCTCAAAAAGTCTAGGAAAGTTCAACCCATAAGGGCAATAACATCAAAATTAAGCTTCTCGGAGAATCTTGTTTGAACACCTCAGAACATGTCACACTAGCTGGTGTTTGCAGGATGAAACTTGAACGGAACATGTGGTAGCAGACTAGCAGCCTCCTTCGAACTAGAATAGTAGAGGCTGAAGTAAACTCCTTTGAGAGTTGAGACAAGTGATTGATAGCTCCTCTTGCAAGAACCTGGATGGAACCTAGAGAGACCTTAACTTGCCATTAAAAAAATTCTTGAATACCTAATGTAGCAATTTGGACCATTACTGATGTATGATATTGAATCGAAATCATTTTAACACTTCAATTGTTTTGATGAGAATTAGGCACGAAAGAATATTAGTCACAGACTGATTCACACAGATAAACGGGGATGAATGGGCATCATCTAAATATAATGAATATTATCAACATCAATACCGTAAAAGGATGCATTGTCTCTTCCCCCTCCCTCCCCTATTCTCCATTTACAAACTCGAGCATCCTTTTCTGGAAAAAATTTACAAATAGGAGAATGAACTAAAACTCTTGATACAAAAAGAATCATTAACTATAACCTATTTTTAGCAGCAACCCAATGCAGGAAACTGGAAAGGAAAACCAAATACTATCTCCTTGCCACATCTGTAGTACTACTGTTAGTTGTAGTACTAATCTTTGACATTTCCTCTGGTGGGGGTTTTACATACTTGTCTATGGGTTTCATATGTTTCGAGTTTCGATTTTTTATCCTATCAACTTTCTCCTTGCTTTTTCTCTTTTTCTCCGCTCTCGCCTTCTTCTTTTCCTCTCTCTCCTTCTCATACACACCTTGCCAGAAGATCTCACCAGTTTTAGGCCATAACCAATGCCTTTTCGTTTGCTCAGAGTCTGCTTCCTCGGCCAACTCCTCATCCATGCTTTTAAGAGTGCGTAAAGAGAAGAATTTTAACCACATGTGACCTCTCCTATTCTGCAATCCATGCTGTTCTTGCATCTTGCCAGTTTCAGGATCGATATAAACCATGTGCCTCGCACTATGGTATGCCCAAACGTTTATGAGCAGCTCAAGTACCCGAGAGTAACAATGCTTGTCCTGCAGCATTGTTTTTTGTGGCATTATAAGAAAGATAATCAAGATGGCACAACTACTTTCACATCAATTGAGCCGAAAGTATATACACTTACAAGAATACAAGTTTCGTACTTTGGAAATGAAAAACTACTTATAAAGCTTGAAACAAGGGGACAGACAAGTTGGCTGATGACTTGGTTGTATTTTTCATAGTTCAAAAGTTGAAATTGTAGAAGAAATCATGAAACTAAAGTTACCAAGAGAAAGCATGAAACTGAAGTTACCAAGAAACATGGTGGATCATACTAGTATAACATATAGTCTCAGATGATTAAGCTCAGATAGGGAATACCCAACTTCAATTTACAACAAAAAAAATAGATCAGATAAGGGCCAACAATAACGAAAAATAAGGAAAAAAGACTGAAGCCTTACTTTGGTTAAGCTCAAATAACAGTGCCCACTTCGGTGGTGTTCTTCGTACATTTGAGCATCCAATGCGTCAACAAACATTCTGCAACATATAGAATATGATGAATAACAGGAAAATAATTTAGATAAGGTAAATCAAATGAACAAGAATGTAAGACATGCATCATATTAAGCATAAATTTCAATTGTCAAATACCTTGCAAACATGACATATTCTAGAAATGACCTAGTTGGTAGGGACCAGCTGTGCATTACAGACCATGTATCTCCATCCATAGGCATGGGTGGAAGGGAATCCCAATCTTGCTTAATTCCGTACATTTTTTTAAACGCATCTGAGAATGCAGACCTACAAGCACAATTTTGGTGTCAACTAAAGGCATTAAAAATCGCACAGAAACCAACAGTTTGGGGAGCTTGAGGTCATACCTGCAATTACCAGCATTTACAGCATCACAAAATGACCAAAAATCTTTGTTCATGGGGTTTCTAGGATCAGAATCCAACCGGACCCAAAAGTAGAAAGTGTCCCCGTGTTCTCCTGTTTCAATAGCTTTAAGCAAAGCTTTCTCCGCAGTCTTGGACAATACTTTCTGATAAAATTAAACAAAAAATATCAACCTTGCGTTTTGCTGTCTATAAACGATGAAGAAATCTCTATAATATAAAGAGGTTCGGAAATAAGTACCTTTCTAGCTGTTGCTCTCCAAGACTGGAACCCTATCCAGGCGTTTTTGTGGACACGATCAACTCGATTAGCAATTGCAAAGAAGGCTCCAAATTCCCCAAGTGCATCTCGGTAATAAGGATTGCTGAGAAGAGAAAGACGAGAGGATGCATCCACATCATCTGTTCCGCGTCTACGCCCTCTAGAAGCCTACAAATAACATTAGATGATAAAACAACTAGCTAGCTACTGATGAGGCAAGGTTTTTAAGCCATTGGAAAGGATATAAGAGAAAATCGGAAGAGAACGAAACCAGAAGTTGAAAGTGCAAATTATTCTATAGCATCAAATACAGGAAACCATGCAAGTTTTTTCGATGAAAAACTTACCAGACCGATTCCTCGATAAAGTGGTTTATGATGCAAAAAAGGCCAGGTTCCCTCCCCAAAGTATGGTTCATATATACACAATGGTTGACCAGTCCTTTCAAGCTCCCCGTCATCTCTTTCATGCAAATCGTTCTTCATATGATCAGCCCTTCTGGAACTTCGATATACATCCTCCCACGTTCCTCGAGGCTGATCAGATCTATCTTTAAGCTGCATAATGAAACCAGAGAAAATTTCATATTTTTACTAGAGGAAACAAAAGGAAAATTCATTCAATTTGCCAAATAGAAAGAACGAACACTGATCTGTATGAAGGTTTCTCACCTCTGCATCTTCTCTTCTCTTTCTAGCATTAGCAATATCAAATTGTTTCTGTTCTTCCCAAATGCTATATAAAAAATCCTCGTCCTTAGCAGATGTAGAAATGGCGGGCTCTGTTTTATTACGACTCAACTCTTCAATTTTGTCCAAGTAGACACTAACATTTCTGCTTCTATATTTTGCATCAGGAATCATTTTTAAGATGTTCCACCGCCATTCATTTTTGTATTTGGAAGGAATTTCAGAAGCAGACTTTGGGACAGCAACTTCTGATGGTAATTTAAGGATATTTTCCAATAGTGATGCATAACCTTCAACAGCTTCCATTGACTTGAGGTTTTTTGCAGTTTCTTTCCCAATTGAAGCAACGTTGTGAGCTAGAGGTGACAATCTTCCCCTTGAAACAACTTGCGATACAATGGCAGTTAAGACCTTAATATCCTCTTTTGGGAAAAGATAGCCATTCACCCTGTCATCAACCTAAATGTTATTGAAAATGTAGTCAGAAGTTGATCTCCTGAAATAAAACTTAGAGCAAACAACTAGCAAAAAAAAAAATGGGACGTGGAACCATAGCATGCGGTATGTATACAAGAGGAGTATTCAGCAACTAAATCAGGCAAAATTAGTTGCTTTTTTCTTCTACAAGGCCCAGTTTCGATTTTTAGGCTCATGCACAAGACCATTTATACTTCTCTACAGTCTTAATGTTAGTGAAATGCCAGATGGGCATTCAGTGAAAAAGGATAAAAACTTGGACACGAAAAAAAAAAAAAGTTTGAAGAAAGGCCACATACATATTTCTGTATCATGGAGAGATTAGGGGCAATTATGAGCTTCTCATAGCACATGGATTTGATTAAGATATCTGGAAATGATTGTTCTTCAAGGAATGATCCATAAATGACAAGGTTGGCGATCCCGAGAACATCATCTGCACTTGCATCACGATCAACATGCTTCACAATACCCTTTGGATAATCCAGACTCGTAGAAATGGCCTTCAGTGAATATTCAACAATCAACATGATCAGTTTAATATCAACAAAGGAGTGCTAAGAAAATTCAAAGATTTAGCATCCAGATTTATACCTCCACAGCCTTGGTGTAATTACCCTCAGAGTCACCAGTTAAAATAATGAGTTTGAAACCAGAATCGGATCTATCGTCAGGAAGAAATTCTGTGAGAAGTGGCTTTAAAGCCTGTAATATAAGGGCCTGTTCCAGCCATAAACCTTTGTACATAAATTGACTTCCCACAACAGCAATAACAAAATCATCAGCAGCAAAACCCATCTTGGCATAGACCTGCTCTTGATTAAAGCTCATTAAACTATCTGCCTCCCATGCTTCAGTTGGAGAACCCGGGACGACCAAATAGTTGCCCGTATCAAATTTTGAATATATCATCTATAAAAGGAATTTGATAGCGTTAGACACAGTCTAAGATAGCTCTTGGATAATAAATACTTTACAGAAGGTCCCACAGAGGAGAGAGAAAGATGAAAAGACCACTTAGCCTATTAGTGAGATTGGAAATCGGATAAGCAAAAGCTTATGTGCAACGAGAAAATACCACTTAAACCTATTGAATATTATCATGTGAAACATATTGCAGTCATATTATTCTAGATTATAGTGCACAACTGTACAATCGGTTGAATATGATCATTCCCATGAAAATAATACAGATAGTAAGATGGCTAGCAACTCTAGAGTCTAGACTTTGCACTACGGTACCATAAACAGCCATTACAGGTGTTAAAAATAGATGTTCTTACCGGAAGGGCATAATTTGGAAATACAACTACAGTAGCACGGCTGAAGCTCTTCTTCCAATCATTTAAAATTTCAACTGTTCCATTTACAGTGTACTGATTCAAACGAGTTGCGAGTCGGTCTTCATGTATGGTCCAAACAAGGGGTAATGACTTGAAAGGTTCCTGCATAAAACTGTAACAAGTATGATCATTCATTGCAATAGAATTGCACGTAAACTCAATGAAGGATTGTCAGCTAGTAAAAGGAAACAGCACACATGCATCAAGTTCACTGTTCTTCAGTTATTTATAATCATTTTAAGGAGCACCAGAAATTATAGATTCAATTATTCAGATTGATAGAATACGTAAATATGCTTCGGAATTTCATAGGGTATATCCTTCACAATCAACGACAACATTCTTTATTTCTTTCAATGTATTACAAGTTAACAACTCAATCCAATGTTTTTTTTTTTAAGAAGTTATAGAAAGCATATTGACAAAAGAATATTGATGAATAAGAATTTAAATCACTAAACCAAAGGCTGCAAATTTGAAGCATGATACAACATCATTCATTAGATGACTCCCATAGAACAAGCAATATATAACTTCAAGAAGTTTGTCAACAGAAGTCATAACTTGAAAACACTTCAAAATGGAAAGTATGAACCAGAATAAGCAACTGAAATTGAGGGTTATTACAAAATACACATTTCTTGTACACAAAATTGAGAAGCATACCAAGAAAGGATTTCTTTCCCCTCAAGCGAATTAAGTAGTATACCATCATAGCTGCAAAGGAAACAGTACCAGTTAGAGAAAAGAATATGGAAAATTATGTGTTGTATTGACCACCCCAGCCCACCCACTCCCCGCCCCATCCGCACAGATAAAATAGAAACACGTAGATCTACAAGCATGCTTCTGGTAGAGAATAATCTTGTCCTAATTGCACCTAGGGGATTGACTATTCATATTTGGTTTATTTTTGTGCAAACAGATCAGTTATGTCCGTACTCCATAATAAAATATCTTTTAACGGTAAATTTATTGACAAATGATTAAGGAGATACGTGAATCAACCATAAAGATCAAAACTATGCCAAATCTGAAACTTCTCAATCTGATCATCGTCAACTTTATCCTCAAAGTAACACTAGACATGATGCCACCTAGATATCAAGTAAATATATTCACAGAGATATTATCAAGAAACCTTTGCTTATGAATAGATTCATCTGTTGACAAATTTTATTTTTGCTCTCCATTTTAACTTGTGATATACGTGGCATCTTAGCTCTAAATTCTATTCAATAACATGTCCTCTACTTTGGTACCATAGGAAAACTTATAGAGGATTCTTAAATTAGTGGATATATGATAAGGCACAAGGGAACAACGGCACAAGTCTCATGAGAAGCACATTAAGATGGGACCAAATATACATTCCCCACAAAAGACTAAGTTCATGGTATGCATGTGATAAGGCTGATAACATACTTCAGCCAATCCACATTACTTCTGCAGTGGTCTTTGATTTCAATTGTGGTGACCGGAACTCCTATATGTTGCCACACAGTGTGCGCAGGACCATCTTCACTTGAAAATACCTGAAACGTTTCAAGGCAATCATCACAAGATATTACTAACGGGGGAAGAAGTCATTGATTGAGGTCAAACCCACTATTACGAACATTACTAGGGGAATGAAATAGAAATGACATCAATATATGTTGGAGTTCAGAGCAATGTCTGATGCTTTCCGATTCATTACCTCAGAAAACATAGATGCGTAACTATTTTAAATCGTATAGCTGGCAACATAATCATGCATGGTGTATAAATATAATACTTCATCCATTCAATATGAATTGCCTACATCCCCCTAATTTGGAAGTAAGTTTCATAATAATAACTTCCCTTTCATATTTGGTAATATGTTATCCAGTCTCCCCATCAAATGTTCCATATCTCTTTATCTTTCTATTATTTACAAAGTATCCTTAATCTGTTGTACCCCTCCCTCATGTAGCCATAAATATAGAATAAAGGAAATATAATTGATATGTAAGGTTCATTGTAGAAACCTTTATACTCAACATGCATCATGGTCTAGTAAACTAGCTTGAACTAGTGTTTTAGCTGATTGATGCTCCTTTATAAAAGTTCAAATCAATGACCAACCCACAAAACCAATTTGTTAATTTATGGTTCTTCGGTGTCCAAACTGTTGAAGAAGCATCTACACCAAACTGACATTTAGATTCACACAACATGATACAATTAGAACATTTTCATCATTACTTTTTGTACTGCTTCACTTCATCTACCTTGCGGATTTGATAGCTGGCTTAGACAATGTACCAACATTTTGGCGACCGATGAATAACACTCCAAATACTCATACTGTAGACATACAATGTAACCTATGCCAAAGCAGCAAATAACACATTTACAGAAGGCCAAACCACTCTCAGGGGCCCAGTGTAAAGAGGATACAGAGTCAAGAGACAATCTCATAGTCTCATATGCATTCCTCGTGATCTTAATGGCATGTAAAGACAACCTCATTTTTCCTTTAAAACCCGTCATTAAATTATTATTTAATGACGAAAAAAAAAAACTAATATATGGAACTCTTGTCTCAAATAGCAAATCTTGGGTAGTTAATGGCATTTCTCTTCCTACATTTAATTGCTCTTTGGCCTCTAAACAATCTTATAATGTCATAGGTTGCTTAGAATTTAGCCGTGGCACTATCATCTATTCTCAGTGTATGCTTTGGCAAGCATCACAAATAAAACAAATATGAGCATATCATCACAAAAATCTCAGCAGATATATATCTTTGATTAACAACTGTGCATCCATGAGGTAACCCGTAACCCTGTTATTCAATTATTTCTCTAGTCTTTTGCAAGCTTTGAGTGTTCACTATCAGCAGATAATTAATCTCTCAAACAATAAATCATTAATCTCAATTCAGCTAAAAGTTCATGGAAATTTCTGTACCTCGTCTTCACAAACGCAACAACCTGATCCTTTGCATACTTGACATAAACTATTAAAAAAAATGCTCAATAGCCTATAAATTATATTCTAAAACTCTTTACTTCAATAGAATTTCATGAGACTACGGGGTAGTATTAAGGACTTGAGGGTGTCATTTTCATAATTCAGTCATACACTCATGCAAAATGAATGATTTTGTGACACATATGTATTAATATAGCTATAAAATTTATTAACAAGGATTGCAACAGCCCAGCAAACATCATCATTCAGTAAAGACAACAATTAGGTAATAGCTATCGGTACGAGGTTAACCACTCCACCAATTAATCCAATCACCAACTTCAGCCACACAAATACAGTACATTACCTCAATTGTGTAACCAATCTCTTGCAGTGCAGTTCCCACAGTTGCCATTAGTATCTGATATGGATCTACACCCAGATCCGCAAAAACCTTCAACAACACACAAAAATCAAACACATTGGTATATACTTCAAACAACAAACCAACATGCTCATAAACTGCATATAAGTACAATACAACTATTATTGCTTAAATTTCACTTTTTCAGTAACAAAATAAATTGCACATGGCACAAATTCTATCAATCTGAAAATAGAAATTAAATAAAACCCAGTTTAAAATTGATTACAAAAGCATCAACACCATAAAATCAGCAAAAACCATAAAGCAGCAATTAGAGTACTAACCAGAGCAAGTTTGGGCTTCCTATGACCAAATCTAATCCCTCTTTTAAACCCAGAAGATGAATTAACCTCAGCAGCTTCCTTCTGAAATTTGGAAGACAACCTTGTTGGCTCAAACCTCACATCTTCACCAAAATCAAGCTCCTTAATAATCCGGTTTAAGTACATCAAATCTTCACCAACTAAATCCAAAGTTTTTCGTGAATTCCCAGGTCTTTCCACCACTGAACCAGGTAGAAAAGCTTGGAAGAAAACCAAGAAGAGAGAGAAAACAACAATGGTGGAAATCCATTGCAAGTAGCCTATTCTCTTTGATAGCAAAAACCTTGGAAATCTCGATCTGGGTCTTTGTTGTTTTGAGAACGAAGAAACTCTCCCAATGTTATGACTATGATGTTGATCTTTCTTCAACAAAACCCCATTCTCAAGAGAACCCATTTACAGTAGTACCATCAAAATAAACCTCAATAAAAATAAATAGCAACTTCAAGAAATTGCTATAAACCCAGATTAATAAAACAGGTTTTCTCAATTCATCACTTACATCTGAAGATGGGTATTGAGTAGAGTTGAAGTTCTAATCAAAACAGCAAAGATTTCTCTGTATGAAGCTGAAATTGATTGAAAATCTTGAAAAAAACTAAGAATTTTTAACAAATTGGCATAAACCCAGATTGAAAAATCAAAATTTCTGAAATTATCTCTAATATCTAGAGATGGGTAATAACTATTACTGAAAATCCAATAAAAAGGAGCAGAGATTCCTCTGTCTGAAGCAGAAATTAATGGGTTTTTTAAAAAAAAAAATGGAGTGATGGGGTTTAGGTTGCTGCTGGTGAGTATAAGTGGGGGAAGAAAGAACAGAGCTTTATTACCAGGACAAATTTAGGAGATTTAAGGAAGGTAATGAAATTGGGGAAATTTTATTAAAAAAAATTATAGAAAGAAAATTAGTGAAAAAAAGATTCTTGGAGTTGAATATTTTACAGAAAACAGCTAAGCAGCAGTAAAACCCAATAGTACGCTTGTGAGCAAGAAAGAGGGACTGAGAAATATGGAGTGTAATTGAAAATTAAGTCAATAAAATTGTATATGTTTTGTCAAATAAATAATAATATTATATAAATAAATAAAATACTAGTGAGGTGGCAGATATAGTCATCTTTGTATCATAGAATGTCAATGATTTTTCTCTCTATTTTTAAGATAACCTTGTTTTTTCTCTTCTTTCCTTCCGTCTTGTAGATTCTCGATTAATTATTTAATTTTATTTAGTTTTCTATTAAAAGGTCCCATTTGCATGAACATCAAGTCATCAACTACACCCCCACTCACTATGAAATTAGCCGTGTTATGGAGTATAATTTTTTTCAATATATATAGATATGATTGTATGAAAAATGTCATTCAACAATAGGAGGTCGAGAGATTGAGAAATGGAGGTCTAAAAAAATATATAAGATGTAAATTAGAATGTTATATATGAGGTAAAAATTTCTCAATTTTTTTTTTTTTTTATTTCCTTATACTCCGTATTTCATTATTAAGATGTCAATTACATATGATTTGGGCTTAATTAAAAGTATTAGAGATTCAAATTAGGAATACAAGGAAACAAATGAATTTCACCATATTACCATTTATACCAAAATAGGGTAGTTTTGTTTAGGGTGATTTCTTCATGGTTGGTGAATGATTTTTCTATCAATACGAATACAATGGATGATTTTTAGGATTATAATTACATCACATTGATTAAATCCTAATTTGTATATAAAGGATTTTTTAAGTATATTTAGATTACGAATTGAATTAAAATAGAACTTGCATTTAGTTATTGGAGAGACAAGTAGAGGGAAATAATAAGAAAAGTGTAAATGTTTGCATTTGGATGAAAATTTGTTTATTGGCCGTGTATTGCTTTATGCCTTGATGCTCAAGAGTCAAGATCAATACTTTTGATAATTATCTGCTATACCAAATAAAAAACACATTTATATACAAAATGCTGCAAGTAACATCCTACTTACTGATGATATACTGATATAATGCATGGCTTAATTGCCTACCTCCATTGGTCTTAATATTAAAGACCAATTGATATTGAAAAATTCGTGTCAATTAATAAACTAACCCCACCAAGATCAAAACAACTTTAATCAATCGGCTTAAGTTACAAAATGAAAACTCTACAACCGTACACAGACTATACACGTATAACATATCAATAGTCAATAGTATTAGAACTCCAAGGCACGGAGTATCATTTTGCCATGTGTCACTTTTAGTGAATGACAAAGCACCACGTAAGCAATTATATGTCAGTGTGATAACAATAGTAATTTTACCACCATCAAGTCATTACTTGATTCATTAATCATAAATTTAATTTTTACCTTGATTTATGCTAAATAATTCAATGGTTTTAATGAATGGTCCAAAATATATTTGTAATTGATATTATCCATAATTATAGATGGAGTAGCTAATTTTTTATTCTCATACTTATTAAGTTTTTAACTATGGAGTAGCTATTATTTATTTTCATACTAACTAAGTTTGTAACTGACAAAAATAAAATCTCATAATATATTCAACTTTTCACCTTCATACAGAGTACTATGATTCTTCTATTTTTTTAAGTTTTAACGTATTGTCAATAACATCACCATTCCAATCTCAATTAATTACTTCATTACTGTCACTAAACCCTTTTATATAAATCATCCATTTCTGTCAAATATTTCATTACTAATCACCCCTATATACAAAATTAGAATATATAGAATATGTCAGCTTCCACTATTGGAGGAGAGAGATCATCAAGAGAACGACTAATATACTTTGTAGTATTCAGTGTGGGTGCTGTTATGGAGAGGAAGATTGCATAGAGATCAATAAAAGGAGGGTCTAAACAACCAAAGCAATAATGAAAAGGTAAACAATTATCATCCATATACATGATGATGACTGATGAGCAAGGGTATAGTAGTTTGTTATAATTGTTGTAGGGTGAAACTATTAACCTCTTAAGAGTGAAGGGAGGGGCAAACTATTGGCTTAGCTTAAGTTCATGGATCCAATACATATATTATCTCATCTCATTCCATAGTTCAACAATTCGCTTAATTCATTTTTTACATAAAACATGTACTGCAATGACCCGGCCAGGCCACCAACTAGTTAACACTTAAATAATAACTCGATCATCCTCTCCTTTCCTTTCCTCTCCTCTACTCTCCTCCTCTCTTCTGGGGTTTCTTCAAAATCTTGGCCATTTAGGCCGGAAATAGTCTAATTTCTTCCCTTTTCCCTTAATTTTCTTTAGTTTTGCAGTTTAGGTTTCAATAAATCTACACGAGTAGTGTAGATATTCGTCCATCTCCCTATTGTGGAGTGTCTCCCTATTGGGGAGTCGTTAGTTTTTGTTTGTTTATCTTTAGGGTTTGTTTGTGTGTTAGGGTTTATCAAAAAGGTAATCATCTTTTGCCCTATTGTCAGTTCGTTGGTAAAGATTTGTTCGGGATCGCAACGGTTGTCAGGTTTTCAAATGCGTTTAAGCGAATCAGATGAAAATCATCCTTACGGCTACAACAAATCATTAGATCGTCTCTCCGAAAAGGTCGTATATTTCAGCGATGTGTGCGAGAGATGTGCCACAGTGCAATATCTTTTCAACGATCGTAGCTTTGATGAAGGAAACCCTAATTTGATTCAATTTTATGTATTTGTTAATTTAGATTTCATTTGTAGATGCCGGATGACTTTTTATTAATGAATTGATTTGTTTCAAAAAAAAATAAAAATAATAACTCGATCATCATAATACTTGTCAAAATTTATTATTGAAAAGGACAATTGAAGTTCAATTGATCAATTGCATCCCATATTATTATAACCTCATGATAAAACGAGGAATGGTTAGACCCAGTTCTTTAAATTATACGGATCAAATACCTACTTATCATAATTGACGCAATGCATCTCCTAATTAAACAATTATAAAGAAAAAAAAGAAATGAAGTTTCATATAATTGTGAACATTATTCTTGCAGGAAATACATGATACCGGTCACCAAATAAATAAACAAGTCTGATAAGTGATAAGGATGGCCTACGTATGCCAATGCAAGCTTGTTGTTTTTACAAAAACTAGTTGGTTACCTGCGCGCAACAGTTCCCCAAGTTACTGTTGTTAGTTGTTAATGAAAGGTAATTTGAGTATATTAAACAAATTATTGTGTTATGGTTATAATTTGTAGAGTTGAAGTTAGATTGCTGTATTTTTTTGTTCCAAGGTGTAATGCTTGTGTAGCTGGTACATAGATATGGGTCTTCTTCCCATATGATTATGGGCCTTTTTTTTTATATGAGTATGGCCCATATGAGTATACATTGGCGGACCTGGCCTTGTGCATGGTGAGTCAAATGACTCACCAGGCCCAAACAAAATTTCTAAGTTTTTTTTAAAAAAAAAAAAAAAAATTATTTTCTTTTGTTGATTTTGTTGTTGTTTGTTTGGTAAACTTTGAACCTTTTGTTAATGTTGTTGGGATTTTGGTGAAATTTGAACCTTTTTGACCATGTGAATTGTAGTCAGTGTTTATTTAGGGTGTTTATTGATGTCAATTATGTCTGTCAAATTGTCAATACACCATTGGCTTTGGTAGATTTATATGGGGTTTTGCATATGTGCTGATTTGATTGGCGATTCGGACGATTGCTTATGATATAGTCGACCCACCCTAATGATATAGTCAATTATGTCTGTCAAATTGTCAATACACCCTAATGCTTGTAAAGATTTTAATCTTGTCAATTATTAGAGAGCTAAGCTTGTCATGTTGTCAAATTTTTTTTTACATATTTGGTTATCGATTGTGACTCACCAGTCGGAAACACCTGGGTCCGCCACTGTGAGTATATACTACTGGTAAAGTATATCTAAAGGATATATATACTTGTAAAAAGCACAGAAGCATATCTGAAGGATTTTTTGGTAAAGGTTTATAACCTTGAGCCTCAAGTAATTGTCTTATATTTATATGTTCATATTTACTTTGTGTTATTGCATACTTGTTTTCTTCGTTGGCTTATAGATATGGTGAGAGATAAGTATACATCATCTTGTTATTCGTTTGTGCCTAAGATTTGGAATCCTGATCCCGAAGAAAGTCCGTTGAAAAACGTGTTTAGTTTTCTCAAGTACATGGCTGATATTTCAGAGGAAATGTTTGCATATTTAGAGCTTCTAAGCAGAAACATACAACCAAGATATAAGCAGAAACAAAGCAATAGTTATTCATTCAGATGAAGAAGAGTCTGATAGAGACATTGGTAATGTCAGCTGTGAATATGCTTATGGTGATCTAGTTGAGGTTGTTCCGAAATTGATAATGTCTCCTAAAAGAAAAGGATTTGAGGGTATTTCTGACAGTGATGATTAGTGTCTTGCTATAGTGCATTATATAATTTCAATAAATGTTGGTTTATTGGTTTGTAACCTCTATAAAGATGTAGGTATTGTAATATTAATTTTATGTCTATGTGCTGTAATCTAGTTTTAATCATGTTCTTATACAATGTGTGCTATTATATATGTTACTCATCACATACTATGAATGTTAAATTCCCTTAAAGCTTTATATTTAGTTGCTGTATTAACAGCTTTGTGTTTCTCCAATCATAATTCATATATAGCAAAGACTTTTATAACAAGATACTATTATTATTGCTTCATTCTGTACATTATATATAAATATGAATTATCTAGGTTACATATTCATTGAAAACCTTGCTAATGTTTATGTTCCTTCATAACCCTTCAAAAGATTTATACCTTGCTAAACCGAATTATAATTTCTATAGACCACTAAAAGTGTTATGTGGGAACACAAGGCAATACTTATGGTCCTTCATAACCCTTCAAAAGCTTTATATTTTACTGAACCAGGTTATAATTTTGCTAGAATACTATGCTGCAGAGTAAGCATAATGTAGCAAGTAGATGGGACACTTATTACTTTACTACACACAAAAGAAGGTTTTTACTCAAGGTTATAATAGTAGTAGGTTAATCTTGAGGTGTTGCACCTCATGCTGAGTCGCTGTTTGTTGCTGCATTCTGAATTCCCGTGGTTTTGGATGTTTTGTCTTCTACATTTGCAAGAGAGGTGTTTACTATTTGTGAGGCTTGCTTTTCCAGAGAAGTGCGACGACGCTTATGCATTGACCAGTCAGGGAATGCTGCTTTGGCAAAGTCTTTTACACCTATGGTAGTGTATTCAGTCCTATCAGTAGTGCTGCTGGTGCCCTTAGTGTTGCCTTCAACTTCTTTCATGGTTTTATCTTCTTCCATTGATTCAATGATAGTGTCCTTTTTAGATGTAGTATGTTTATCAACGTCTTCATTGTTTGTGGCATTTGTAGCATTGTCAGTGTATGCAATGGGACAAATATTTTTTTAAATGGTAACTACCTCTAATGACCATTGCAGCTTGTTAGTTGCAGTTAATGCTGGTGTAGGAGCAACTTTTAGATGCAGTAATTTCGAGCTGAAATTCTGCTTTGCCTTCTCAAAAGAGATGTGATCTTCCTATTAGAATTCAGATATTTTAATATTAGTACATAAAAGAAGCATTGTTATAGTGATTGTTCAACTACCATAAGATGACATAGGGATAGCTTAGTTAATTTGTGTGTAAGTTGTTGTATCAAGTAGAGCACATACATTTTCCTTGATAGCATATATCTGCTTAGCATGCATTCCTAAGATTTTTTCAACTTCATTGCTAAATGCTGTAAGTGATATGCTGTCAGTGTTATCTACAACATCAAATGTAAAAGTAACTCTGCACATGATGTTGTATTAGATAGATAATAACCTTATAGCTATATATATAGTAATAACCTTATAGCTGTAAGTTGTATGGCTAATTCACCTGATACAAGCCACTGTTTCTTTGGTATAACATTTTGTGCAGCCAAATTCTCTTCCTTCAGGTAAAGTTGTTGGTTTCCCACACTTCAAGCATCCTGTGTATATGGTCAGTTGTTGCAAATTTGCAGTTGATATAGTTGCTGGAAGCCAATGCCTTTCATCTTGCAATGAGTTTTGTGCCTATATTTAAGATTTATAGTTAGAGTGTGCAATAGATTAACAGAAAGAAGTATTAGTGCATATATCTTTATAAATGTAGGGGTAGCAACCTTCTTTTCTTGTGGATTTTCAGGATTTCAAACTTGAAGGATTCTAGCTTGTCGATCTAGCAACCTTTGTAGATAAAGGTTTGACCTATGAAGATGATATGGTCATTATAAATGTAATTGTGATATTGCTAGTATAATATTTGATTAGTAGAAATATATATACCATTCACGTAGGACATTAGCTTTATCTCCCTTTGGCTCATAGATTATTCGTGTATCCATTCCAGTTGAGAGAGAGAAACCTATTTAAAAAATATGATAGTTAGTTTTGCAATACATGTTAGTCATACAATTCAAAATAAATTAAATTCAAGCACAATTTTCTACTGATTTCCCCTCTCACTTATCTTATTTTCACTTCTAACAAACTCACTGCCTTATTTATCAAGCTTATCCAAACCAACTAACATACTCTTATCAATAGTACCCCTCCCACTTAGCCTAATTGATTACATTATCTCACTTTCTGAGCATAAGAAATTGCCTACATTTTTACAGCCTGACCTCAACAAAGGCAAGTTACTCTTCATTTATGTTGCCTTTGATAAAATTCACAGTAACCCTTGTATAAATAAAATTCATGTACATATTGGTACAAATATGCTAACCTTTTAGAGTGCTGGCTTTCGCTGATGTAAAACTAACTACTATAAATTTTTCAGCCCATACATTCAGTTTTTCACAAGCACTTCCAGCAAGGTGGTTCCAAACATTAACAATGATTGGTTGTGTGTTCCTGCAAAATGTGTAGTTAATTCAATGAAGCCTAAAGTATAGCTTCTTAAACTAAATTGTGATTAATAAATGATATAATATTAGGCTTACGTTTGATATGTTATAACAACTTCTCTTACATATGCTTTCTGTCCATAGAAAAAATTAACCAAACGCACTTCTTCGTCTGCAAAGAGAACTAGTCCCACTACATCTGTAGCCATTAGTGAATATATGGTCAGAATCTGAGCCTTTGGGATTGGTAGATTTAATGTAACATATGTTTGATTTACCATAGGTGGCATCTTCGCAAATATGATCTACTGAAGTACCAGTTGGCTGCAGTTCTGCATTGAATCAAATGTTTTATAAGAGCATATGAATGATTATATAAGGACAATATATAACTAGGAATGTAAGGCAATAAATCCACTAATACGGCGTACAAAAAAAAAAAATATATATAAAATACAAATATTATTATAATTATTAGGAAAATGTTATATGTAGCCCTAAGGGTTATGTATAAGAAGCTAAAAGAGGGAAGTATTAATAAAATATATTCATTAATTACACTGATTTGCGCGTGTTTTTTTGTCATGCATTCCTAAAACTTATACTAAAAAGGGAAAGATATTATATGCTTATTTGTAACCCTAAGGGCTACATAATACGTAGTATACTGTGATAAATATAGTTTTTCAAAATATATATAATAAATATAAATATTAAAAAAATAAAAATTCTTGATCATTTCATGCATTGGGCGCATGCCTTAGAATTTAATCATTGTATCCATTATCATACCCTTTCCAAGTACTCATACTTATCAATAGTAGTATCTTAAATGTCAAAGCATCCGTTAGAAAGATACCTTTAAGCTAACAAGATTATTATGTTATCGCCTTCACTTGCTACGTATAGTGGTTTGCAAATTACACCTTTTCAATTGATGTAAATAGTATCAAGTTTATTGATTCTTCTTTTCATTACTACGATTTAGGTCTTGTTTAGTTCACCTGATTTAAGCTGATCTGATTTGGTCTAATCTGATCTGAACTTATATTTTCTGATCTGATCTGATCTGATCTGAACTTATATTTTCTGATCTTATCTGATGTGAACTTTTTTTCTGATCTTATCTGATCTGAACTTATTTTAATTATTTCAATATTCTACTTTTAATTTTAATCAATATTATTATTATTATTATTATTATTATTATTATTATTATTATTATTATCATTATTATTATTATAAAATATTGTAGACCTACAAATTTTTTAAAGAAGCCTATAAGTATTAAAATTATCAGATAGTACAAGGTAATAGACTTGGAATATTTGATTATTTTATTATTTACAATATCCCACTTCAAATGAATTTTTTTTATAAGAAAGTATTAAAATGGGGATCCTAAAAAAAACTAAATTACAGATTAAATTCATCATAGCTTTTTTCTATATAAACAAAAGAGATTTGACTTGTTTTTGTTATAGGGAATTTTACAACTTTTTTGGTAATGTAAAATGGTTGACTAAATTGAATTGAAAATTATCATTTCATATTTCAATATTCCGAACTACTATGGGTAGCACCTCTATTTTCCTATATAAAACAACATCTTAGTGTCATAATTTTCACACTCTAAATCAATCTCCTAAAATATTTTTCTCTTCGTCTTTTCAATAGGTTGTTTGTCTATAATCTCCATCATAGGTAAATACTTTAACATTCTATGTCATTAATTTTATCATTTGTCCATTATTTTTTGATAATGTAGGAAAATATCCATTTATTTAATTTCATGAATATTACAATTGACCTAATGCAAGTAATATCGATGAAAATCTAAAGTATAAGTAATATTTTAGAATCAATTCATTTATTTCATGAGAATCCTTTTGACTATAATCCTGGTGCCAATTCAACATTAATGTCTATAATTTATGCATGAAAATATTGATTCCAAAGTGCTCTTTATCATAGTGTAATGGTTGGTAGGGTAGCATGGTCTGAAGAATGTACGGAGATATTGTTGGACATATGCTTGGAGATGAAAGAATTTGGATTTTTAAAGCTTAATTGGGATAGAATAGTAAATACTTTGAACGTAAAAAGTGGAAAGCAATTCAATATCAAACAAGTAACAAATCATTGGAATGATTTGAGGAATAAATTCAAAATTTGGACTGAGATGGAACTTAATTGGACTGACCTTACATTTGATTCTATTACCGTTTGTCCTCTAGTTGAACAAGATGATAAGTGGACGCTATTTGTGAAGGTATGACATATTTTAAACAAGTTTCTTGCATTATTATCAGTACATTGTTGGTTACTTTATTAAATTTATTTAACCTAAATTAAATCTTGTTTTTGCAAAAACATAAAGATATACCTGGAATATTCCTTAAGAGACCATTACCTCATGTAGAGAAGATGCGAGCACTTTTTTCTTAAGAGACCAATACCTAATTTAAAGGTGACAATTGAAAATCCATTAGTATTTTGTGAAGTCGTTACCTAATTTAAAGGCGACATTTGAAAATCCAATCTTAAGAGGTTCTTAAATAATAATATCAGATTTATGATGTATCAGATTTGATTTTATCGTTTGTTTGAACTGGCAACATTTTCTATGTTACTTTGCACTAATTTCAATTAAAGTAATGCGTAGCTATTATTATTGAAAACCTTGTACGTATACTCCCTTCGATTTTAAATACCTTCTCCATTTCTACATGCGGGGACTTTTAGGAAAAATTGGTGAACGTAATAATATATGGAGCTAGTGGGGTAGGCGGAAGAATAAAAAAATGTATAAAGCAAAAGTATTTGACAGAATAAGAGGAGAGAAAATATGAAATTTTAAAAAATTTATTTATGGGAAACGTTAGGCTTGTTATCAAAAATATGAAATTAAAAAAAAAACTATGAAAACATACATAATATGTTGTACGAAGATATTCATTTTTTTATTTATAGGAAACATTAGGCTCGATTATTATTGTTTTTTTTTTATTTTTTTTATTTATTTTTTGGTAAGAAACGATAGGCTTGGTATAAAGATAAGTAATATTTTGTAAGAAGATATTCAAATATTTTTTTTAAAATCACTTGATCATTTTGATCTGAAGAGGTGTTTCTAGGAAAAAGCAAAGTATTATGTTTTCCCCCCGTCCCTTATTGATAGTCCTTTTTGGCTAAATTTTAATCCCAAAATGTTCATCCCATTTGCTTTTTCCCTTCGTCTACTTTTTTTCATACCCAATGTAAATTTATCTTTCCAATGTAATTTTACTACTTATTTATGCTTATTAATTCCCGTGAAAATTGCTCATAAGGGGCTATCAATAAGGGACGGAGGGAGTATGTTGTTATAGGAATTGACAATACTATTTTTATTCACTTAAATAATATATTGTTTTAGGAAATGACAATATAACTCTATCCTAGGAAATGATACTGTCCTAAAAGTTGTCAACCATGCAATACTTTCTTAGCAAAAGCATAAAGGTGGTTGAAAATACAAGCACACTAACATATTTTCTAATTAAAAAATACTTGATGGTTTTAGGAAATGAATCGATGACAAGTTTATAGGAAAGAAATTGACTTTATACTAGGAATTGATAACCGACAATTAATGACACGTTGACCAAACCTCTATTAATCATAGGAAATAAATACCGACATGCATTTGCATGGTGCATGGTTGGCAGCCTTTTCTTTATACATCAAGTATTGTTTTTTTTTTTTAAAAAAAAAAAATACCTACTCTGCATGGTTGACCGACAAAAAAATTGAATGGGAGTATTGGTAGTTTGGTACTACAGTTTTTTTGTATATATAAAATCCTTCGTATTGCAATATTTCTCACACCACATCAATCTCTCCCAAATTTTTTCCTTCTGTTGCTCATTTTAGTAGCTTGCTCGTATACAATCTCGTCGACAGAAAAATACCTTAACTCTTTGTTGTTATTTTTATTATAATTCATGATTAGCTGGTGTGTTCGGAAAATATCCTTTTATTCGATTTCATGAAGATAATAAATCAAATCTTCTAAAATAAGCTTTTATCATCAATCAAATATTATTGTATAAAACTATTAATTATGTATGAATCTATTTTTTTTTTTTTAAGAACAACGTGTATATATTTGACCTATTCTACTACGCATTTCACAAACAAGAAAATAATCAAAACAATTATGGCCTCCAGTTGCTAGTTTTTTTATGGTGAAGGAGAAAATTAGGGACAAAGAAATAACCATATAAAATTTAAGAGATTTGAAGGTTAAACGTGGGATTCTACTCAAATGGGTGGGCGTTTAAAGTATCATGCAGTACTTTAATTTTTTTTTAACAAGTGGAGGGAGAATTATATAGTGAACGGTGGAGGGGGAATTATATTGTGAACCATAATTGATTGACCAGAATTTTTTGACATAAATTAAATTATAGTTACTTATATATTTCATGCATGAAACTAATAATTTCAAAGTGCTCTTGATTATAGTGTAATGGCTAGTAGGGTAGCATGGTCTGATGACAGTACAAAATTTTTTTGGACATATGCTTGGAGATGAAAGCAGGTGGACTGTCAAAGGTTAATTGGGATAGAATAGTGAGTACTTTGAACGTAAAAAGTGGGAAGAATTTCAATACTAAACAAGCAAGAAATCATTGGGATGATTTAAGGAAAAAATTCAAAATTTGGAATGAAATGGAACTCAATTGGACTGGTCTTACATTTGATCCTATTACTGGTTGTCCTCTAGTTGAACAAGATGATAGGTGGAAGATATTTGTGAAGGTATGACATTTTGTTTATCTATTTTCTTGCATTATGATCTCTACAATGCTAGTTTATTTTTAAATTTAGTTAATCGAATCTCGTGCATTTATGAAGAAACATAAAGATATACCAGCGAGATTCCTAAGGAGGCCATTGCCTCATCTAGAGAAGCTACAAGCACTTTTTTCAGGGTCTTTTGCTACTAGCAAATGGAGTTTTTCTCCGGGATTAGGTGGGGAACAAATTGGTAAAGAAAATGAGGAGGGTCTGGGGATAGTGATGAAAATATAGGAGCTATGGAAATGAGTAGGGGAATAAATAACTCGGATGATGAACAGAGCATTTCACCTCCTAAAAGTACCTCATTGGGGAAACGTAAGAGTGATAGGTGTACTAGTAAACTTAAAAAAAAAAACAAGAGTAGTAACATTGACTCTTGTATAGAGTTGTTGAAAATGTCTATTGAAACTAATTGTAAGCAAAGGAGTGGTAATAAGTATAAAGATGTCTCAGAAGCTCTATACAATATTGAGGCTGTTGTTCAACAAGGAGAAGGATGTATTTACCAATGTATGAATTTTCTTCATCGTCGCGATAATGCAGATTTCTTCTTAGGTCTCCGAAGTGATGATCAGAAGATCATGTATTTGAAGGCGGCATTTCAAGATCCATCATTGGGAGGTCCTTAATTAGGTTTATCGGGTTGATGGTTTTCGGAATTAACTTTGTCTTATGTTTTCCTATGACTTGTTTTGTATCATATGTTCTTTGTTAGTTATTTGATGTTGTTGTAGTTTTAATTAAGGTTCTACATATGAAGCTACTATTTTTTTCTGACCTTTAGGTTTAAGTAGCTTCATATGATGCTATTGCATTTCTGGTGATCTAATTAAGAAGCTTTAGTCTTTATTTAAAAAGTCATTGTTGATTTTATTTTAGAAATTGAATAATGTTGGTATTTTGTTGATTTATGTTGTAGAATGGATATAACACTTCCATTGTGCTTGACAATTATCGCATTGGAAGAGCTAAAGAGACTTCTTACACCAATTGAGAGATTGCCTTTAAGGTTAGGTGGAGAATCTGGTAGCTAATACATAAACAAAGTACTATATGCCCATCCTGATTTATGCAAAGAACAATTGAGATTATATAGAAACATATTTGTGGATCTGGTTACTTGCATGAAAAATAAAAATTTATTATCGGATGGTCGTTACATATCTGTGGCTGAGCAAGTAGGAATATTTTTATATATCATGGCTAAAGGCAGTTCTTATCGTGATGTTGCCGGTTGATTTCAACACTCCGTTGCAACAATTGGGTTGTACTTTAAACAAGTACTGCAAGAAATAGTTCATTTGTCTACCGAGATCCTAAGACCATACCAAAGTTTGAGCGAGGTGCCAAAAAAAATAAGTGACAGCACAAAATATTGGCCATATTTCAAGGTATTAAGAAACATTATTATTATCTTGCATTGTCATTATATTATTTTATGCATGTGCAATATATAATTACTTATAAAATGTATCTTTAAATGTTAATGAACTATTAGGATTGTGTTGGAGCATTTGATGGGACTCGTATAAATGCAGTTGTAAGCGATGATGATGGTGTGGCATATCAAGGGCGTTCAGGAAAAAAAACATGGAATGTTTCGGCTGCTTGTTCCTTTGATAGACTTTTCACGTTTATCAACATTGGATTTGAAGGTAGTGCTCATGATATTACTGTATGGAATCATTGCTTAACCTTACCAGAATTTCGATTTCCCCATCCACCTCCAGGTATAATTTAGAATAGTGTGTTTTTATATCATACATGACACTATACTAATATGTCGTATAACTTTATTTTGTAATAGGAAAATATTATCTAGTAGATTCCGGATATCCGAATACCGTTGGATATTTGAGTCCAATAAAAGATAAAGATATTAGAACCCATATGCCCGAATTTCGAAATGGTCCACCACCTCAAGGCATACTTGAACATTTTAATTATTTTCACTCTTCACTCCGAACAACGATCGACAGATGTTTTGGACAATTAAAATCTCGATGGAAAATATTGGCAATGATGCCAAATATGGACACTAAACAACAATTGGCGATTATGGTTGCTGCATTCACACTTCACAATTTTATTCGATTACATGAGTTGGATATACCCATAACCCATTGATAGTGGTATAGAATTCGAACCAAGAACAGATTATGATTTGTTTAATGAGAACCGTAAGGCTGTCATGAACGAAGTACAACTTAATATAGGGAAGGAAATTTGGAACTTCTTGTAATGAAAATTATATTTGTCAATGTTTATGAGTTGACACTATGCTTTTCTTGCGTCGCGCTTGCAGCCTTATGGTCTTCAGGCTTCGCTTCTTCGCAATTCTGGTATTGTTGGTCCAGGTCCGGCCTTCGACGACACTCTTAGTCTTTTTAATAGGACTGTGGAGACTGACCTTTTGAGTAACCCTAGTGAGATCGCTGCCCCCAAACTCATGAAGAAATTGGCAGATATGTATTTCACGAAGGTCTCTGCATCTGCAAAATCCACTTTCTCCTTATCTCCGCGTCAGGTTGCCTTATGGAAGTCCCGGCAGGGGGATCACACTTCTGCCTGGTTGCGAGCGGTCCCGATATCCGGTCTGGGTCAGACTATGAATGGTAAGACTTATCGTTGTGTTCTTTGCTACCGGTTGGGTGTTCCCTTGTTCGTCGTATTGGCACCTTTTTCTGCTTGCTCAAGGGTGTTTGATGGGGATATTTATGGGGATCATGCAGTGTCTTGTGCTGGGATAATGAGTATTAAACATCGGCACAACGTTGTTCGTGACACCCTTGTTGATATTTGTTTCCGCTCTGGGATTTCTGCAAGAAAGGAGGTCAACGTTGGGTTGTCTGGAGGGAACGACGGGGCTCTTCGGCCAGCAGATGTGTTGCTTTACTCTTGGGATAGAGGCCTAGATGTCTGTGTTGACTTGACGGGGTCTTCTCCATTGACACAATTTGGGTTGTCTGACTTCGTTCCTGGTTATGTCGTGTCGGCTGCGGCTCAGCGGAAGCGGGACAAGTATGGGGCGCGTTGCATGGCTATTGGCTATGGTTTTCTTCCTTTCTCCTTTTCTTCATTGGGGGAATTGGAGAAAGATGTTGTTGCATTGCTGAAGCGGGTTCAGGCGTTCGCTAGGACTCAGGATATTGGTGCTCGTGCGGCTGCTCGCATCTTCAACAGGATTGAGTTCGCTATAGCTAGAGGGGTGGGGGCCCAGATTGTATCTCGGCTCCCCACTAATTTCTTGTAAATCGTTTGACTTTGTAGGTTTTTCATAATAATAATAATAATAATAACCATAATAATAATAATAATAATAATAATAATAATAATAATAATAATAATAATAATAATAATAATAATAATAATTTTGACACAGACAGGGCTATCTGACTTTGTTCCTGGACGGGTTATGGCCGATGCGGCTCATCGGAAGCGGGTGAAGTATGAAGCTAGGTGTCGGCTCATTGGATATGGTTTCATTCCCTTCTCCTTTTCTTCGCTTGGGGAATTAGAGAAGGAGGCTGTTGCGTTGCTGAAGCGGGTTCAGAGGTTCTCGACGACGCAAGACAATGGGGCTTGTGCGGCAGCTCATATCTTCATTAGGGTAGGCTTTGCTATAGCTAGAGGAGTGGGGGCCCATCTTGTATCTCGGCTTCCCACTAATTTATTATAGGTTGTATGACTTTGTCTGTTTTTGAGATAATAACAATAATAATAATAATAACAACAACAACAACAACAACAAGAAGAAGAAGAAGAACAACAACAACAACAAGAACAACAACAAGAAGAAGAAGAAGAAGAACAACAACAACAACAAAAACAAAACAACAACAACAACAACAACAACAAGAAGAAAACAACAACAAGAAAACAACAACAATAACAACAACAATAATAATAATTTCGATATTCCTTTGAGTGTATTGTTACTACTTCAGGGCCTGGGTTTGGCGATTGGCAGTGGCGGCTTGCCACCTTACCATTTGCTTTTGGAGGACTTGGTGTTTATACCGCAGGTGATGTTCATCATTATGCTTTTCTTGCTTCCCGGTTACAGTCTGCTGGGTTGCAGACACAACTTCTACGACATGCTGACATTGTTGGTCTTGGACGAGCCTTTATGGATGTGTTGCGTTTGTTTAATGGAACGGTGGAGTATGACATCTTGAGTAATCCTAGTGAGGTCGCTGCCCCTAAACTCATGAAGAAATTGGCAGATATATATTTCACAAAGGTTACCGCTTCTGCAAAATCTGTCTATTCTTTAGCTCCTTGACAATCATCATTGTGGAAATCACAGCAGGGAGACCACACCTCTGCTTGGCTTCGGGCGGTCCCTATTTCGGGGTTGGGTCAGACGATGAACGCCAAGACTTACCAATGTGTGCAGTGCTATCGGTTGGGTGTTCCATTGTTCTTTATCATGACGCCATGCTCTGCTTGTTCAAGGGTTTTTAGTGGGGATATTTTCGATGATCATGCGGTGTCTTGTGCTTGTATTGTGGGCATTAAACATCGGCATAATGTTGTTTGGGATACCCTTGTTGATGTTTGCTATCGGTCAGGGATTTCAGCTAGAAAGGAGGTGGACATTGGGTTGTATGGAGGGAATGACGGGGCCCTCAGACTTGCAGATGTGTTACTTTATTCTTGGGATCGTGGTCGCGATGTTTGTGTTGACTTGACAAGGTCTTCTCCTTTGACACAGTCTGGGCTATCTGACTTTGTTCTTGGACGAGTTGTGGCTGATGCGGCCCATCGGAAGCGAGTCAAGTACGAATCCAGTTGTCGAGCAATTGGATATGGCTTCCTTCCTTTCTCTTTCTCTTCACTTAGCTTGGCGAATTAGAAAGGGAGGTTGTTGCATTGCTGAAGCGGATCCAAAAGTTCTCGAAAACTCAGGACATTGGGGCACATGCTGCTGCTCTATCTTCAATTCACTAGGATAGGTTTTGCTATAGCTAGAGGAGTGGGGCCCAGATTGTTTCTCGGCTTCCCACTAATTTTTTATAGGTTGTATGACTTTGTCTATTTTTGAGTTATAATAATAATAATAATAATAATAATAATAATAATAATAATAATAATAATAATAATAATAATAATAATAATAATAATAATTTGTATTTGATCTGAACTTATCTAATTTGAACTTATTTTTTCTGAAATAAGTAAAAATAAGGTGAACTAAACAAGGCCTTAATTGCTAAGTAATCTAAAATGTTATTAATTACGATTTACAAAGTATATAAACGATCCAAAAATAATACTTCGCAAGATTAAACAAACAAAATTGGACCTTTTTTTGCCAACTCTAACTTCCAAACCCGAGCTAAACAATTTATTCTTGCAAAATTCTTTTTTTTTTTTTAAAAAAAACAATATTCTTGCAAAAGCTTCAATCCAAAGAAATACGGAATTCTATTATTTTGTAAACAAATACAGTTGAACAGGTCGTATGATTGTAATGGAATAGGATACTAGGATAGTACTCGTATAATATTGTCCGACATTTTTATTTTTCTCAAAAAAAAAAAAAAAAGAAAAAGGGAGGAAAAACTAAAGAAGGATAATAGTTAACAACAGTAGCTGATTCAGCCAGTGCATGTAAATTGATATGAACAACTAACCAATGGCGGGACAGATGTCTCCATTCAATTAATATATCTACGAGAAAGTAGAAATGGAGCAATGTTATGAATTTGTTGGTACATAACATGACAATTCGTAAATATTTTAAAAATTAACATTAGTATCACTGATATGTGAAATATATCATGATTATTACAATAGTATTGTAAATAATTAATTATACTAAAGATTGTTACAATAGTATACTTTTGAAGCTAATATAAGTACCACTAGATTGTGAAATTATTCCATTGGAGTCTAATGATATAATAATAATTGTAATGGTATTAAAATGACTATATTGGTACAATTAAAACCTGAAGATTAAAGTGATAATATGTGGTCACATCATCTTTTTATTGTACTAAGTTACCATTATACCTCTGTTATGTATCAATAGGTACATAACTTTCCTCCATTTAAAATGCCTCTATATCTATTGCATTCTTATTTAACTCATTTAACAATATAGGTTTAGTAAAAATATAGTAGAAGTGAAAGTTATGGTTTTTTTTTCCATGTAAGATTTAGAGAGGTAGAAGTTAGTTGTATAAAGAATAGAATAGTGTATAGACATTTATATCCCTAAAATATTTATGTACATATTTTCCTAATTAAAGTAACCAACAAGTGAAAATAATCCCGAACATTGGTAACTATGACGCGCGCATTAGCCACCATAATTTATGTAAATTTAGTTTGATAAATTGTAATGACTTTTTGTATAAGCTTTGATTTGATCTGATTATCATTTATTTCTTGAAAGCAAGTTTATTGCATTTCTATGTTCATCAACATGTTGTAGGCTGAATGAATTGAAGGCATAAGAGATGAGATAATTTAAAGCAGAGGGGAATGAAACCAGGTATATATAAGATATTGTACGAGTACGAGGGTGGTCATAAAATTTGCCCAATACGGAGTAATAATTACTATGTACCTCAGTATACTTTTGTTTTTTGTTGACTTTGAGAGTTTGTTACTCCGAAGGTAACTGTTTTAATATTTGATAATAAGCATTTATGATTTTAACAATGATTCTTATGAAATTAATTATTCTGCTTTTGGTTGATTATGATTATTTGATACTGGAATTTTGGGTGCTAGTGTGCTACTTATCCAATGCAAGGAGGTTAGGAGGTAGCTCCTCGTAGTGGGAATGCGAACAACTTTATTGAGAACTTTTACATATACTTTATCTACATTCGCAGCAGTTATGGGATATGTTTATGATGTCTTATTACTTATTGTTACTTAATATTTTGCAGATACTAATCAATCGCCCACCACATTCCAAAATTATTCCATCTTGGGGTAAATATGGTGGTCGAATTTTTCTGCATTCGTGTTCATCACCAGTATTAGGGGTTACGTCGAATGGATTGAACACCCCGAAATGTGCATCGTGCCGAATACACACCATTCCCTTACATACAGCACCCTTGAAATATACTCACAGTGTTTCTAAGTATAGACAATAGAACCCGAAGATGAATATTTTTCCATAGAAATTTCTCCACCATCGAACTGAATAATTTACAAGGATCGTAATTTACCGGGCCATGGAGCATATATGGGTATAGGATGAATAACCACAACACTCATTAAAGTAAGGATATTGGCAAAATAATCTAACCCAAAAGCGGGCGTGCGATGAAATTGGAATCGGGGGGAGAGCAACCCAATTAATGGATTGCATATGTAGTAATACTGATGCTTATGATGATCCTTTTCCTCACTCAAATCTAAACACAAAACTAGGTCTTTGCAAGTCGCCACAACTCTCAACGATGATGACAAACAAGGAAGAAAATTGAGGGTGAATTTTGAAGGATTAAATATCTTGTGAGTTGGGATTTTTTTTTGAGAATTCATCAGTCTAGTCATTCTCATCGTTGACAAAAACGTCCATGGTAGTTGTTCCTTCTGTGTAAGGGAAGATTATTGTTATGGTTTAGGTATTCTATAACATATCTAGGGTTCGAGAGTAGAGATAACCAACGCTTTGATACTAATTTGCATTTAATCACTGTTCCATAATTCTCATGTCTAACAATTATCTCAATCAATAACTCATCAGCAAGATCATTACTTCTCTCTCTCTATTTTCAACCCATTTTTCCGGGAGTTTCTCAAGAGTCTGATGGTGAATCGTTGGCGACCACCCAGCCACGACCAGGCTATCTTTTTCCCTTTCAACTATTCCGTCAAAATGAAGAACGCTTCGATTGTAAGGTTGATTGTGTAATTTTAGGGCTGAATTTTGAGTTATCTATTGCTGAAATTGTATTTATTGTGATTTAATTAACTACAGGGTTTGGTGAAGAATTGGGAGAATTCAGGCGACTCTGCAAAATTCTGATTCTGAGCAAATGGCTGCACAGGTTCGGTTATTTAACTGTTATACTGTTCGTTTGTTTGATTGAAGAAGCTTATGACCCTTTAGTCGAAGCAGTGAGTCTTATACTGTTCGTGACAACATTAGAAGTAAATACCTCTCTCCTTTGAGGGCAGCCTTAAGGGTGAACAAAAAAATAGTTCACAATGAGTGAACAAGTGAATGGGTGGCTTAATGGTGATCTCTATAATTGTTCATAGTGAATGGTTGTGGGATCGATTGCTGCTTCAAGCATTTGGACGAATTTATGGATTGTGGGCCCCACTCATTTTTATTTTTTTTTCAGGAAAAAAATAGAAAGCAGCGGCTGGGAGCGCGCCACTTGGCCCAGCCGCTGCTTGACACGTGTCACTGTTTTAAATAAATCCGTTGTAATTTTGCAACGGATATATTTTACAAAACACAAATCAAAAAAAAAAAAAAAATTACCAACGGCTCTATTTTTTTCCCCTCTATAAATAGACACCCATATTGCTATACTTTCTTCAACTTTGAAAATCCATTTCTTTCTACTATATTTTTCTCTTCAAAAATCCCCTCTATAATTATTATTATTATTATTATTATTATTATTATTATTATTATTATTATTATTATTATCATCATCATCGTTATTATTATCATTTTTATTATTATTATCGTTATTATTATTATTTCCTTTATTATTATTATCGTTATTATTATTATTTTTATTATTATTGTCGTTATTATTATTATTAAATTTTTATTTTTTCCAAATATAAATTATAATTATGGATGCTAATACCAACCCCAAAACAAATAGAAAGAAGAAAAAAAAATTTGGGTCAAAATATGATCCTTCAAGCTCGTTTTGCCATTATTAAAAAGCCGTCTTTGGCGTGGGATACCGACATACTCCACAATATCATGCTCGCCTGCATCATAATACATAATATGATCGTTGAAGATGAACGAGAGACGTATCAAAATAACGTTAATACCAATGAGTTTATGAATGCTGGAGGCAACGCTAATGAGGACACTACTGAGTACCGTACTGATCGTATTGTGGATATCGGCTTATACTTGTCTCGTAGAACAGAGATTGAGGATCAATAGACTCATTTGCAGCTAAAAAACGACTTGGTCGAACATATATGGAATAAATTTGGTAACAACGAAAACTTAGGCAACTAGGTTTACAACAAATGGTTATCCCTAAGGACATCTTACAAAACGATGTGTAGTTGTTTTTTTTTTTTTTAAATAAAATGTACTAGATTATAGTTGTAGAACTGTAATCACGATTTGTACCTCTTTTTTTTTGTTAATTAAAATTAGCTGCGTTGTTGTTTAAAAAATATTAATCACAAGAATTAGTTTTTTAAAAAGCTGATAAAAAATGCGATAATTTCTTAATTAGTAATCACGATTAAAATATTAAATACGTCAATTAATTACATTGACATCGGGTTAATAAATTATAATTATGAAACAAAAAAAATTATATTTACAAAAATAAAATAAGGTGGGGTAGGGAGTATTGATGATGAACCATTGTTTAGTGTTCATTGTTAAGAGTGAATATTGTAAATGGTTTGTTGGGTTGATGTGGATGAGAGAGAAATGGTGATAGTGACCCATGAACCATTTATTTGGGTTCACCAATAAAGATGCTCTGAAGTTTTTTAAATTTGGTAGAACTTAGAAGTTGGCCGGACTATCTTTTTTCTTTTAGTTTCTTTTTGTTGGGAAAGGGTCCTCTTGAAAGTGGGTCCATTATTTCTTTAGCTCGTATGTTGTACTCATAAGGTTGATGAGAAACTTTGGCATCTCTTTTCTAACTAAAACATAGCCTCAGGAGTTGCTTAGTTAGTGACTACAACTTTATGTATTATTAATTTAGTGGATATGTTTCAGGGTCAATGGGTTCATGAATCAAAAAGGGTTGTGTTGTAGAATTAAACTAAGTGATTTTTATCCAATTGGGGTTTTGCTTTGTTGGTGATGTTATTGTTTGTGAAGTGTTCTTTGGTACCCTTATAGGGTTAGATTTAATACTCATTTTGCTGTTGTTTTTATTTGCCGAATCATTGGAGAAGCAGAAAGGTTCAGAATTGTTTCTTGAATCATTTAGCAAATTATGGTTATGGGGTTTGTAGATTTTGCAGGTTTTTGATGAATTTTTGTTTATTTGCAGAAATGATGAGATTACGAGATGAGAGCTTCAATGACTCTCAATTTAAACGCCCTTCTGGTGCTTCTCGAGGAGAATCGTGAGTGCTCTTTCGATAACTGTCAGAACAATGTCAATTTAAACGACCTTTTGGTACTATCAGGTTTATTAGAGTTGATATTTAATTTTTCACCTTTGCCTTTTTTTAATTATTTGTGTTAGACTGTTATTTATACATGTTTTTTTTTATCTAATTGATGATTGTCTATGGTGCTTGCGGTGGGATAAAAACATGGTAAATGTAATTTTTTCTAAGGGGCTTTCATATATCTTATTTTATGTTGGTCTAGGCTTCTAGCTGTTACCTTGTTCTTGGTGAAATTGGCAAAGCATCACTACATTTCAAGAGACGGTTGCAGTCAACTGACATTTGTATGGAGCGGAAAATTATTCTAGAAGCTTTTGTTGGCCTACAAAAGGCTCAGGTACCCTCATCTTCTCTGTTATTTTTTTTCCCAAAAATGGCCATTAACAATAACCTTGATAGTAGTTTGTCAATATAATTAACCCTTGAAATGTTATCATTACTGCTATATGCCTTGTCATATTGGTACTGGAAGGGTTATAATTGATGTTAACCTTACATGTTTTAGTTACTTTTTTGGGTGTGTTGAGTTTTGATTTTTTTAAAATGATAATTTGGAATTTTGGGTTGAGGTTTTAGTAGGATAAGGGGTGTCTGATGTGTTTTTTGTTTTTGTTTTGCAGCAAGAAGACGAGGAGATGCCTGTGCCCCATTCTGATGTCGTCACCAATGGTTTGTTTTCGAAAACTGACAGTCTAAGCTTCAATAGCATTGTTACTTCTTAATATGGCTATTAAAGAGCTCACTTGCTCTGCTTTGTCAAATTTTAGGGTGGAAGAGTAAGTTCAAGCTCAATTCTGTCTAGTTGAGGAGGAGATCAGACTAAATACTTCTTCTAGGTACCTCTTCTCGTAGTTGGGCTGCATCTGTTCTTCAATATTGGAGTAGGTAACTGATTCCCTCTTAATCCTTTAGTTGGTGGGTTATTTAACATCATTTAACTTAATCATACCCTTCAAATACTCTTAAATTTTTTTTCTTGATGAACTTTGTCTATTGTTGTTTATAAGGACAAAATTGATTTGATTGCCTTTGTTCACCACAGTTTTAGCTATTACTTTAGTGATTATTTCTGAGCAGGAATTTTATTTACCAGCTTCTACCTTTGTTCTCTGATCAGGTATATGAGAAGAAAACAAGCCCAAAGTGGCGTTTTGACCTTGGAGAAAAGAAAATTTTTCAGCAGGTTAGTATGTTTGTGTGTCTGAAATCATTCTACAGTGAGTTTCAAAACTGACGATGTATGCAAGTATTGCCATGTTTTCTAGATTTTTTTTCATTACATTATGCTTAGCAGCTTGAGCATATACAATGTTTTTACTGCATTAATACATAAGAATGGGTTCGATATAGGTTTCATGTTAAACAGAATGATACCTTCTGCTGCAATATTAGGAAATCTAAGCTTTTGCAGAATATAAGTAAATGTTTGATGTTTACCGGGTGTTTGGAACGGACAAGAAGTATTGGCTTAATCCCACATATGCAGGTTAAGGTCTACGAAGGATGCCAAAACTTCAGGGTCTAGATTATCCATCAAAGACTGACCTTGACGCACAAGAATTTTAAGACGTGTTGGTTTAATATCTTTGGCATTCAGAAGTGTTCCTTGAACAATAGATTCTTAGGGAGAGAAATTTGAGGTTAGGGTTTGGGAATTTGGGGGAAAATAAGAAAATATGAAATGGGATGTACTAAATGTCTGAATGTAACAAGTAGAAAAAAATAAAAAAAAATTAGGAGGGTTAGGACTCGAACCAAGACCTCTAACTAGGAGTGAATTCTGCATTTCTGCTAAAAATTACCAATGCGCCAATATTCAGCATTTGATTATTTCCTCACAAATATTTCTTTTAACCATTTTCTGTTTTTTTTAAATAAAATAAATTAAAACTTATAATTTTTTTTCAAAAAATCTGTGGGTTCAATGAGCCCTCGTGAACCCTGATTAGGGGATTTTGCTCCCACCAATCGGAATGCGCCACGTGGACCAATCAGGTCCTGCCAAGTGTCTCCTAGTTGGAACTGTCAGGGCTTGCCACGTGGCACGCGCTTATTCGTCCACCTTGGACCTGTTATGTCACGACATGTGGCATACTCCATGCCTAATGGAGAAACCGGCCACCCAGGCCCAACTTCCGAGGGAAGCCCAATCGGCCCTAGGTTAACCTAAACCTAAGATGGGCACGTTTTCCAAGGTTATAAATACCTCCCTTAATCCTCATTAAGAAAAAAACACAGAAACATTACGGAAAAAACACATTAATTACACACAGTAATAACCGGCTGATCTCGCTAACAAAGCAGATTACCTACGTTAATCACTCTCACCTAGAGAGACCTAATCACTTTAATTTCCGCATTAATTACTCCTTAATCGGGTACTAACTTGACCGTTGGAGGCGGAGCTCACAGGAGTCTCCGTTATTTTGCAGGTACAGGCGTCCGGTTCCAGTCTCGGAATTGAAACTCTCTCGCAGGACATCAGAAAACCCCGAAACATTTGGCGCCGTCTGTGGGGAGAGTACTTCTGAGATGGCATCCAAGTCTGTACCGACCCCTGAAGAGAGGCGTCCCCTAGACGACCCTCAAGTTCAGTCGGACCATGATACCGAAAGTGAATTCGAAGTTGAAGCTCATACAGCTTCAGACGGGACCCTAAGGGCCCGACATACCCGTCATACCGAAAGGAGGGAACGGGAGCATCTTCAAACAGGAAGCGAGCCAGCAGGCGCACCGTCTGTTCGGCAACAGCCGACTGATGGGTCTGCTCCCATCACAAGGAACGAATTCATGACCTTCATGAGGGACTTCAAGGGAGAGATTCAAGAGTTGATCAACAAGAAGCCGCCTGCTCCAGTCAAGGAGCAGTCGGCCAAGAAACCCTCCACTTCACTGAAGAGGAAGCCAGTTCAAGGGCGAGAGGCGACTCCTCATCCTAAATCTAGGAAGCGGGAGCCACCTGCCCTTGATTTCACAAAATTCCGTTATCCTACAGGAAATAGGAAACCTGTTCGTCATATTCAGGCGGACGGGTCGAAGCAAACATTCACAGATGCTCGGCTACTGCTAGAGCAGAAGAAGAGTGACCGATTGTCAGAGTCGGCCTCTACTTCAAACTTTCAAGACAGTTTGCGAAATGCCTCGATGAGGCATACTCAGTCGTACCATGAGAGTCAGTCAGGCGGCACCTCCCGTCAGTCCGGCTTTCATAGTGACCAGGCGGTACCAAACTTACCATTTGTGCCGCAACAATAGTATTTTTTGCAGCCACCTCCGTTTGGTGGACCTGCAGCAAAAAACGTCCAACCTATGGACTGGCAGCTACGGTTGCTTAGACTTGGTGAACAGCCTTCCGCCTTCTCCAAGGAAATTACTGAAGCCGCTCAGCCGGCCAAAGTGAAAAATGTACTAGTAGGCGCCTATGACGGCACTACTAACCCAGAAGACCATCTGATGGCATTCACCAACCTGATGTACCTTCTTGGATGATCCCACTTGGTGCAAGTGTTTCCCAGCGACTCTCAAAGGAATCGCACAACAATGGTTCGGCAACCTGCCGACTGGTTGTGTAAATAGCTTCAGGACGCTTGCTTACTTATTTGCCTCCAACTTCGCCATGAACATCCCTGCGAAGAAAACGACCCTTGATTTGGGAACAATTCAACAGGGCGAGAAGGAGGGGCTTCGTTCTTACATCAGGCGGTTTAACCTGATGAGAATACAGATTCAAGGGTTACCGGATGAGGTAGCTTATACTGACTTTTTCAGAGGTCTCAAAGACGGGTCTACCTTCAAATTTGATTTGGTTCGAAAAAGGGTGGCGACTCTTCAAGAGGCCTTGATTGAAGCAGAAGCCTATATACAGGCGACTGATCTTTGTACGATAAAACAGTCGGACGGGAAAAGGTTCGACAAAAGAGAAGGACGACAGAAACAGTCGTCAAACAAAGATGAGAAAAGAAAAGAGGTCTAGGCGGCTGATTCCTCTAAACAGCCGGCCCAGAAAAAGAAAAAAGAATTCAAACCATACTCCCCAAAGTATGCGTTTAACAAGGATAACCAGTTTATCCTAAAAGAAATCAAGGGACGGATCTCAATTGAGAAGCCGGTCCCCATGAAGGGTTCTGCAAGCAACCGGAACCAAGATAAATTCTGTGCTTATCATGATGATGTTGGTCATCACACCAATGACTGCATCAGTCTCATGCGGTATCTAGACCGCCTGGCGGAGCAAGGTGATCTTGACACTTATGTCAAGAAATCTACGGGGAACACTTCCTCAAAAAAGCATTCGGCCAAAAAGCATTAGCAGGCCGACAGCTCTGATACAGATGATGCAGTCGTCTACACCATTGCAGGCAGCTTCTCAGGAGGCGGCCCCACTATTAGGGGCAACAAAGACAATATCAGGCGGTTAGATATAAATTCCGTTCACCAAGAACGGTCGTCCAAATATTCATTTCCTGAGATTGTCATCACTGAAGAAGATCTAGGAGGGGTAAGGGGGCCGCATGACGACCCTCTCGTTATTGAATGTAAAGTGGCCAACCAGAGAGTTGGCCGAATCCTCATAGATACCGGAAGCTCCTCAGATCTCATCAGTAGCAAATGTCTGTCGAAACTAAAATATCAGACTGATTGCATACATCCGGCCTCCCACCCTTTAGTAGGGTTTGGAGGAGGAGTCGTCCACCCACTGGGACGAGTAGATTTACCCATCCGCCTGGGCGAAAAAGGGGAAGGACGACACATGGTAGTCCGGTTCCTAGTAGTAGAGGAACTCTCGGCCTACAACATGATTCTGGGTCGACCAACCCTGAATAATTCCAAGGCTGTTATAATCCCATCTCTTATGTTGCTCAAGTTTGAGAGGGATAATGGAACAGTCGGCTCCCTAAGGGGAGATCAGAGGATGGCCCGAGAGTGCTATCTCTCGGATGTCAAGCCCACTGTTATGGCCACTGGGTCAAGCGGTGAAAAAACAGACCTTGACAATGTCAAGGAGAGTGCGCCTGTTCAAGAAGCAGGCGGCAAAAAGAGAAAGGCATCCCAGATAGGGGCCGCAAGAAAAGAAAGAAAATAGCAATCATTGGCAGAGGAGCGGTCGGATGAGTTCCGCCCTCAGCCGGCTGGTGAGCATGCGGACCTTATCTTAGACGACTCACGTCCTGACCGAACAGTCAAAGTTGGGACGACTGCTCTGAGAAACCTTGGTGACGAGTTTCACAAACTCTTGAAAGAATACAAGGACATCTTTGCATTCGAAGTCCATGAAATGCCAGGCATTAGTCCTGATCTGGCGGTACATAAACTGGCTGTGGATCCAAAAAAGAAGCCGGTACGGCAGAAGAAACGGAACCATGGCGAAAAAAGAAGTCAGGCGACAGCCGCCGAAGTGAAAAAATTACTTGATGCAGGGTTCATTCGGCAATGTTACTTCCCAGACTGGGTTGCAAATGTGGTGCTTGTTAAAAAGCCGAATGGCACCTGGCGAATGTGTGTAGACTACACAGACTTAAACAAGGCGTGCCCCAAAGACAGTTACCCTCTGCCTAAAATTGATAACCTGGTCGACTCAACAGCCGGCCATGCCTTGATGAGTTTTATGGACGCCTATTCTGGTTTCCATCAAATTCCTTTATGGAAGAAAGATCAGGAGAAGACGGCCTTCGTCACTGATCACGGGTTATACTGTTACACGGTCATGCCGTTTGGTCTTAAGAATGCCCCGGCTACCTTCCAACGAATGATAAACACTGTGTTCTTTGATCAGATTGGGAGAAACGTCGAGGCATACATTGATGATATGATTGTCAAGACTAAACTTCAGAAAGATCATCTGTCGGACCTCCGAGAAACTTTCGCCACACTCAGGCGGCACCATGTCATGCTCAATCCCAAGAAATGTGTATTTGGAGTTGAGTCTGGGAAATTTCTCGGATTCCTTATCAATCAGAGAGGAATAGAGGCGAACCCTGAGAAGGTGCAGGCGGTCATTGACATGCAGTCGCCTCGTACCATCCGAGAGGTTCAGAAGTTAACAGGTTGTCTGGCGGCCTTGGGAAGATTTCTAAGCCGATCAGACGACAAATGCCTATACTTTTTCCAGGCAATTAAGAAAAAGGCAAGGTTTGAATGGGGGCCGGATGCTGAGGCCGCCTTCCAGAAATTAAAAGTTCACTTGCATTCCTTGCCGAGGCTGGTCAGCCCTTTTCCCAAAGAGGTTCTCTACATGTACCTGGCCGTCTCTGATCATGCGTTAAGCGCTGTTCTCCTTGCTGAAAGGGACGGCTGTCAGCTCCCGGTCTACTTTGTCAGTCACGTACTGAAAAATGCTGAGTTGAGGTATCCCCTAGTGGAGAAATTTGGTCTTGCACTCTTCATGGCTGTTAAAAAATTGAAGCCCTACTTTTTGGCACATGCAGTCGTCGTGTATACAGACCAACCTATCAAGCGGCCACTTACCATCATGGAGTCGTCAGGACGAATGATCAAATGGGCCATAGAAATACAGAGCCTCGAAGTTACTTTCGAGCCTAGAAAAGCAGTGAAGGGGCAAGCCTTTGCTGACTTTATTGTAGAGATGACTCGTCCTCCTGCCTCTCAAGTTCCAAACCAAGTATGGAAGGTATATGTGGACGGAAGCTCTACTTCAAATGGTTGTGGAGCAGGCGTCATATGTCAGTCGCCAGAGGGCGACAGGTACGAGTATGGTCTACGCTTCAGTTTTCAGGCTTCAAACAATGAGGCAGAATATGAAGCTTTACTAGCCGGGATCCGCATGTGCAAGGCGGCAGGGGCAAGAAAAATAGACGCCTGTTCCGATTCACAATTGATAGTGAGTCAGCACAATGGCGAATACGAAGCAACCCATCCGGCCATGATTAAGTATTTACAGGCGGTCCGACAAGCAGTCGACTCCCTTGAAGATTTCCATCTAATCCAAGTGCCGAGATCAGAAAACAACCAGGCGGATGCACTGTCAAAATTAGCATCATCCGCCTCCTCTGATACTCCTCGAACTGTTTTTTGGGAAGTAATGGAGAAGAGAAGCATCGAGGAAAACCCTATTGGAATCCTAGACAGAAGCTCAACCTGGATGGATTCAATCAGGGCATATCTGACAAACGGTACACTGCCGGATGATCCTCAACAGGCGGCAGCACTGAAAAAACGAGCCACCTGTTTTGAAATGATAAAGGGAGAACTTCACAAGAGGGGGTACCTTCAACCCTTCTTAAAGTGTGTTACTCCAGAAAAGGGACGAGAGATACTAGATGATCTTCACTCTGGTTACTGTGCTTCTCATATAGGTGGTAGGATGCTTGCTCAAAGGGCAAGGCGGCAGGGCTACTTTTGGCCTACTTTGGAGGCCGATGCAATGGAGATGGTGAAAAAATGTGACAAGTGCCAAAGGTTTGGCAAACTAATTCACCGTCCGGCTACTGACCTCACTACCATTCACAGCCCACTACCGTTTGCTAAGTGGGGCATGGACATTCTGGGTCCATATACGCCTGCTACAGGCGGAAGAAGGTACATACTTGTTGCCGTCGACTACTTCACAGGGTAGAGGCGGAGGCTGTAAAGGGAATCAAGACGAAAGATGTAATTTCATTCATTTGGAGAAATGTCATCACTCGGTTCGGGGTTCCCATGTCTATGGTTTTTGATAATGGTCCCCAATTTGAGACGCTTGTTCTCAAAAGCTGGTTGGGTGACCAAGGAATTGCAAACTACTTTGCATCTGTCGGCCGTCCACAAGCAAACGGCCAGGTAGAAGCCTTTAATAAAATCATCTCAGACGGTCTCAAGAAAAAGATTGAACGAGCAGGCGGCCTATGGGCGGATGAACTACCACATGTTCTCTGGGCCATTAGGACGACTGAAAAAGGGGCAACTGGAGAAACTCCATTCCTCCTAACTTACGGTGCGGAAGCTGTTCTTCCAATAGAACACTACGAGCCGACTCTTCGAGTAATGCTATATGACGAAGAGGCAAACTGGGAAGCCATGCGCCTGACATTAGACTCACTTCCTGAAAAGAGGGGCAATGCTGTCTTGCGCCATGAGATCTATCGCCTAAGAATGACTAGATCATACAACAAAAAAGTACACAGGCGGCCACTCAAAGTAGGGGACTTTGTACTTAGAAAAATGGAAGCAGTTGGTAGGGCTAATGAGTCTGGCAAACTAACTCCCAACTGGGAAGGACCCTACCGAATCTATGAGGAAGTCAGGGACGGTACCTACCGTCTGGAAACACCAGGCGGACAACCGTTGCCTCGAACTTGGAATGTAGATAATCTTAAGAAATATTTCTTTTGAATGATGTAAAGTAAAGAGCTACTTAATAAAAGTTTGCACTTACTATTCAATTTTGTACTACGAGGGGCATGCCGTCTGTACCTTTACAGTCGGCTACTCTCCATTGAGTTTTTCACTCTATCTTCAGAGGGGCATGCCGTCTGTACCTTTACAGTCGGCTACTCTCCATTGAGTATTTCACTCACTATAGGGGCATGTCGTCTGGGCATATAGTCGTCTACTCTCCATAAGAAGATGGCCGACTGGTTCCAAACACATAGCCACCCCCCTAATACTTAGCTAAAAAGATTAGGGCCTGGTCGACCCTGTGCCTAACAGGCGGCTACCCTCCTTTTACTTAGCACCTACGTTCACCAAGAACTTACCAAGGCCACAGGCCGAATGATCAGACCAGGCGCCAAGCCAACTGATCAAATCTACAAAACTAATACGACCTGTCCCAACATCATAGCAGGCGTCCGACGGCATCCCTCCGGATGAAATTCGTCGCAGAGAGCAGCTCCCTTTTGGGTGGAACATTGTTCAATAAACTAATTACACGGCACCTATACGACTGTCCCCAAGGGCAACCACGTAGCCGTTTTTGAGACAAGGATAACTCTATCACTAACCAAACCAGTGGTAGCAGTTGACATCTGAGTCAGATGACCGCCTGTATTACTTGGGATAAATGCAGGGGGTACCTCTTGAGTTAATAGCCAACAAACATTGGCGAATCAAGGGGTCTAGTCGGCCTCCGCCGCCTGGTACCTCTACTACTCAATCAAGAGTGACGGCGACTGAGTAACTCCAACGTTAACTCATAGTCACTCCCTCAAATTTGGTATGGAACCTAAAACGTTTGAGTAGACTGCCTGTTTTTTGGCAAACAGGGGCACTCAAACCACTATTCCTACTAGGTAACCTATTGAGTTAATAGCCAACAAACATTGGCAAATCAAGGGGGTCAGCCGGCATCCGCCGCCTGGTACCTCCACTACTCAATCTAGATTGTGACGAAGACTAAGTAACTCCTATGTTAACTTAATAGTCACTCAACTTAGTTAAGGCCTAAAAGGTATGAGTCGTCCGCCTGTTTTTAACAAACAGGGGCTCTCAACCACTACTCTTGCTAGGTTAACAAATTATGAGTTAAAAGCCAACATTGGCGAATAAAGGGAAACAACCGGTACCCGCCGCTTGTTATCTCTACTACTCAGTTCCTTGGCGACTAGGTAATACTCTATTTACTTGGTCAGACCACTTTCGTACTTGGTTAAATTTACAAATGACAGGACCGCCTGCCTAAAAAGGATCCAGACAAAATAGTTCGAATACTGATTGGATAAATGGCCGACTGATCGTCTATCCTGGAAACAGACAACCAGTCGTCCAGGGGCATAGGCGGCGTACTAACTATCCGTACCTGTCTGCAACGTTCGGCCATGTAAAACAGTCGGTCTAGTGAACAATTGGATATTAGATATGGAATACTTAGACAAATTTGAAGCAAAACAAAAATTCATTAAAAATAAGCCGGTCATTAAAGACCAGCAAAATATTCAAAGCCCCGGCCCCCTGGCCGGGTAAATACAAAGCAAACGGCACGCAGGCCGTGGAAAGAATACATAAAGCTTAAGAAGGGGGCAGTTCAGTATTAGCAGCTGCCGCCTGGTCAGCACTATTCTTGCTGGACTCGGCTTCAGCTGCATCCTTTTTTGATGCCTTACCCCCAAGCGGCACAAGCGCCACTACCGGCTCCTCCTCCTCCAACGCTTCCCCCAACGCCTCTTCTTCAGCAGCCGCCAGGATCTCTTGATTATATGTTTCCCTGGCGGTACGTTTTTTCCCAAAAGGCAAAGTCGGCACTGGGGAAGAGGCGGCCCCAGGTCATGCGCTGGATTTGAGCGGAGTCTTCCATCATCTCCCGGACCAGCTCTTTCTTCTCTTGCTCGGCCTTTTCCGAGAGCTCTTGGGTAAGACTCTTCTCCTGGGTCACCAGGCGTTCCTTTACGCTGGCCAAGGATTTCTCCATGGCTTCGTAAGAGTACATTTTCAGGCGAAGAGGTTTCAGCTCGGCCTTGAGATTTGTGATGGTCGCCTCCAGCTCGTCATTCTTCTTCTGGGCCGCCTCTAACTGAGCCCGAACAGCGGCGGTAGCCTGCGCCTGATAATAAAGAATATCAATGGTCAGTACTTCATTTTGGGCAATTTGAAACATTGCCTTATCACAGTCAGAGGCGGCCATAGCTTTTGCAGCCTTTACCTCTTTGTTCTTCCGATCAAGCGGCTTGCGAAGGCCGTTAACTCGGAGCAGGGCCTAAGTACAAAAAAAACAGGCGTCAGTTTCCAAACAAAAAAGAAAACAGGCGTCCAGAAATTCAAATACTCAAAAATATGCTAAGTATACCTCAGCAAGGACCCCTGCAATCCCGTCAAGGTCAAGGGTGCCGACACCCCTGACCGCCTCCCTTTCAGTTGGAGGAACTGCCCTGATCATAGACTTGGCCATCTCTACCAAGTCAGGCTCCTGGGGGCCGGCTGCATCAAGCATAAACAAACGGATTAGACTTAGTAACAAAGGGAGCAAGTCTAAAATTTACAAGGACAACTTCATACCTCTAGGCGGCCCAGTTGGAGTTTTAGAAGAAGTGGCCGGCTGTTTCTCAGCCGCCACCTGTTTCCTGGCAGAACCAGGAGAGCTCCCAACAGTCGTCTTCCGGGCCTTGGGGTCCGGCTGTTGGGAAGATGAAGCTCTTGGAGCACCCGTCTAAAAAAAGAAGAAAAAAGTCAGTATATGCATAAACACTCCAAAAAGAGGGTGAAAGGTTCGGAGCTCACCAAGGGTGACCCCTTCTTGGGGGAGTCGGTTGAAGCTTGTTGCATTATAGAGGCCCGCAACATGGCCGCCGCAGTCTTGGAGGCGGTGATTTTGCTCATGGCGTCAGCTGCAAAAACAAACAGCAAAGTTAATAAAAGATAAACAACAAATGTATGGAACAACAGAGTATACGACAGGCCGACTACCTCTTGAGCACCAACTGCTGAGGCCGCAGGCGGCCAAAAAGTACTCGTCATAGAGCCACTTGAAGCTCGGGACGCAGTGCAGGGGTACTTGCTCTCGTACCCCTGAAGTAGAGTCGACCCTCGACTCTACTTTAAAGAGTCCTTTATCAAGGATCTCTTTCTTAGCCTTGGGGGGAACAGGCGGCATGCTACGGCCGCCTGCAAGAAGGGGCGGATTCCTGTTCCACCTATTGAAGCGCTTGTTCTGCTCAATGTCTGAACTCTCAATGATGAGGAAGGTGCTCCGCCAGTCCTTCCACTTGTTTGCTTTACCTCTTGTCATGAGGTAGCCCCTGTGGCTTGTCAATTGATACCAGCCGGTACCGCCTGTCTTAGGGGTCCGGCTGAGATAGTTCATATGGGCGAAAGCCTCGAAGCTCGGCTCCACCCCGTGCAGTTCGCACCCGGCCACATAGCCGAGTACGTTGACCCAGGAGTTTGGGGCTAACTGCCATAACCCCAACTCATACCCATCCAAAATCCGCTGAACAGCCGGATGTAATGGGAAGCGAAGCCCTGCCTTGATGGCCGCCTCGTAGCAGCCAAAGCAGGAGCTTTCATAACTGGAACCAGCCGGCCAGACGACTGTGTCTTCTGGATCCGGCACAAACACTAGAAAGTCGGGGCCCATGGTGTGGTTTGCAATAAAGCTCTCCACTTTCTCTTGCATGGCTGTGATTCGGCCCCGAGGTACCGTGCAGTAGTAGGGGGTATTTAGCTCTCGGTAAGAGGCGGATGGTTCCGCCCAATTGTCCCCCTTCTCAACTGCGTGAGAAAGTCTCGCCTCTTGCAGGCGGCTGTTTTTCTCTTCTGTACCCAAAGAAGCATGGCCAGAAGAGCTTGAATCGGAATCGTCCTCCGACGAGTCTGAAGAGGACGACTCCTCCCCTCTCCCGGAGGGGCCCGCCTCCTCTCTTTGAAAAAGAGCAGATTTGTTAACTGTTAAATGGGAAGGGGTCACTATGACTCCCCCCACAGAATTGCCGGCATCCAGGTCGCCTTGTTTCACTTCCACATCTGGCGCCTGGTCAGATGTTTCACTAAGCGGCACCCTGTGGGAGGAGCCGTCTGAATTTGAGATCCTAGCTGTCTTTTTCGTTCTGGCCATCCTGCTCTGCATAGACACAGATACAGTCGGACTTTGTATAAAGGGCAAAGATGGGTCCGGAAAAGGGCAGGCGGCACTCCTAGTCCTAGATTCAGCCGTCCCCGGTGACCGGCTGATCACTAACCTAGGTCGTGTCGTGTGCTTCCGTGGTGCCATTTCAGAAAATAAAAAGAAAATTAAGAGTAAAAGAACTGAGTTACCTGAACGAGTGACGGTTGATGAAGTTCTGGAAATCCGGTGCAGTCGGCTTGTCAGAACAGGCGGTAGGCAGAAAAGGTCCAAAATGTCAGAGCAAGTTCAGGGGTCCGAATGTTCTCAAATAGTTCTCGAAGTGTGAAAATGACTCAAGGCAACTCTCCCTTATATAGGCGAAGTGAGAAGGCGAAGGGTCACTTTCAGAATTCAAAATTTGGGCGGGAAAATCTCTCGTCCTTTCGCCGACTGACACCTGTAGCAGGCCGTCGCCCGTTACAGTGCCACCTGTGAGGGGCAAATGATTAGGGGATTTTGCTCCCACCAATCGGAATGCGCCACGTGGACCAATCAGGTCCTGCCAAGTGTCTCCTAGTTGGAACTGTCAGGGCTTGCCACGTGGCACGCGCTTATTCGTCCACCTTGGACCTGTTATGTCACGACATGTGGCATACTCCATGCCTAATGGAGAAACCGGCCACCCAGGCCCAACTTCCGAGGGAAGCCCAATCGGCCCTAGGTTAACCTAAACCTAAGATGGGCACGTTTTCCAAGGTTATAAATACCTCCCTTAATCCTCATTAAGAAAAAAACACAGAAACATTACGGAAAAAACACATTAATTACACAGTAATAACCGGCCGATCTCGCTAACAAAGCAGATTACCTACGTTAATCACTCTCACCTAGAGAGACCTAATCACTTTAATTTCCGCATTAATTACTCCTTAATCGGGTACTAACTTGACCGTTGGAGGCGGAGCTCACAGGAGTCTCCGTTATTTTGCAGGTACAGGCGTCCGGTTCCAGTCTCGAAATTGTAACTCTCCCGCAGGACATCAGAAAACCCCGAAACAAACCCCACTAAATCCGCCCCTGGTTGGATGTGACTCATGTCAGTAAACATGTTGACAAAATCTAATAAAAAAGACTTGCACATTGTTTATAATTTATGTAATTCTTGTATATAGTAACTATCCATTGCTTAACATCCCTGCCTCGTTCTTCTTTTTTAATAAGAATTATATTCTAATTAGGGGCCAAGAAGAGTACAAGAAAAAGATGAAGTTAAGGAAAGGTTAGGTGGATTTCTCTTAGTCTGACTATGGCTTGATCAAATGGATTGATTTATGCTAAAATACATATGTTTATTTTGTATGATTAAGACTATTGTTTTAATTTCTAGTTCTGCAAATTTTGAAAGGAAATTTTATGATTATTTTTTAATATCATCAACGTTAGTATAAGTTTGATTAAGCAAAGCTTGATGTCTTTGAGAAGTGTGAAATTGCTTGCTTGTGATATTGGTAATCTTGCTTTTCTTTATTTCTTGAGTTGTTTATTTTCCTAGATTCTTAGTTTGCTTACTGGTTTTATTGGTCTGTTTGCTTTTATTGGCCTTAATGAAGTTGTTCATATTTACATTGTTTCATATAATACACAGATTTTGTGTTGTACTCGTGATAAATGCTATATTTTACTCAGTTCGTGGTGCTTGATTATAATATAAGATGCTATATTTTACTCAGTTCATGGTGCTTGATTATAATATAAGCACCATTAAAAGGCAGTGTGTGCATGTCAAATTGTGCTTCTTTGATGGAAGGGAATGGTATGCCTCATTTAACAGAAAAATAAGAAGACAATGCTGATGCATATTCTATAGTAATCTTCAACACTTAAATATAATTCTTATGTTGTACTTATATATTATGCTATTTGGTGTATTTTAATGTATATGAATTATGCCTAAGAATTGTTATCCTATCATGATACGTGTGATCTCGTGTATGTGAAGCCTACTATTTTATTGTCTCATAATGAGTCTACTTGGTCTGATTAGTGTTTGTCTGCGAGGTTTGTGTTGTGGCACATTAGTGCAGCAAGGGTAAGAGTATGTTGTGTGTTTGGACCAGATAGACGTGGTTTTATGTAGTCATGTGTCTGCTTTGTTGTGGGCTGTAATGTGTCATAGCGAGCTGGGCTTGTGATGTTGGGTGACAGGGGGTGTGAGGATGGTGCAGAGCAGCAAGAGTGGATAAATGAAGCCTATTAAACTTCATTCTCAGTAGTTGATCCTAAGGTTTGATGCTTTGTCTTCACCTTCGCATTAAGTAATTTACTTTTCAAATCTCTGCTATGTTTGGGTGTGTATGATGCTATAATTTATGTCGAGTTCAATAAAGATTTTGGAAAGCCTATTAGCTCAAATGGTAGAACAATGTGCCATTGCACATACGTGTAGGTTCGAGTCCTACATAAGTTGGAACTATATATATAGTGATTTAAAAGTTTGGAGAGTTACATGCATGACATGCCCATTTTTAGATGTATAATTGCATAATAGTATAATACCAACTATGTCACAATCTTCCACAAGGTAAGCCCATCTAATAATCTATGGTTACATGTACACTTATCTATAATTCTTTTATTTTGGGTTAAACCAAAGCTTACTAAACAATATAGGTAAGCCTATCTATTTTGGAATTTTATCCAATAGCACAATTGCAATTTTATCCATCCCAATACAATGTTTACATACATAATCAACATTCAATTCCCAATTTACCAAAGTACCTAATTAAAAAATATACCATGTCAAATGTAAGACACTATATTAACTATTAAGTATATCTTACACGGTACATCAATAAAACTCTAAATCAATCCAACTTTGATTCGTTTACATTAATAATTAATAAACTACTTTGATTCATTTCCTACAATAACCAAAAAAGCAACAACAATTAGACTAACTCAATGATTTCTATGTTAGGGTTTACAATGCAATTCTACACAACAAGAATCACTTAACTATGGTGGACAAACCCTAGAATGTGTATAAATTCCAACGAAATTTACAACACCAAATACTTAACGTAGTATTACAAACCAAGCACTGAATTAACAATGTAAAACAGAAATTACAACAAAATAATACTAATATGAAAGATTCTTTACTTGCCTCACTCCAAGCCAAAAACCACCAAGAACATGAGAAAACCAATGACCGCGTGAGTCTTCTATACTGGATACTTGTCTAAGGCGTGTATACACTTTCCTAAAGTGATAATTTCCCCCACCTCGGTGCTTGGGTTGAAACCGGAAACTCACTTTGAGATACAATAGACAACACCACACTCTAAGCACAAAGATGTGTGATAAGATGATTAAATTCTTAAAAAATAACTTAATTGATAGAGTTTTCTATAAGAGATTGCAAGTTTCTTAGAGAAAAGTGTGAAGAAGAGTGAAAAACTTGGAGAGGAATTACAGAGAGAGCCAAAAGCATACTACGTTATTCTTTTAATTTCGCAATTACAAGAACAATCGAAATCGCAACTGCTAGTAGGAGCGGGCGCTCGCACCAGAGGAGCGGGTGCTCCTCATGGCCCCGCGGGCGCGGCGTTTCAGCCCGCGGACAGGGAAATCACAGATTTCACCAAACTTTCTGGAGATGCCTGGCCACGCCCATGCCACGGGCGCGGCCACCATGCCGCGGGCGCGGCTTTCCGTGGCTTCCAGCCGCGACCTCTCCATTAAAGGAGAGGGCTCTTTTCTACCACACTCTAAATTTCTAACATTCTAAACATACAACAACAGTCGTAACACAAATCAATGCGCGCGCATAGGTCTGCACTTAGTATATAAAAATGAATGCTTCACTTAAAATTCCCTTATAATGTTTTTTTTTTTTAAAAAAAAAAAAATCCTTATAATATGTTTTAAAAGAATAAAAATCCCCTTACCTATCCGAAATACTTATTAAAAATTCTTGCTTGTGCATTGGCATGGTATATCCCTGGTAGAATTAAGTAATGTGTGATGATGATCCAGAGTAGAAAGAGCATATAAGACCACTCTCAATGGTGAGCAAAAAAAATGCCCACCCACTATCTCTCTATCCACTTTCTCTCTCAACAAATCTGTTTTGCCCATGGACAAATTTTTTTCACAATTTCTCTCTCAATGGTGAGCAAAAAAAAAATGCTTGCCCACTACTCTCTCTCTCTTACTTTTTCAATACCCCACCATTATTTTCTCTCTCCTTTACAACACTTCTTTATTTATTAATTTCATTTATATTTTAACAATATTACTCCAAATAAATAAAAACTAGTCTAAATTTGTGTAACTTATTTTATTTTTTTTATTTGTGTCGTTTTTATCGTTAAAAAAAATATGGAGGATTTATGGTATTTCTGAAATTATACCAAAATATACCAAAATGCATGTCTATTTATAGAGAATTAAATTTTATGACCGTTGGTTATTTTAATTTTTTTTTAATAAATATTTATTTCAGAATTTGCATTACAAAAAATATAACCATTGCAAATTGTGGGGCCCACCAGAGCACTATTCATCCTCAAATTTGCCCAAGTCTTGGGCATTTTTAGAAATGCTCATGAGCATATTTTTGCATTTCTTCATTTGATCACCATTGTAATGCATGAGTATATTTTTTGCCCACCCAAAATACCCATGAGCATATTTTTTTATCACCATTGGGAGTGCTCTAACAAAGGTTTGAAGGCAACTTATGAAGTTAAGAAAAACATCGAAGAAAATAAGAGAACGAGTTCAAATCAACTGAAACGCTATCGTTTCAATATTTTTCCGTTCACAGAAATTAAAAATGCCATGTCAACAGCATATAACAAATAACAGCATGCCAGCATGGCTATGCTAGGGGTCCCAATTTCGTTAAAAGTAATTTAAAAAATAGGAGACTTCTCTTACTCCCGCGTCTTTTTGTATAAATACACTATTCCTTTCACCATTGAACCAAATTCATTTCATTTCAAAACTCTCTCTCATAAAACACTGCAAATCTCAATACAATTCTGAAGAAAATGGGACTCAATTGAAGAAGAATCTTCTTTTCTTCTCCTGCAGCTCTCCTCGCCTCTCTTCCGTTTTGTCTCTTCGCGCTTGCTTCGCAAGGTATCTCTCTTCACAATTGCGTTGATTTTTGTATGATTTTGCAAGGGAAAAATGAGTAGAACTCTTATAATTGCGTTTATTAGTATAATTTTTGGTGATTTTGAGCTGTAATTGTCGATAATTGTTATGATTTTGATGAACACGCTCAATTTTACGATAATCGGAAGTTTAGCGTCAAATTTAAAGATCAGTAATCATTTCGTTTTTCTGTATAATTTACTCGTAATTTTGAGCTTCTTATCTACAAATTTAACCTCTAATATGAATTTGATAATTTAAATTTGAGCTGGAATTAGCAAAATTCAGTTGAGTTTAGCGATGAAATTTGAAAAATTAGAGAGCTGAATTAACGAGCGAGTTTTGATCGAATCGATCGTCAATGTCCTGATTCTCACAAATTGAATTGTGAATTCGAAATCACTATCTTGTAGTTCAAGTTTTGTTCCAGAATTTCAGTGAGTTGATAAATCTTACTCTTATCTGAGAATTTGAATTTCATAGAATATCACAGTATGTATTTCGAGCTTATTCATATATCTGTTTAGCTAGTATGAATGCTGAATCGATTAGTGACGATTCTCATATAGTTCAGCTAACTTAACTTCATGATTTAGCTCTCACCAAGAAAATGCAGTAGTTGGAATCATTTTGTGTGTAATTATCTTTTGTTAAATCTTGATTATGTTTGTGGAATTGAACGGTTCAACAATTGATTTTTAACTTTTGATTAGCATGGTTTTGTGTGAATAGACAAGGACTATTTTATTTGAAGTTTCTGTAGTTTTGAATAATGGTTACAAATTGAAATTTCTAACTGAATTTTGATTTTGTGCTCCAAGGTTTGAGGATGATGTATGGATTGAGATAGCCAAGTACCTAGATGGAAAGTCTCTGGTGATGCTTGCCACTACCTGCAAATGGTTCTACAAGACTATCAGAAGAATGCGTGTGGAAATATGCCGGCTTATGTGATCTAGCAGTTCCTGATCCAGGAGACGTCTCTTTTAACCGGAAGAAACTGTATGCATCAGCTTTTGGTGAGAGACAAATCACTTGAACATCTACCTGCCTTACAGTAGAATGTGGCATTATTGTCAAAGTAACTGTGTGTGGTGTTGAAAGCCTCGCCTCACCTTGCAACTTTCTTGCAGATGGGAGTCACTCTTACTTGTTTTGCCAGCAAGAGAAACACATAGGTAATCCCTCTGATTATTATTAGTATGTATGACATCAAAGTACTAAACATAACATATTGAAAGTCTATAAGGTGGATCCTCTCGATTATGGAATAAATATTCTCTTACTGATTTGGTTTTAGTCTAATTATAGTCATCAATGTTATTGAATAGCTACCTCTTAGATTGATTCAAGGTTCGATTATGCTTATATATCTCATGTTATTGGAAAATTACAGATTGGATTCGGATTGGTGCTTTTTTCCTGGAATCATCAGCAGTAATTGTGACAGAGAAGCTGACTAGTCCTCCCCAAAAGATCCCTCAGAAGGAGACTCTTGAACAGATACTGCAATCCCGTGGCTTATGTGTGCTAACCAATATCAAAACTGGAATCTGGATTGCTGGTACATTCAAATCTTTCCATGTCATGAATATTGTTTCCTAATTAGTGCCAATCAATTTTTCGTAGTCTGCTAATCCCTAGCTTTACCCAACCTCCCAGATCTGCAGCTCGTACGTTGCCCAGTCTGTGACCTTAATACATGTGATGGTGAGCAATCTGAAAATGCTCCCATTGAACCAAGACTCTTGAACAGATGGTACAATCCCGTGGCTTATGTGTGCTCACCAATATCGAATTTCATGTCATGAGTTCACTAGAGACTTTAGAGAGCAGTGGCGGATCTTGGAGAATTTTACTTGGGGGGGCGAATAAGTAAAATTTATGGTCACTAACATATATATTACTGATAGATAAATATTCTAGATATTATTTTGTATAGAAGGATATAATTTTGTGAATATTCGGTAAATATCTTTTGAGCTTTCCTAACGTATTAGGATTCATCATTATAGCCCTATATATGAATCAATGGAATACACTCCAACCCAAGGAGTTTGATATTATCTAACATGGTATTACAGCTTAGGTTTTAGATCTAATCCTAGCTTCCGCAATTTTTTTACTTTACTAATTTTTTTTTCCTTTGCCCTGTATATATGAATCAATGGAATACACACCAATCCAAGGAGTCTGATATTATCTAACAATTACTTTTTTAAATAGATTCTAATGGGTGAACAATACATGAAAATTTAATAAGCAATTTTTTTTAGCACTTTGTTAGCAGTAAATCTCTGTTAATCACTATGAGAAACGTTTTTGTTCTCACAGTGGCAATTTCGTAAATAAAATGTACCACCGTGACTAAAGTGGTACATTTTATTTATGAAACTGCGAAACAAACGCCCTCCTTTGTTAGAGTTGTTACAATTTATTATTTCTAACTACGTAGTCTGTAATACAGTTTGTGAAAAAAAAAATTAATTAAATTGATATGCTGAGAGAGTCTATGAAACTTAACCAAATAAAATTGAACATAATTTTTAGAAAAAGAAAAAAAAATTACATACTAAAAGAGTACATAACAGGTCAACAAAGCTATAGAGGTCACGAAGTAGGAGTATTTCTGTAGCATGATGTCATTGAAGTGTAAAATTTTTGTAAAGAAAATATTGTGGTTATGATGTTGGCCCTATTTTGAACCTTGGAATGCCAAATTGATCAGATGAAAGAAAAAAATAAAGAAAGTGATTGGCCCTTGACAACTCATCTACACTAACATATTCTTTTTAACATAACTTGTACTTTGGGCTAATTTTATCGTATATATGCAAAATTATTTGGGCTCTACCAGGGGCCAGGCCCTAGTTGGCCCCCATGAAAGATCCCTCTGGTAGAGAGTACAAACTATAGAGGAGATAGGGGTAAGGGAAATGGTGATGATGATGGTGGTAGTGGTGGTGGTGGTGGTGGTGATGATAATGGAGAGGAAGGGCAAGGAGAATCGCAAGGGGGAGAAGAGGGGAACATTGGTGGTCCGGAGGGGAATAAAGATGATGAAGTAATTGGTGTGTATTGGAGATTGAGTAAGGATGATGAGAGTGTCACCTAGATCAGAAATTTGGATTATTTTTTATGATGTTATCGGCTTTTAGATATAGGATCTTTTCTCAATCATGTCAGACTCCAGGTTGCCGAGGTTAACCACCCGGCAGTCTCGGAAGTCTACAAATTTATTCTCGAGACAAGGACTGATAAAAGCAGGGAATTTTCAGAGATGTATGTCAGCTACTACGACATCATAAGACATTTGAACCAAGTTATAATCTCTCCTCAGCACAAAATCTAAAGTCTTTTAGGCTACATCTTTTCTGTTATGATGTTGAAGTTGGTTGGTCGTTGCTGGTACGATCATCGTTTCTTGCCTGATTATGTTCTCAAGACAAGGGTGGATCATAGCCGGGAATTTTCAAAGATGTACCTGAGCTACTATGACATTATAAGAAATGTGGATCGAGTTATCATTTCTACAATCAAATAGACTAAAGTTGTAATGCACTACATTGAAACAAAGCAAAAAGGTTGAACAGGCTCATGAAACTTAAAACAAAAGAGCAATATTTTCTTATTAATGGGTTCAATCAACATGAAATATATATTAGAATTCCTGACTCCAAAGGTCATTGGCGTGTTTCTAACATTATAAGAAATAAGAAATGGTTTTAGATGATGTTTCTCATATTATTCCTCCTTCCCTTTGTTCTTTAATTTTAGCCTATCTTATTCCTTCCCTTGTTAATGTTTCTGATAGACCTAAATGGAGTCTCGATAAATCTGGGAATTTTACTATCAAATCTGCTTACAACTCTTATAATACTACTTACAACCTCAACACCACTTTCCTGTCTAATTTTTCATGGAAGAACTTGTGGAAGATTAGAGTCCCTTTTAAATACAAAATGCTTCTTTGGAACCTTGTTAGAAACATTCTCCCGGTTGGTACCACCCTTCAAAAAAAAAAAAAAAAATTCGTTTGATCCAATGTGTATGAGATGTGAAGCCTCACATGAAAATTTTATCCATCTTTTTAGGGATTGCCCTAATTCTTTTGCTTTTTAGTCTTTGGTTTTCGAAACTTTAGCCCCAACTAATTTTGATTACTACTCTTTTTTCACTCAACTCTATCAGATTGGTTTTCCTTTAACCTTAACTATGGTCACTCTTGGAAAATTATATTTGCTGTGAGTATTTGACATTTATGGAAAACCAGAAACATGGCTATTTTTGAGAAAAAAATGATGTTTATAAAGTGTACCTTTAATAGATTCTGGATAGATTACCATTACACTCTTAATTTACAACAGGCTAGCATGCAGTCCTCTTCAGTTTCTATTTCCAGAGTTTGGGCTCCTCCTCACACTGGCTACTTCAAGCCCAATATTGATGGCTCCTGGAAGGGTATTAATGATGCTGGAGGAGGTGGTGTGATAAGATGTGACAAAGGTTTGTGGCAGTTGGGTTTTGCTGCCAGGTACAATGCTATTTCGCCTGCTGCTGCTGAATTACTGGCAATAAAGGATGGCTTACTGGCTGCTTGGGCAAGAGACATCAAGCTTCTAGAACTGGAAACTGATGCGGCAGAGCTAAAAAAGATGCTGGAAGACCCAGATTCCTTCAAGGATCATGACTTAGGGAATATTATTCGAGATGTTGCCTCTCTCATAAGTAGAGACCTGGAAGGTTTCTATCTTTCATGCAAGCAGAAATGTTAATCGTGTTTCTGACAAATTAGCTTCAATGGGAAGGAAAATTGTCAACCCAGAACAACCAGTAATGTACTTCTGCTGAACTCTTTCAAGAGTATGCCTCTGATATCCCTGAGAGGGTGGCTACCTAACGTTGTTCTTGCTCCTGCTATTGCGCTTCCTTTTTATTTTGATCTCTCGGTCTTGTATTTGCAAGCTTTTGTGTACTGGCGCTTAGCTTTTAATTTTGCTTTAGTCTTTATTTCGGTTTGCTACTTGAAGTATCTATGGTGTTGGATCATCTTAAACATTAAGATCTTGTATTTTGCTAATATGGCTGCTGCCATATTTATGTAATATATGCTTTTCCCTTTTGTGTTAAAAAAACATGAAATATATATAATTATTTATTTATTTATTAACAAATTACGTAAAACTACATACTACATATATACATTATATTGATACATGTAATGATTTTTTTAAAAAAAATGAGTTATTATCACTATATACTACATATATACATTATATTGATACCGGCTTAGTCCCGCTCCCGTATGAGATAAACTTAGCCACTAACCTTTCAATAACTAAAAATATTTCCGTTCATTCTTCATCACAACAGACAATTATCACACCATTCTTGAAAATGACTACTTGATTGTAATCCGTCGAATGTATACCACAAACAATTATCACAACATTCTTGAAAAGGGCTATTTGATTGTTGTCCGTCGGATGTAACATGCTCTTTGATGATGGAGGTTTGAAAATATTTCAGATTTAAGACTCCAAATTTGCATTTGGGACGAGAAAGGTGGGAAGAAGAGAACACCGCAAAAATAACCAGTCTCGTTTTGGTAAAAAAAAAATTGTAGATTTCATTGCTATAAAAAAATCTACATTTTAAAAAAATAAATAAATAATAAAAAAATAGTTTTCTTCTACTACGTATGTGTTGAAGCAGTTATCAGTTTATTACAAACTATTGTCATATGGTGATCAAGTATTTAGCAATTTATTACATTCAATTGGTTTGGAGGGAATGTAATCACAGGAGTTGATTTGATATGTCTAGTACTACATATTATTGTGCACAAATGCATAGTGATTAATACTAAAATTAAGGGGTCAAGATTATTTAAGAAAAATTGTATACAATAAGATAAATAAATTGTTTTAATATGTCTATTATTATTATTGTGCTATTGTGAAGAAGAAATTTTGAATGAGTTTTGGATTAGAAAAAGAAATTGATTTGAAAATAAAATAAAAGTATACCAATAGTTGCTTGTAGTAGTACTTGAACCTAAAACCACCAAAAGCCCAAGCTTTAAAAATAAACAAAAATACCGCTACAACACTTAAAATTAAAAGTCCACTAATACAAATTATTATTTATACCTTCAACATATAAGTTGATCAGGCTTTTTAACCAAAGTTTTCCCTTTTTTTTTTTTTTTTTTTTTTTTTTTGAGGGATAGCACGTGCCCCCTAGGCTGTAGGCTCTAATGTAAATCCATCAGTGAAAGTAGGGGTATGTAGGTGATTATACATAAAACAAAAATAAAAAATACACTTAATTTTTGAAAATCCTAGAAAAACAGACACTTAATAATGGGTCGGAGGGAGTAATTGACTTTGATTAATCTTAATATATTTATGAATGATCAGCAATTATTGACGTTGTTTAATCTTAATCTATTTAAGAATTGAATGATCAGCAATTGGCTTTGGTTTTTTATTTTTTAATAGTAAAATTAATTCATTAATAAAAAGTTATACGATATCTACAAAGATAATTGAACCTAACAAATACATAATTCGTATCAAATAAAAATTTCCTTCATAATATATAGTCTTGTTGAAGAGACAATCTAATGATCCCTTATAGTTATGAGGATGATTTTCATCGGATTCATCGAATCGTATTTGAAAAATTGATTACCTTTGCGACCTCATATAGTTTTTCACCAACAAAACAATTTCACAGCAATCCATCAGATCTATTATTCCGGATTTAAAGTTAAAGAAATTTCCCCTCAAAAAGAGGAGAAAACCCCTATCTTTTAAAAAGGTCGAAAAACACTACCTTTCAAAGTAGGTTGAAAAACCTTATCTTTCAAAGAATGTCGAAAAACCTTGTCTTTCGAATAAGATTGAAAAAACATTGTCTTTCGAAAGAGAACGAAAAAACCTTATCTTTCGTAAGAGATCAAAAACCCTTTTTCGAGGGAGAAATCGTTATTATAAAGCTAAAATAACAACCAAAAAAGTATGAAAACCCTTCAAAAAGCTAGGGTTTTTTTTTTTTTAGAGAGAATCAGCAATTGACTTTGTTTAATCTATTTGATACGTAGTAATAGTATAAATAAATACAGTAAAATACAATTGACTTTTTAGAATTAATCAACTTTAATTACTATCCGCTAAATTTAAAGCTTCTCTCCTACGGCTATGTGCAATTGTGTATACTGGAGTACCATTTTACATCAGCACAAACTTTGGTGGCTCAATAATACTCCAGCAAAGGGACTTCAAGAGCCAGAAAATGCCAAAATCTCGTTAAAATGAGCTCGCTTGAGATTACAACCAAAGAAGGAATTCTACAGCAGCTCAAAATTTGAGCATATGCCATAGCTAGTGGCTGAAACATGCTGCAGCTCAGCCAAATCAGATTACAAATGCAGTTCAACCTTCAACGCTAGGTTTAGTACTCGAAATCATCACCATACCCTTTGATACTTCTATAGCTTGCCAAGGGGAGATTCTGAAGCATAATCATCGACTAGCCAGAGGCCATAGTCACGGAAACGCTTTATTTTCTTCTCAAATCCTATGATGTAATTGTTATGAATGATAACATGTGAGCCTTCAGTTTCACGTACCCATGTCTTGTTCTTGAAGTACAAACCTCCAGTTGGGAATGCAGACTGGGGAAGCAGATACATATCCACCTGTTGTCCAGTCATTACAGAATACAACCCAATGAGTATCCCTTGGTTAGGCTTATTGTATCTCCAAGTCAGTTTTATACAAACAAAAGAATCTTGATATGAATTTCTTTTTACATATTGTGGTAGTTATACAGTATTTCCTTGTTCAGAGAATTGACCATATGGCTCTCCGAAAAGCTTATCAAAATGAATATCAGAAATCAAAAGCAAAAAAAGAGAAAAAAAAAAAAAAAGAAAAGAAAAAAGAAAAGAATAAAAAAAGTTCAGTATAGTGTAGGTCATACTCCGTATTTCCTTTTTTAACCCCACCCCCTTTGGTTGGGATACAATAGTCACATCTTTAACTACCCTAAACTTCACTGAGACTAACACATATCAATTGCAAAACAAATCTACACTTTGGCAATGAATAGCAAGTTTCCTCTACTCTTAATCCATTGGAGTGACAACTGTAAAGCATAAGGGAGGAGAATGGAAGTATAAGTATAAGTAAAGAGTAAACAACCGACCTGTTTTTCTATCTTCATCAAAGCCCAGTTAAATGCAGGCTGGTCATTAGCTTTCTTTGCTCTGGTCCATGGCTGTTCCTGAAGCTCCTCAAGCCACTTTCTCATAGCCAACTTGGCACCAGTCGTGGGCCGCAGGAATATCATGCAGCTACAAACATAAGGTCGTCCCTTTTTCCCTGGAGGTGGTAAGGCATGGGAATGGTTCAAAGGCTTCACCTAGATATAAGAAGCAGAGACAAGAATGAAAATTATGAAGGAAAAAATTATCATCCATAACTGTTAGCAAAGGATGCATTTTTTACTTTTGAACTTATACACAGGTCTCTTTTACTCAGTAGTTGATATAAGAACATGCTGATTAGAAGCATCATGATCATTATACAGAAAAATGCAAACATCCAAAGAGGGCGTTCATGCAATGTTATTTACATCAAAGCAGAAACAAGTGACATAATTGCTGAATGCTGCACTGTACTTGCATGGATAATTTGATGTGTAACAATATTCTCAGTTTTTAGCACACAGACCGACTCACGCAGATGCATTCCTGTATAGATAAGACTATAAGAGTAAAATAGCAAGGAATATCAGCCAACATACCGCAGCTACATCATCCATAAAGTAGACATCGTGATTTCCCTCCAAATAAGGAAATGGGTCTTTCAACCAAACCATATCAACGTCATTGTACATGACATTATATCCAAGCTCCAGTATATTCAGAAGATGGCGAGGCCTCCTAGCCGTAAATTTGAAGAACCCCTGCACAAACGATCAGATGACAGTTAGGCAGGTCATTAATGGATACAAAGTATAAAGAAAAGCTGGACCCTGCCCCCAAGTAACCTCCTGAGTTTCCTAAGGCACGTATATTACATACTAGCAGTGTTGATCAAAGGTGACAGATAATTTCCCTTTCAGTTCATGCTAAAGTGCACTCATTGGACCCTACAGGATCCATCATGGATTGCAAAAAGAATTTGGAGATAAGCTTCTTAGCATTGCACTTGGAATCAGAACCCACGCCTATTCTAGCAACTAGTAATACCCAAGGAATCCTATTCCCTGCAATGTTAAAGTTTGAGCCTTTATAATTACACTTCTCAAGCAACCATCTGATAAGTGTATTTACATTGCTTCTTTGGCTAAAAATTTGCAAGGTAAATCTGATACATAAGTCTAGTTTCATGGGGATATTGGATCCATTTTCTTTTTGGTTTTAGTCCAACAAGGGACAACAAAATTCAGGCAGAAATATAAATGGCTTAGCAACAGTTGAGCTGGAAACAAAGATATAGAGATTAAAAAGATTAATTTACAATTTTTTTCAGAGATGTTAACAAATGGATGGGTCAGACTGCTAAGATTTGTGTATCAACTCTACAAACCAATTGGTTAAGTAATATATTCATACACCAAGTTCTAAAATCACCATCAAGGGCACCTACTGTTACCTAGTGAAATTACCTGGTTAGCCCAGGATAAACACTGCAATTTTATCCTGGCGATTAACTTGTATTTTCTTGTCACCCATCCACCATTCCCTTATGTTACCCCTGATCTCTCTAAATTCCAAGCATGGCCATAACGCCAATTATATATTAAGAGAAAACTGACTAATGACAATCTTTGTTTCACCTCATATGAGCATACATAACCAGACATCCTATTATACAGAAGCTTTAAGTGGCAAATATGTAAGACAAGAAAATGAAACATAAACCTCAACCCCTTGTGCATTATGGTGTTCCTTCGATAGCTTAAAGTACGAAACAACTCGCCTATGATCATCTTATACACAATGATAGAAAAACTTCATGCATAGCCCCAACGCCCCCCCCCCCCCCCTTCTTGATAATTAACCAAACTCCCATTTCATATCTTCTGAGAGATGAGGGCCACTTATAGCTTAGCTAGTTTCGAATTTCTCATTCATTATTGAAGCATTAATGACAATTTCAACTAGAAAAGACAGTTGATATTTCTTATATGAGAACTCCCATGCAGCCATGCTTATATCAGATGTAAGTATGTTAACATCACAATTCATTTTCTTATGTAGCAATCCATTCAATAAATCAATAGAATAGTTCACATAAACAAGCTCAATTATCTAAAACAGACCCAGAACCCACCCCCCATAATTATCAATAATCAAAATTAAAGACAAGACATTGGAATATGATCTTTGTGCATTCTAGTGTTTCCGAAAGCTTGAAGCCAGTAACTCATGCGAGTGCCATATACATGAACTACTCCACAAACTAAATATATCAACAAGTAACATCACAATTTCACAAATTAATTACTAACAAACTAACCCTTATAAATAACAAGTTCACTTTGAAAAGCTCAAACACCTAAATCAGATCAAAACCCTAAAAAACCAAAACCACAAATCCCCAATAGCAATAGTAATCAATCAGCAATATGATAAATTAAATTGAAAAAAATACGGCAACAAATTTCATACCAAGGAACCAAATTTATGGGCAGAATTAGATTCAAGAACTGGAGGAATAAGCACAGCATGACCAGGCCATCTTTGATTAACCCGATACAAAGTGTTATAATCTTCAGCAATCACCAAAACTTTATCTTGATGTTTATGTCTGGTAACACTAATCAACCAATTGTTCAAAAAATCCAAGTAAGGTTCACTAACTATACAAACAATGACAGTCCCATTTCGCCCAACAAATGAAACAGCTTCTTGGAGGGAGTAATTTCGCCATTTAGACTGAAAAGCGAAGTTGGTATTTGAGAAAAAGGATTGGGAGATTCCCAGATAAGGGTAGAAGAAGCCAAGGATTATGAGGAGAGAGAAAAGGAGGGTGAGATTTGTGCGATTTAGAAAGGAAGAAGGGCGTTTGTGTGTCGGTCTCTGATGAAGATGGGAGACCGCCATTGTTGATGGAGATCAAAGCTCGCTCACACAGTGGATCTAAACTGGAGCGCAAAATTATAAAACAACTCAGAATTACCAAGTAAAGTACGGAATAACTCCGTTCTCTAAAAATTGCTACTAGCAAATACGAATTACTTGACTAGCACAGTAGCACATTATGAGAAGAGGTGTGGATTCAAGTTATGAGTCGGTTTGGTGAGGTTAAGGTGTGTCGAGTCTATTTTAAATTTAAATTACGTTAAATTATTGTATTTATATGAATTAATATTTAAATCGAGTTTTGATCGGTTGATTTCAAATTGAGTTGGTCACGTAGGATTTTGGCAACTCTAAGAAGATACAAATAAAAGAAATAACACATGATTAAAATTATACTTTTTCATTCCTTTTTAATTATGACATTTCTGTAGCTTAATTTTACATTTCGTTTATAAAATATAAACAATTAAAGATATTATTGGTTAACGTGTGTTGGCCTGTTGGGAGCATTTTTTGTTTGTTTATTTGGTAAAAGTGCGGAATAAACCCCAAAAAATGACAAAAAGAAACCAAAACATTTTACTCTCACTATCTCTAATTTGCCTTCATTTGACTTTTTGCGATTTCTCCATTTGCCCCCATTTGACTTTTTAACGAATTTTAAAATGGTTTTATCATTTCATATATATAAAAATTATAAAAACTAGATATATAATACAATATCACGAACCCAACAAGATCTCACATGACTATATTATTTCTTATAGATCAACGGTATTTGGGGTAAAAAAATTTAAAATTTGATCCAATTTTTTACAATAGGGCAAAAAATTAGACCATCTCCAATGGTGAGGCTTGAGAGAGTTTTTTTTAGGATAGAGGGAGTATTTTTTGCAAAAGATACCAATAAGTTGATATCTAAACCTAGCAACCCCAAAAGAAAGTTGCTAAGTTTAAATACTCAACTTTGAGTCTCATTTGACAAAAAGTGTATATTATGTAATTTATTTAAGTTTTAGTTTTTTTTTACAATATGGATTTGGTGGGTCATAAATTGAAAGTGACATTAGTATAATTTAAAGAGTCTCACCGTTGGAAAATTAGACTTCACATGGGTTGCTAAATTGAGAAGTAGGTTGGGTATTACCATTGGAGGTAAAAAAACAACTCATTTTGTATTTCAATACTCAAAATTAAGTCTTACTAATGAAGATGGTCTTAAAATAAAGGGAGTAACAAGAACAATACGATATTACAAAGAAATATAAAGCGCCTGTCAAAATATATATATATATATATATATATATATATATATATATATAAAGCGACATTTATTTTGAGGTTGCACCACTACGCTCAAGTCATCCAATAAACAATTTGATGATCCTTTGGGATTGCGTCTAAGATAACTACTCCGTACATATTATTTGCGCCAAGAAGTCATAGTTAGCTAGCCAAACAACTGTGTAATTAACAATGTCCAATCCTCTAATTCATGCTTAACAATGAGGGATTTACACTTTCGAGTTACACCGTAAATAAATGCAGATTTTTTATTTTTATTTTTTTCCTTTTTTTTTTGGACAGAAAGCACACTAAACTTTATTAATCAAACTTTGGAGCATCCAAAATTACAGCAGAGACCACATCATAATATCACCAACAATAGCACCAAAACTTGAGGCTACACTCTTCTTTTTCTTTAAATGAGAATGCAGCTTCAAGTTATCCGTTTTGAGCACAATACTACAAAACCCAGCTTCCATTGTAATTGTGAGAGCATGACGAGCAGCAAGGGCTTCTGCCACATCCACATCAAAGCTTCCCTAGACACTAGAGCATGTAGCAGCCAACACATCTCCAACGACCAACGCCATCCCTCATCACTCCTAGATTGACCAAACCATTTACAAAGCAAGCAGCTTCTGAATTGGTCTTGCAGAACCCAGAACTCGGAGGGCACCAAGATTGCTGTATAGCAGCAGCATTACTGATCCCAAAAGTGAGCATTCCATTAGCTTTTTCGTACTCCCAAACAACACTCATAACCTTTGTGATAATATCTCCTTTTGAATACTCTTCCTGTCAAAGTAAAAGGCATTTCTTTTCAACCAAATCCCCCACAAAAGGCTCCAAAAAATATCCCACTATGCATTATCATTGTGCATACCCATTTTACTACATCAATGCAACAAAGAATCATCCTTAACGTAGTTCGATCACATTCAAGCGCAAAGGGGAGAAATACCAGATCTTGCAGGCATCAAGGCAAAGGGAAAGTGCATGAGAAATAGTTTCAGTCTTCCCCACAAACCGGGCAGATGTCATCAGCACAAATACCTCTTTATCTTCAGAATATTTCGGGCAGGAATACTATTATGAAGAAAACTCCATCCGAAATGTTTGATTTTGGGTGGCAACTCAGCCTTACACAAGTTAGACCAAACTGCATCAATTTTCTGGACAGAGGGGAAAGCACACATACAAATAGAAAAAACCTCATCCTTTGTGTGATTCCAATTCCAGCAGTCCTGAGTACGGGAAATCGGAATACGAGTGATTGCATCAATTTCCCAGGGTACAAATAGGGAATTAAGCACATCCACACCACTAGAGATCAATTTAAGTAAAGTGGAGCTATCCTTCCTCCCAAGTCCCAACTGCTGACTTAATAGATATTACAAACTGCTTCAACATAGCCTACATACGTATCATCCACTCAGTCTGCAATATGATTTACAGGATGATCAGAAATTTTAAAGCAACACTTTAAGGCGAATTCGTATTTGGTACTTCAATATGATTCAAGCATATGATCAAGTATAAGCACGAATAGCAATTGATGTTCCGTATACAATATGCCACTGATGTAACCTGTCATCATAGATAAATTGTATTATTCCCAGCATGAAATAGATTCCCATGACATAAAAACCAAAATTCCAGATACTCACCCATATCCAGGCAAATCAACAACATACCAACTCTTTTTTCATCAGAAAATGCTTGATAAGTTGAGTCTTCCCTGCAGACAATTCAACACCCAAATCAACCACCAAGATATAAAGTTAGCAAAACAAATGAAATCCCAAGTATCAAACTAATCACAAATCAGAAACACTTCAATTGTATTTTTCATATAGGAATTTAAGCAAACAGGTTCTGGGCATGGGAAAACAAACAAAACTTGGTTTTGAGAAGCCTAATTCACTCATCATCCAGGTTGCCTACAATTATAATCTGGAATGATCAACCTGGTAGTGGAATTCTTGACATTTCACTTCACTAATAACTGCCTTGATATCTCTCAAGTATAATATAAACTCATAGAAGGAGTTGCATGATATCTATAATGTAAAATGTAAGGTGTTATAGTGCCAAGATTTTTACAATGTAAGGTGTTATAGTGCCAAGATCTTATATATGGACCTCACACTAATAAATGGAAAATAAACTAATCGAGTATTAAGTAATTTATTCATCTCGTGAAGATCAATATTACAGTATTATTTATTGCCCTCATCTAAAACATGTTGATAATATATATAATTATATATTTAAATACAATATCTACACATCAATATTTCAATTACTTAATAGAAGATTTTATTACTTTGTATTTAAGAATATCAAATTATTCGCTTTATACTTATTAGATATATCCATTTATCTTTCATATTTTAATCAAAGATTGTCCATAGTGTTTTTAGATTTTTTGTTTCATTGTTGTAAAATAACCAATTGTATGGAAAAGTTGAAATTAATTTTTTTAAATTGTCGTGCATGACACAAGACCTAACCTAGTTTTTAATATTTCCATACACCAAAACTTGTATCAATTCTTTGTAAGTTTTTTAGACTTTTAAAAAAAAAAAAAAAAAAAAAAAAAAAAAAAAAAAAAACAGCTGAAATTACATTAATTAAACTGAGTTTACAACAAACGAAAGGACAATAAAGTAACATAAGCTACTATTGGCATAAGAAGCCTTTACACAATATCAATTAAGGTCATTAACGATATTTACCTTTAAGCTATTATAACGAGTGATGACAACGCATATAAGGCTTACCAATATACATTTAAACATGCGATGTGACTATGATAGAATAAGGGATGTTGGTAATGATGTTTCGTGTTGTGCAAGGTATTTTCTAACATACAACTAAAAGTCTATGAATGTTGCTGAAATGATGAAGACAACTTAAAATTAGTATGCATTACCCTAAGGGACCCCAATAATTCAAATTGATAAAATTTTCTTGAGATCTATGCTTCATACATGTCAATCACATTTCTTGCGATCTGACAAAACCATATCTTATACTCTCTCCGTCCCATAATATAGTTCCTATTGTGTTTTTTTCACCGTATTTAAGAAATGGGAAGAGAAGTGGAAAAAAGCTAGACAAAAGTACAAGGCAAGTGGATAATTTAAAGGGAAAAAAGTGAAAAGTACAATTATAGACAAAAGTCAGAGAGAGAAAGTGAAAAAAGTGCAATGCAAGTGGATAAGTTAAAGGTAAATTAGGAACTTTAATGAATAAAGTCAAAAAATAAGGATATAATGGTCTTTACATACTATTTAAAAATAGAAACAGAAACAAAATTTTAAGTCTCTAAAATAGGAAAACGGAAACTATAGGGACGTAGGGGAGTATATATTCTCATACAAGGTCATAATGTTGTAATGACTCTTTCCGTTATCACATACAAATGGGTTTAACAACACCTACTACCATCCTCCTTCAACAAGGGTTTATGTAAATCTGCAAAAAAAAAATTTGCTACATCTCCCGACAAACATAAGTAACACCACTTCCATTAAAAGAACACATTTTTATTAAAACTAAAGAGATTAAAAAGGGCCCTCCAAGAGTACGTCAAACGACTCCATTTCATTCTCCAATTAACCCTGAATTCGACTTGTTTTCGCTTTTTGATCTATTATATTGGATGCTTCCAAAATCTAAGTTTTATTTATTAGAAAAATTCACTTTAATTTATTAATCCGAACTTCCAGCGATTAACTCTCAATAATCCCAACTTACATTTATTAGGGAGCACTATGAACTTTTGGGTTGATTTTCTTCCACTAGGTCGATACCAGTAACTTAAAGAAAGGGTGAATATTATTTTGTAAAAGCCATGTGTGATGTGTCGCAACATAATTGGTCCAATTTTTTTGTAAAACAAGAAAAATAATAATTTAAAACCTTTCCCAGCCACCCTCCTTCCTCCCCTTAGCCCTAATCCCCAGCTCGACCGAAATCCGACCGCCTGCCTCCCTAACAACCAATAACAGCCGGTCGGCCCCTCAGGCGACCCACCTACACCAGCGAAACCACCCTCTTCCCCCATCCCCAAAATAGCCCCTCCCTTCTCAAGTCGATGAAACCGCCCCTCCTCCCTTCCCTCGTCGTCGAAACGGCCGATTTTTTAGCCCCCTCAATTGGAGATTATTGCCAAGAAATTAAATGTAGTTGTGTTACTCAAGGTTTTTGTGGTAGATTTTTTTTAGATTTTTTTTTTACAAAAAAATAAAATAAATAAATGGTAGTTATTGCTTTTAAAGTAGTCGTTATAATGGTAGTTGTTGGTAAAAAAATTTCTTAAGTATAATACTCCCTTTGTCCCTTTTATTAGATATGTTTTGACTTTTACACACTTGTCAATACACCTATTTGATTATTATTCATTACATACTTTTTAAAATTATAACGATTGAATATTAATAGAGCATTCGTTGAAATGAATCAAACATGATCTGACTCTTTTACTTTTGTGAGTAAATTTGAAGATTATCTAATACTCTCTCTATCTCAGAATACATGACCCAGTCAACATTGCACATATGTCAATGTACTACTTTGACTTTATTTGTATATAATTAAATATTAATGAAAATTATTTTTAAATTATATTTTGAAATTTTATATATATACCTATTTAACAACATATTTTATGATAAAATATGTTTTTATTATGTTAGTAAAAAATTATGATCAAAACTAATACATGAATAGTGAAAAAAGTCCAACATCTCATATATTTTGGGAGGGAGGAAGTATTATGAATAATGTTTAAAATCTAAATATAACCAATAAAAAGAAACGGAGGAAGTATTATGAATAATATTTAAAATTTGATAATAACCAATAAAAAGAAATGGGGGGTACCCTACAAAATTAATCATCCTAAAGTTTTTGTAAAAAAAAAATCATTCTAAAGTAATTGAAACAATCTAATATACATTTTTGTTGATACATTAAATTATTTTACCTTTAATAATTTGATCGTATATTTATTATAATTAGTTGATACTATAAAATTTTATACAATGTATCAATTTTTTTGTTAAGATACTAAGATAACAATTATCCTCTCTTCAAACAAAAATAAAGAGAGTTAAGTTTAAGTGATTCAATTCTAGGTTTAAACCAAACAAATGAAAAGAAAACGATTAAAAGATTCATTTCCTTCTGCTTATTTGTTTTTTTTTTCAACTTCATTTCCAATATCTATACCAAACGACCATAGTGTTACATTTACTAGTTGTTTGGTATCAAAAACGTAAATGATTACAAGCAATTCATTTCCTCTTGTTTGGCATAGATAACTTGAAAACAAATAGTTTTTCTTTTATTTTTTGTTGGCATTGTTATTTTTGCTACAATTTATGTAATGTAGAGCAACACTAATTATAATACAATGTCATATGCTAAATATAGACAAAGTTACATAAATTATTGATTACAAAAGCATTGAAATTCTTGTATTCAAAAAATAATAATAATAAAAAAAAAAAACATTCAAAATCTACTGCGTATTTTTTTCTTCATATTAGTTGGCGCTTGATAGAAGATGCGGAGTTTATGTTTCAAAAGAGGTGAGTGAATAGTGAAAAAGTGTAAATAATGCAATTAAAAAAATGGATGAAGTAATTAACAAATTACATAAAATTATTTATGAATTAACAAATTACATAAAAATATTTATAATTATAAAAACAAATAATTTTTTCAACAAAAGTATTATCATTTTGCCCTGAGCCACCAAAATATTAGAAACAGCTATGCATCCTCATTTTTGGGCTTTCTAGTTTTTAGCGAGAGGTGAGAATTTAAAAGAAGAAAGATGTAATCTTTATAATTAAAAATTATAGAGTCAGATTTGAAAAGAAAAACCCAACAATACCGCGTAAGTAAATAACAAGAGTAATAGCGTGGCAAAAATAAATGCAAAGTCCAGATCTACTTCATTCTTCATTCATTACTGCTCATAATTACATGCAAAGTTTTTTTTTTTTTTACATAAAACCATGATTAATTGATTATTAAACAAAACAAAAAAAAAATTCAAAGTTTAGCTCTCCATCATCTTGTTCCTCTTCCCTGCTCACGCTCCCATGCTATATTCAGCCTTGAGGTCAGCTTCCTCAATATCCTTGTCACCGTCAATAACATCAACATTCTCAGCACCAACAATATTTTTCTCCATTGCAGACTTGTCATCCTCAATAACAGCTAATTCTCAACGCCAAAAGTATATTTTTCCACTGCAGAATCTTCCTCAGCCGTAACAACCTTCACTTTAATACAAAACAAAAACATATTTAACACCCAATAATACCAAGACTCAATTTTTAGCTTAAAGAGTACATTAAAAAAAATAAAAAATTCTTCCTTCATCTCCTCCATTTACCCAAGCAGTCATAATCTCATAAATATTTTCATTCATACTGTTTTTCAAGCTCTGCATATCACTCAGTGTTAGAGCAGTGATATTAGCCATTTTACGTAGTGTGTAGGTAAGAAAGGGAGTGATGAGTTGGGGTAGAGTTTAGGGTTTCTCTTATTTACAGAAGAGATTGTTTTGGGTTAGGTTTTGTGCTATCTATTGTAGAGATGCTTTTTTTCCTTTTTTTTTTTTTGATTTTTTAATAAAAGAAAACTAGCTACTTTATGATTAGGGGTACGGTGTAACCGTGTAAACGAGCCGAGTACTACCCTGTTCATGTTCAAGTTCATTTAACTTAGGCGAGTCCGATCCGAGCACGATCCCGAGCTTTCAAAAATCTGTTCAAGCTCGGCTCATTTAGTACAATATATGTTCGCAAACGGTTTATGAATGAGCTTAATAATAAACGAGCATTTATAATAAACGAGCTTTTATAATAAACGAGCTTTGTACTTTTGACATTTGAAAATTTCAAAAGTAAAATAATAATTAAATCTTAACTATAAACTTAAGAACTTAATTAACATTGTGAATAAATCAATAATTCATAAACATAAATAAACGAGTAGTTCGTGAACATAAATAAACGAGTAGTTCGTGAACTTATGTGAACAAGCATATCTATGTTCGTGTGCAAGCTCATTTAGTAAACGAACTTCAAAATTTGTTCAAACTCGACTCATTTGTTAAATAAACGAACATGAACTAGTTTCAACTGAGTTCGAACCCAAGTAGTGAACAAAACCAATAAAGTATGAGATATGCCTAGTATTCTAGTAACTAGTAACAAAAACAAATCACAAGCAAGCTAAGCAAAATCAAACCAGTAATTGGGTTGGGCCCTATGATTGGCCCATCATAGTTCAATGATTCACTGATTGGGTTAGCCCAAAAATTGAACAAAGCACATTAGCCCAATAAGTTTATGAGCGTTATGTGGTTTACACCAATCAATTGCATCCAGATGTAAAAAAAGTTTATGCAACATCAAATTATTAATGTGACCTCAAATATAATCTTACTACTTAAGATTTATAATAATGCATACGGAACCACGGAAGTAGTCAATTTTACAATTAAATTGCAATATCTTGGTGCACTCCGTATTATTTTATATACTTCATAACATCATTGATCTCTTGTTAAAGATGTCTATTGTTTAAGATAATTTCTCACCATTTATAAATGTCCGTTAGATTTTTTACACTATTCATATAATGGTTTTGACTTGATTAATTTACTAATATATATTTAGTAATAAACAATTGTTATTGTATAATACATCGTTGAATTCAAAAGCCGTTAAAGTTTCCTCTAGGGGTTTTCCTAGGAAGCCGTTAAAATTCCAATTAATATGGCCATTTTTCTTCATCTCGCCCTTGCTTCGATTCATCATCAATCTGTTCATCTTGGGTCGATTTCGGGGTTGGGGGTGGGGGAAGGGAGGGGGGAGTTTTCGAGGATAGGGAAGGGTTGGTCGGCATTTTTTGGGGCCAGGGGAAGGGTGGGGGCTTGGTTCCCGGCAAGGGATGGGGAGGGATGGGGTGTCTTTCGGCGAGCTGGGATGGTTCTCAGTTGGGTGGGGGCTGGGTAGGATTTTAGTGTTTTTTAAAAAAAAAAAAAATTGATTAATAAAAATTGCGACACGTGGTATTTAAGAACAAAAATTAAAAAAATTAACCTTGTAATCAGGTCATCGGTCATTTGGTCTAATAAAACAAAACGCTATTCGTTCAAAGTTGGGAATTATTAGGTAATAATCGATAGTTGGGATCAATAAAGGTAAATGACCCAAAGTTAGGATTAATATTACTAATTTTCCTATTAACTATTGTGTATTATCTCGAAATATTATTTATTGGTGAATCTACGCTTTATACCTTTTAATATCGATTTTCTCTCTAGTTTAATAATTCGTCTCAGTATACATCAAACAGTCGTTTTACATTATTTAGATTCTTTTTAATTAACAATAGAGAATAGCTATCTCGGTATCTCCCTTTATATTCAATCCTTGTTCGTGCGGTGTCACAAACTCACAATGTGGAATCTGTGAACTTATACTCGCTTGCAAACCCTAATCTAGACCATCAATATTAATATATTAAAGTAATCCCTAGAATAATTTGTAGATTATACTACACGTGTCAACACTACATTAATAAATTTCCCACCAAAAGCATTGTTTTTTTGTTGTCATTTTTTTTTCATTAAAAAATAAATAATTTCAAGTTAGTTTTTTAGCTTGATATTTAAAAGCAATGATAATTGAAAGTTAATTTTATCAGAGTAAAGATAAGATAGAAAATTTCAGTTTTAAAATACACAATTCTATGTTCAATTTGACCGTGTAAAAAAAAGGTTTGTTACATATTGATACTTTTAGTTATTAATTGACTAGATTAATCGCCATACAAATGTTATTTTCTATATTATGTATAAAAATAATCCAACTATGTATTAATTAAAAAATCCGAGCATAACTCGGGCATTAACTCGTACACTACATAACAAACAACAATAACATTCACTTGTATAATGCCTTGCATTTTTTTTTTATGGACACTATGTTGCATTTAATTTATTTTCTTTTGAATTTTTTTTTTACTCAAGCTAGGATGTAGGAAATTACGATGTTTTTCTGTGTGGCAAAGCACACCGTCCGGGGTTATTTATTCAAAAGTTATTTAATTCATTCGGTCAAGGGTTATCCAAAATAGGTAATGCTGACTGACTGAGTAACCCCTAAATAAGTAGCCTAGAATATATAACAACAATATAAGTAACCTCCCGGCCACACGGTGTGGCACATGTAAAAATTTGCGAGGAAATTTATTATTCAAAAAGAAAAAGAATAAACTAGGAAGTAAAACCCTAGCACCGTACCAAATTCCTCTACCCACAGCCATATTCTCCACCCTCAGCTCTCTAGCCACCTCCACTGCACCTCTGGATTACATCAATGAGATGGAGTCCAACAATCAAGCTAAACGGGTACTCGTACTTGCTACTTGTTTTTTTGAGATTTGAACTTTGTAATTATAAGAGTAGTTTTTATTTATGATGAATCCAATCAATGGGAACGTTATTGGATTTACGATCCTCGTGCACTACCTTATTGTTTATGCATTCATATTATTATATTTTTGGTCAATTTTACTGTCTACCATTATTATAGGATCAGATTATTCTTCAGTCTTGTACCGATTATAGTTTGATTGCACAATATCATCAGTTCTTTTGATTTTTTAAAAACAGTTAATCTATTCTGTGACTAACATGCATCAATATGTATTTTAGGTTATGGTCAGACGACCTCTAATGCATAACATAAACTGGTGAGTATGTAGTCCGTTTCATTGTATTACTCTTTACTCTTTAGCCTTTAATTTTAAGATAGATAATCATATTTGTATATAAATGTATCTAATATCTATCAATTATACTTGTATGTATGTATATATATGATTGTAGGGTGGAATGGATGAAAGGTAGCAAAAGAGGCGAGCATTCAGAAGATAGTAACGATGAACAATCTATAGAGCTCCCTAGAGATGTCACTGATATGATCATGGCAACCTTGGTAAAGCACTTTTGTATGAGGGACGCGATCAGATGTAGTATGGTTTGCAAACGTTGGATCAATATTGCACGCTTGGAAGCACCCGTAGAGCCACCTTGGATAACAGTGGTTGATATGTTATCTAGTAATGATCAATATACTGATTGCTTTAGTTTATGGGGCAAGGAAGGTTCACTTGATCAGTCTATTTATAGACTCTCTGGTGCCCCTACCACCATTTGCAAGCTTATGAGATCAAATCCTCCATCCTTTTTGAAGTTGAGGAGTGACCTATTAGCATCTTCACAGGGTGGTTGGCTTCTTCGTGGTTGTCGTTGTTATCATTCATTCTACCGTAGTTCGGATCAAACTTCTCTATCAGATTCTAATGTGCACCCTATTAGCCTTTACAACCCATTTACCAAAATCTGCTTTGATTTACCCAACTACAAAAAACCAGTAGAGACTTGTTGTAGGTTAAGAGGAATTACAGATATCAGTGAGTGTTCCGTCTTTACCCATAATCTTTATCCTGGTTATTACTTTGTGGTGCTGTCTAGTTTCGGTAATCTTTCATTGTGCAGAGTTGATGGGGAAGGCAACTGGTTTCATTTCCATAATAGGCGCCATTTTCGGTATCAAAGTGTATTGTTTCGAATGGAGGAACAATGCTTGTATGCTTTGGACGACGAAGCAGGACTAGATATTTTCACAATAGAGTGTCACAATAAAAATGGTAATCAAGAGTTTCATCTCAGACCTCTATATTTTGTGCAGGTATAAATTGATCTTTTCTTTTTGTAAATTACTTGGGACATCTATTTTTGAATAGAACAAATTGTTGCATTTTGCATAATTATAGAGCTTTAAGGAGTATTTGTCCTGGTGAACTAAAATGGGGAATTATATATGCAAGTTAAAAGTAAGAGAGAAGCTTGAATTTGGTTAAAGATGTTTGTAACCAATTACTCTTTTGTGCAGGTCGCATCGTTTAGTGGGGCAAGTGCTAATCAATTTAAGACGACAAATCTGGTGGAATTTCGTGGACATATTATTGTAGTGATTTGCGTTGATAACACGGTGGAGTTGTACAAGTTAGACAATAAGGATAAATTGTGTTTGAGTCGAGTACATTCTATTGGAGATGAAGCATTTTTCATGGGATTTTGGGGAGGTCCTTTTTGTGTTTCAGCAACAAGTTTCTCCAAAGTGCAGCAGAATTGCATCTACTATCACAAGTTTCTCCAAAGTGCAGCAGGATACAGTTGCACAATAATTTCCCTGGAAGATGGATCTACTAAATATCTTGACGTGGGAAGGCGTGACGGGTATTCTCCCCTGGGAGATAGTAAGCTCATTGCACCTCCACCTCTCAGCTCCTACCAACACGATGAGTTCTGAACAAACTGCGTGGGTATGATGAAGTGCAAAAGGAAGAGGGGGGTTGCACCCAACTTGGCCAACTACATGCATGACACTCCAAAGATCAGCCATTGAGCACTGATCAAATCTAGTAATTTCTTTCATTGCCATTTACGAACCAAACTCATAATTTCAGAACTTCTGAACATCTCAAATCTGCACATTGTTTATTGTTGGATAAGATCGAAAATTAATGAGCCTAACATAAAGCTCCAAGATATACATGATTATTTCAGCATAAAACTATCACATTATTAGATTTACAAGCAAATGGACGCCACATATCAAGCTATAAAGCTTTATAATAAGTCACTAGAATGCAGTAGGAGTGTTTTTTCCTTTTTTTTTTTTTTTTTTTTTGTACAGAGAAATTCGCTGTTGACAATATCTTTCATCATAGGATATAAATCACCTGATTGGTAGGTAAGTAAAGTGAGAAAGTCAAGTAAATATGAAAGCCTCAATCAGGTTCCGGTCAATGGTATCGAGGGCTTTGTACTTCTGATATCAGATACAGCAACTTAGAAAAACTCCTCTCTAACTTTGACAAACTTGGCTACTGGGGCATGTTCGTGAATGAAAGTTAAGCCACTTTACCAGTCCTGAGCTTTGGTGTTTTCTGTTTGACAAAGAAAGCCGACAGCATGCTTTTGTGGCGAATTGGGGCCTTAACAATCGCTTGCCGGGAGTTGGAGTTGTTAAAAGACTTGAATGGTGTCATGGCCTTAGAGTCCGATACAGAATCCTGCAATTAGATAGTATATTGTTTTAACTATTTGATGACTCAAGGCACTACAATAATTTGTATGTTAATAAACTTGAGAAGATATCTCAGTGTTTTATAACTGGGTGTCTCTAGCAGGGATGCCAAATGTAGCTAATTTTTGGCATTGTTGCAAATCTTATTATTAAAAACTTGGTATATTTTATGAAACAAAATGTAGATCATTAAAGCATCTACAGATAAAAATACTCGGGAAAGCTATAGACAAACTCAAAATCTTGTATATACATAAATCAGTATGGTTATGGAAAAAGCAGATAGCACATAGAATATTATTTGTCATTACCTTAGGCATAGCACCATATGGTTGCATAGAAGCCCCAGCTGGATCTCCACTAGGTAGCTGTGTATGGAGCCCTGATGACTTAGCCCGAATGCCAGCCTCATTATCTGTACATATGACAGGAGATGAATATTGACTAGCTAAGCCTACTAAAACATAATGTTGTTGCGAGAAAGTTGAATGGGCTGAGTAACATACCTAGGAGCTGGAATACTGCAGGAGATCTAGGAGAAGCTTTTTGGACTTCAGAGCCGCTGCAAGGAAACAAGTGGGGTTAAGATCTGCAATATTTAAGCATTTAGGAGTTTTACAAGAGCACACCAAGATAGTTGATCAGCATCACATGATAGTACTTCTAAATCAGGCTAAAATTCCATGGTATATTGGACAAACCTGAAAACAGTCTTATGATTCCCTTTTAAGGGAGACTTTGATTCAGAGCCAAGGTGCCAAGAAAGAGTCTTTCCAGGTGAACCTGAATAGTTTAACAATGAAACCAACTAAGCACATTAAAGAGGTAAGATGACAGCATTTAAATCCTCAGATATCTTGAATGGAATATTAAGCACCTGAAGGATGAACACGAGGCCTCGCCTGGACATGCATTTGTCTAGGATCAGACTGCGCAGCAGGACTAAAGTGCACCTTTTTGTTGACAGAGTCTAAAGCAGCATACAACAAGATGGAGGTGTCAAAATATAGGCTCTGTCAGTTACAGTACAACAGAGGAGACAATTTTGAAGGGCCAAAAAATTGTTGGACAATGTTCCTTACTAGGCAATATATAGCGTTTATGATGTCTTGGAATAATTGCCAAAAGTTGCTGCTGCCTAAGGCCTTCCATCTCCATATACGTGTGGCAAGTGAGAAGTTTCTGAAGACAAAATGATCAGCTCCAAAGTATAAGGAATGAAGAAAAGAAAAAAGAAAGAGATAAGTAAATGTCCTGCCTAGGGAAAACAGAGAAATGGGAAATGGCAGCACAAAGCAGAATAATCCACATGGTGATAAGAAAGAAACTATACCTGATTTAGACATGTTACTTTCAGCTCTGTGTTTGACACATCTGAAGTTTGTTGCTCAAGCAGGTCAGTCAATTTGTACGCAACAGTGCCTAGGTGGTCTACAGCATTAACTAGAGCTCGTACAGCATAATCTTTTAGGTTGTCCAATACCCTGTGGTATAATTCACACAAAAATCATAAGGGAAGACCAAAAAAAAAAATTAAAAAAAAAAATTCACAAATAACTCAGAGAGTTGTGTGTGTGCTGTGCGTGTGTGTAAGTGTGAGTTCAGTTCGTTTCTTTTCCACAGTTAAAAATGGATTTAAAACTTTTTGTATAAATATACAAAATTATGTTATCAATATTACTGTTTAAAACTCTATATGGAAATATAGGATGATTAGGATCAATAAGTTTCCTACTCTCTTGGGATAGGGGTAGGCAACAGATGCTAATCCAACTAAAAGACTACACGACTGATAAATTAAACAGGTAAACTTGCAATAATTATACTGTAACATTACATTTGTTTCTGCTCACTATGAAGATAAGACTTCTCGCAGTATTCAGCGGCAGAGTAAAGCTGGGGTCTCAGATTCTTGAGTTCCTGTAAAGCAATTGAACAAAAATTATCATAATTAAATAGACAACAAAGAAAGAGTAAAAATACAATGACGAACAGACACAATAATTGACTTCTTAGAAATAATGGAGATTTAGGGATTACTATATGCAGAACTTATAGTCACTAACATTCTTTTTTTCTCCACAGAAACCAATGAGTTAGCTGCATTAGCAGCTTTATTAGGGGAAGTTACATATTAGGAGTTTTCCAGAAGAAAAAAATACTACGTAATACATAACAGTAGGAATAAACTGAACCATAGCATGTCAACACAGCAGACAAAACCAAACTTCTAGTTATAGGAGCTATAACAGCAAATGCAATATCTTTCCTTCAGCACTGCAGTTACTTTTCACCACACAAAACCATCTTTATAATATTGTTACCCACTTCTCCTAAGTTTAATTGCTGCTTAACAAAAACAGAGTAGAAAGGAATCCACATGGATCAAGCTGAGAAAAAGGTGCAGATGTCCCTCCAACAAGAGTGCAGGACACGGCTAATTCATTCAATATTACACACTTTAGTTATATTTACAATAAAGAGCTAAGAGAATTTTCAGTGCATATCTCCTTCTATGTTTTACAGTACGCGTAATTATTCAACCTTTTATATGCAAAACGAAGTATATAGACCTTAGTAAAAATATAATGATATCACTCTTCTCAGTGAGATGCCTGTGAGGCATGAAGAGCTCCATACAACGTTTTAACTCAAGATTCTCAATCGAGCAACCATCCACCACCCCACAAGATTTCTAACCTGGAGGAAGATGGAGACGACAGGTGTGGCTACAACATAAATATACCAAGTTTTAATAATATAGTCACCATTATATCTTTATTAGAGTAGAAGTGCATCTAATCCATAGCTTATTATTAAGCTTCAAACTTCATCCTACAATGAGCTCTTGACATCCTACGAAGCTACGAAGCACTATTAACCATCAACTCACTTTATTACAAGTATAGCACCATGTTTGGATAGCTATATTACCCAAGCAAAGTATTGTAAATCCTTAACACTTCTAAACAAGAAACGGACAATTAAGCTCTAGGCATTAACACTACCAAAATCGTCCGTTTTTGCTTTTAAAACTATCCCCTTACACATTTTCATATCCCAACAACATTAAGCTGACAATTTACCTCTACAACCAAATGAACTCCTTTATCATATATATACATATAATCCTTACAGCAATCATTCTAACAGAATTGATCACACTCAATGTAGTTCCCTGAATGCAACATTCGTCAATTCATCAAGCTTTTTCATGAATGCAACAGTATTTATCTCATCATGTCCTTCCCCAAACACAGTAGCTATATACATTTCGCCTTTTCTAACAAAACACTCGTTTATCTTGCAAGTTGCAACATAGCTCGAGAAAAAGCCAAGTGAGCGCCAAATACAGAAATTCACCTTCCATTCACATCATCTTGATTCAAACCACAACACAATCATTATAATTCCACTAATTTCCCATTCAATTGTTTAATTGTTAACAATTGCAAGCATCTGTCCATAATATGTACCAGATTACCAGTTTAGTCTTTAAGATGAATAATGTTACTGTCCATTCATTAAAAAAAAAAAAAAAAAAAAAAAAAGGGTAATTGTATGAAATAAACAATGGGTAAATTACAAATTAGAGGAATTAGTCTGTATTTAGCAAGAAATCAAGTAGAAAAGAAATTATTGGTAAAAATATAAAGATTTAAAAAAAAAAATCCAATGATAACCACTTAATGATTCATCATGCGAAAATCACTTTATAATAATTGCATCATCAAGAAAAACAAATAATAAGTCTTACAAAATACGTAGCAATAAAATAAAATGGAAATGAGATGAAGCTCAAAAACATGGAAATCCAGATCTAGCAAGATGAAAATGAGGAGGAGAGAGAGGAGAACCTGCAAAGCTTTGACGAAGCTTTTACTACGCTCCATGGAAGCTTCATCAAAGGTCATAGGATTAGGGAGAGCTTTAGGTTGCTCTACTTCCATATTTTCTCAGATTAAGTAAAAAAAAAAAAAAAAATGATGAAATCAGGTAGAATTAAACAATGGAAGAAACCCTGGGAAAGAAGAAATCACAGAAAGCATGAAATTGAAGATGATAAGAACATTAAATTGAGAAGATTGATTAAAAGAGGAAAGAATGTTTTTGCAATAAAATTTAGGTTTGGATGGTGGAGTTAGGAGGAGAGTGAAAGAGAAGCAATCCCCGGGAAAATGAAGGGAAGGTGAGCGTATTTAATATTAATGGGGTGATACAGATAGAGATGTGTGTTTATGAAGACGGTGGTGGATACTACTGTACTTGACTATCCTCTATTTTTAACCAACACTTTTATTACACTGTTATCCATTTTATTTCAATTATTTGGAATTTGCTTTATCCATTGGATTGGTTAAATCAAAATTTATTTGAAAGTGCCGGTTATGCAACAACATGTTATTTATTTGATTACAATGGGTAACTTTTAAATTTTAGATCTAACGTTTATTTATAACCCAAATGTCCACTTGAATTTTAAGGTTTTCATATGTATAGTACAACATTGATGTCATTCTTTCCTCTTCGAGAAATGCAAGACACTACATTTTTCACTAGGTTAAAACACTTGACTCAACTAAACGATTTTTATCTAGTTCATTTTTTAACATTAAAAAAAAACAACGAAATATAGAGCTTAACACTTAAAATATAAGATACGCCATAATACGTAGTGAACAATAAAGAATACCAAATGTCTATTCAATTTTTATTTTTATACCACTAGATTAATCACACTTTAAAAATATCAGTATGAGTATGATTTTCATAGTGCTACAATGCCTACAAAAGTACGAAGTACATCTAAATTAAGTCATTAACAATACAAAATTAACAATTTTCACCCACTTACACATACAAGTATGATATGTAAAAAATATAAAACATACAATTAAGTAAACTTTTTTTTTATATAGACATAGTGTGTTGTTTGTTTTATACTCCGTAATTGATTAAAAGAGAACATAGAATTCATTAACAATCATATTTTTTTTATCAAAGTTTGAAACATTGCTTCAGTTGGTGGTGGCTTGGTGCCCATCACCTGCTTCTGCTTCCAAATGTCAGTTGAGAGATATTCCCGTAGGCATGCTTTTACGAGCAAAAATCCAAGCATATACTGTACTATACATTCATCCAAGATTCCATTTTAACAATTGTAATATAGTACTCAGAGGAGGATTTCTAGGATTTTAGTAATTAGAGTCATATATATGACTCTAATAAGGGCATATTCGTCCATTCACTTATACTATACTTGGGGGAAAAAATGTCATAACACGCGTTGTTTCATTATACTTTAGATGGTATTATCGTGATACCAACAACTTTATTCAGTTATACCAATGAATGCAAAAATGTTTTGTTGGTATCGATATAATTTATTGTTGGTATCATGTGAAATACCAACGTTGGTTATTAGAGTCATGACTCTAATTACTACAATCCTAGAAATCCTCAGAGTGCATACTCCTGAATACATATTTGCCCATAACATAAATATCAGAGCCATACTATCACAATTCACAACAAGTGTACTAGTAGTTGCTAATCCTTGACTTTATCTCTTTGGTCTACCAAAAACCACTCATGAGAAACATTGTTCAACTCACTAAATTCAATCTTTTCTGTGTTGAAGAGTTCTACTCGGAAAGACGATCCAATGATGAAAGAAGCAATCCGATGACGCTCTAGGGAAGATTGAAGGAATGGAGTGTCTTGGCTCAGAAGGGTGTTGGAAGGACACTTTGGCGCTTACACAAGTCACTGATGCAATTTTTATTTCAAAAGGACGAAATAATGATACTTGTATATTTGTACGTTTTAATCATCATTTTTTCAATTGTGTGTCATGTTAATGCTAGAATCAATCACCTAATCTATACAGTACTAATTAATTAGTGTTTTAGGCCTATAATCACTCCTTTCTGATTTTGTTGATGAGGTAAAGATTACGATCAGTAAAAGTAATTATGAGGCGCAGATTGATCTCTCATCAACCACCATCCTTAAATCCTTAATTAATCAATACTAAAATGATGAAACACAATCACTTTTTAAAGATCTTTGTGGGACCCTCTGCCATGTGAAGCTCCACAAATGAATCCTTCATTTAAGGATCTTCATCAAATTGATTAGGTCGCATAAATCGTATGATGTTTCACAACTCAACTAGAATTAAGATATGATCATATAGCAAACTTGCTATTGGTACTTAAGCAAGTTGCTGGGCAATGTAACTTCTTCTACTGGCATTATTTCTACTCTCAGTCTCAAGCTCTACTTTAGAGTTTAGAGCGCTAACCTTTTTCAACCATCGCCTCTCTCATTCCTCGTACTGAACCACCATCGCCTCTCTCAATCCTCGTACTGAACATTAACGTAAGCAATAAACCAATATGGCTTCGCTCAATCCCGAGTAGCTACAAAGTAGTGATGTGAATAAGGTTTAATCCAGGTATTGAATACTACCCCAAAATACTTTACCTACGAATGTACTAAATTTCTTGACATCTACTACTAACAGCTAAGACCAAATCTTCTGACTTTTAATATAAGGTGATGTGGCCATAAAATTAAATAAAAAAAAAAAGAAAAAAGAAAAGAAGAGAAAAGAAAAAGGTCAGATACATTTCAGATACGTCTATGGCTCTACGCTGCTACGGCCACGGGTGTATAGCTTCTTAGTTCCTACCTCCAACCAGATGACACTAGATACCTCTTACCTGTTCCTTTTATTTGAAGTAAACACGTCTATATGATGTGAGAATTGTCTGGTACCTTCATAGCTCCACTAATCCATCAATAAGATCTCTCTTCAACTAAGAGCCTCAGAGGCCACATTTGTGAACTCATGAAGTCAAAACAAGGTCTTTGATATGAGCGGGCAGACCTAGTAGGACTGAACCAATGATAACCTCTATGTGGCTTAGTGGCTAAATGCCTACGAACTAGATCAAGTGGACAGGTTGATGTAATGAAAGAGTGGAAACTTTTAATAAAGGGATACAAGAAACAGAACTCACCAGTTCAAATCAGACTTCCATACTTGCATATCCCATTATGTTAACTGACAAGCAGAAATCTGCCCATAGCATAAATTGACAACAAAATGCAGCGAGAAGAAATTGAAATCTCAACTTTATATTTAAATATATACAAAATCTACAATGTTTACAAGACTATATCATGCTTAATTACATATGAGCAGGTGGTGAGGTCTTGAACATACTACAATTAATCAAGCTCCAGCATTCTGAAATGATTATTAGTATATAACATACAGGCGTATACTTTATCGTTCAAGAAGCATAAAGGCAACTATATGGCCCTCCGATGCTAAGGATGACCAAGCTCTAGGCATTCAAAACTAGCAAAATTTACTTTTTACCAGAAGGCTACGATCTCTGAGAAGTTTCTGCCTCATGTCTATGTGAAAGATCCAGGGCAGAATTCAAGTAATGACTTGCAGAAACCATTTCTCCCGCAAATGGGATGAGTTCTGTGGGTGAAGTGAGCTCAAAACAGGTTGGCTTTGGAGTTGTAGGGTAGCCAAGTGACAAGATTAACTCCTGGACAGAGAGTACCTGGAACTTGCGAGAGGTATTGAGGGCAATGTTGTCAACTTTGTGCTGATAGATCTTCCCATTCCTATCAAGCTTGTACTCTGAAAGGCCATCAAAACGACCACGGCTCTCCCACGGGACCCGTGGGATTCCATGGACAGTCCAACGAACCAAGATTACATTCTCCATAGGTTGCCACACACTCAGAATTTCAACCCACAAAGCTTTAAAAAATATTCTTCCATGGAATCGCAATGCCCAAAAAATTGATTTGTAGTTCTCAATGCCAGCAAAGGTATTCAGAGGATCTTTGAACACAATATCATCCCTAATAAGAATCCAAACAAGAATAAAAAAAGTCAAAACGTGATCAATGATGACACACACAATGGTAAACAGCACTGGTATGAGCTTTGAAAGCCTAAATACATCACTTTCTTTCCAAATCATTCTTGGCATTCATTAATGGAGATAATAATAATTATAAAAAGCCATAACTGCATAAGACACCATAATTCTTAAACATAACTACACCCCTCTGGCCCTGTTTTTCATCAGGACTTTCCTATCTTTTACTTAACCATGTTTCAAATTGACAACATTAGTAGCTAGCCATGCTACTAGTAACTACTAATATTACTTCGTGCGATTAATATACTACTCCGTTAAAGTATGTGCTACTATTGCTCAGTTTTAGCATTTCTTAGTTTCCATGTCTTATCAGCCAGAACAGTACAAAATCTACTACAGGGAGTGAAAACTTTGACAAGATGCCAAGTTGAAGATGCCTCACACTTCTACATATTGTACCATCTCATACTAGTTACAACGAGCTCACAGCTTCATATATATAAATAAATTCAAGCTCAGACCTCTAAAATTTAGTAAGTTGCATAACTTATCGATTATTTACCCTATTTTTCCTTTATAATTATATCAAAAAACATCGGAATCATCTCAATTCCTTCCATTTAACCAAACACATGCAAACATAGCTCCATCCTTTTCCCTTCTCTTTTCTTCCTCTATTCCTCTCCCTTCCCCTCCTTTACCACAGATTACATCAATGAAGCTATTATTACGGTTTCGCTTTTTGGGTGTTTTGCAAGGCATGTACAAAGGGATCAAATCAAAATACCTAGCAAAATTGATCATCATATTTTACATCCATTTCAATCCACATAATTATAAGCCAGTCATCATAACAATCAACTTCACGTCTTTAAACAAAAATCATTTCAATAAAAGATAACCAATTCAAAACAACAACAAATACCACTAAATTTCCAGCAATCAAACCAAATATCCAGAAAATTAGCAAGAACATTCAAGGGGTAATAAAAATTAGAGAGAATTATGTAGAATTACCTGTAAATATCAAAATTGGGCTCCCTGCAAAACAATTCAGGAAACTCCTCTCTTAAACAACGAATTGCATGACCCATATTGATATAATAATCTCGTTTCTGCTCATCTTCTTTCTTCTTCTTCGGGGAAGAAGACGACGTCGTAGAGCTGCTAATACTACTACTAGGCTTCACAGGAGCAGAAAATTGACCATGAACCCTAGCATTTGGTTCAGGGGTAGTAACTTTAGCACAAACCCTAAGCTTGAATCTGCAATTTCCATTGAAAATAGAGATATTGGGGGAATTGAAGATTTTAGGGTTAGGGTTTGAGAAGGTATTCGTTAATCCGGATATTGACATTGGAAAATGGGTGTTGAATTTTGTGAAGGAAAATGGGAATTGGAAGAAAGAAAGAGGAAGAAGAGAAAGAGAAGAGGTGTGTCAGTGTGTAAGCGTGGGAAAGATTGTGTGGATAAGATGATAAGTTTATGGGGATAATTGGGGTTGTGAGTTGTGACTATTGTGAGCACAAAGTTTGATTGATTATACTTTGAAAGAAAAGTATGACAAACTCAATTTCGTGTTGTTTGTTTTAAGTTGTATAGGATCGGAGGGAGGTAACGGTTTTGTACTCGTGATTTTACAATTATTTGATCAAATTTTACTATGATTAGTGGGAGGTAATGGTTTAACCCTCGGTAAAATATTACCGTCATTTGACTAAATTTTAGTAACGAATATTTTTCGGGTGAATAATTTGTCCTCGTGAGTTTACCGTCATACCCCCGTAAAAAATTAAACATTTGCTTTTAGATGTGAAGATAGAAGATAGCTATAAATATTTACTCACTTATCACTATAATTAGGGGTGTGCAAAAAAGGACTGAGATCGGAAACTGGACCGGGACCGGACCGAAATTGGATCGGACCGAACCGTTGGATTCCGGGCTGGTCTTCGATCCTCACAAATTGTTGATTCCGTGTTTCCGGTCCGGACCGAATGTATTTTTTTATTATTTCGTGGAAAAATTTAAATTTTATGTTTAAATTTCTAAAAAATTTAGGTATAAAACTTGTAATTTATACATTCTAGAAAAAATAGGAAAGTACGCAAACAAAAACAAGACGTTAAAAAATAATGTATATATTAAGATATTAAAATGCAAAAACCCTAGCCTCCTCTCTCTCTTCTCTCTCCTAAATTATAGCCTCCATTGTCAATTTTGAAGGGGCTTCCATCAGATTTCACCGGTAGAAAGCCTCAATCTTTATTTTCTCTTAAACTTTTTGTTTCTTATGTTATAATAATGTCTCCCTCGAAAGACAGGGTTTATCTCCTTCGAAAGACAAGGTTTTTTCGATCTCCTTCGAAAGACAAGGTTTTTTCGTTCTCCTTCGAAAGACAAGGTTTTTTCGATCTCCTTCGAAAGACAAGGTTTTTCAGACTCCTTCGAAAGACAAGGTTTTATTTGTGTTTAATTTGGTCTCCAATTGTGCGAGGCTACGATTGATTATGGCTCGGTTTCGGATTACAGAATCAACACAAGAATTTACTTTCTCACAAAATTGCGAAGCGACGACGGATCCACCCAAAAATTTGTATGAGACAACGAATCGAGAATGTGCCGAATTGTTATATTTATGTATTTGGATTCTTAGCCCTTCCCCGATTAATTCTTGTTTGATTTTGTTGAATACGTTTTCATTATCGTTAATTGTCAATTGTATATATCGTATGGCTTTAGTTAATGAAATAAAAAAGGACCGTATCGGAATATAAAGGTCTAGACCGGACCCTAGACCGGTTGATTACGGTACGGTCCACGATCCTCAAGAACAAGCGATTCCGGGTTTTGGTTCGGCCCGATTTTGAACCGGTGCACAGCCCTAACTATAATACTCCATATTTATCATTATTTGAACAGCATTTGCAAAAAAAAATTGCTTAAAATTTTATAAATTTGTCAAATAATTAGTATGTGTAATCTGAGTTGTTATCGGTGAGGGTTTGGGCATATGATTGTATATAACCATTTACTTAAACTACGATAATACTCCAATTCTATCTCCTACGAGACATTCATAAGCAAAAGTAATCTTGGCTCAATAGCACTTAATTGGTAGTGGAAACAAGGCAAACTCAACAATTAAAGACCAGCAAGAGAACAATCTACTACCCTTATGATTTGCAACAATACAACATAATGTTTTTTGTTTGCTAAAATGTTAATAGGTTGTGTAATGTGTATAGTCTCTAAGCACTTTATATTACATACTTTTACATTACACATATTTAAACCGAGGTAAAACTCAAAAATTATACTCCGTAACAATTAAGACATTGAAATGTGAAGAATCAAATCAAATATATTTCATAGTATTTTTTTTTTTTTATTATGTGTTCTTTCGAATATTCGAATAAATTAAAATGCCAAAGAAAAAAAATTCAGCTAGTCTATATGATCGTATGCTAGTCACAAGTTTAGCCACAACACTTCTGCCTTTCTGGAACTATCCTACATGTATAAAATAATAAAAGGGTCCACTTTGAAGATCTCACTAACCACTTAGGACATAATTCCATTTTGGTCATATGTATGACATGGGTAGTTTTCAAACACATAATTTTCCATTGATCAATTTGGCAAAATTTAAGTTTCTCTAGCCCCCCTTCGCCAAATGCTTTTGTTGCCATCCAATTATTAGAAAGTAAGTCCGAATTTATACATAGATTATGCTTTTAACTAAAAATAAAAGATCTCGTCAAAATAAATAAATAAAAGATAAAAAAAATGGAAAAAATCAATATAACATTTGAACATGCTCTTCATAGCTTCTACTTGATGCGAATGTTATTTCATTTTTTTCAAATGTAACCAAAAATTAATTTTATAACACTAAAATTGATTTGACACACCTTTATGTGAAAAAATATTGAAAACCGTGCTCTCAAAATGAGTGTGTCAAAATTAATTTTAAAAAAGAGAGTCATTTTAGTTTTTGAAAGGGACACCACAACTCTATGTCTTGGCTTCTATAGTACAATAGTATAAATATTTGCCAAATCATACTATCAAATAAGAAATTCATATGAATCATATCACTACTCAAGCCAAAAATAAACCAACCAAGCGATTTCAACTTGACACAATAAGAAAAATTATCATAAATAATGGAAATGTGTTTTTTGTGCAACAAGCCACATCGTGTGACCGCTTGTTAAAAAAAAAAAATGAAGAAGTAATTATTATAACACGGACAAAGTAACCCCTTTATTGTCAAAGTTTCTCCTTATTATACTTATTAGGTAACCCTTAAATAATAAAGTAATTCCTATAACATTGACAGATTACATCACTAAATAAGTAACCCTACAACCCTAACAAAGTAATCCATATTACACTAATTGACTAATTTTATGGTGGTTGACCATAAGGTACTTCCTCCGTTTCTATTTAGTTGATACGTTCAATTTAGGCACACATATTAAGGAGAGGAGAGAGAGAGAGAATGATAAAGCATGTGAGGTACACTAAAAAAGCAAGGTATAAAATTTACCCAAAAAGAAAATGTATCAACTAAAAATAAACTTTCAAAAAAGGAATACATGTCAACTAAAAAAATAAAAATAAAAAATGGAGGTAAGTATAAAACTTAGTTAAAATGGAAAACTCAAATCAATTAATTTTGAAGAAATTTTTATAATCCTATAAAACCTCAATTATTTATTAATTAATAAATATCGTTACTCCGTATGATTGTCTATATGGCTATATGCAAGTGAGGTGGGCCGTTATAGGGCTATAGGCTCAACACTTGACAAAAATTTAAGTGGGCCAAGGGCCAAGGCAAACTTTTCACTAAATTGGTCCAGTTCCTTATCATCCCCATTCCCCAAGACCCCAACTATAGCTTGACCAATTGAAAGAAAAAAGACCATTCCCGAATTGGGAATCCCAATAGCGTACTTTAGTTTCTCCGTACAGCAATTCTCTCCTCCGTCACTTCCGCCACTATTCAACCGCCGTCGGAGCCTCACCGTCACCGATCGCCGCCCGGTAGAAGAATGGATAACATTCCTTTACCATTAGATAAATTTAGTGTTTCCTCAAACAGGTAAGCATATACTAATTTTCAATTCTTTGTAATTGTTAAATTGTTAACATCTTGCTTGGGTTTGTGTTTGATCGGAAAATTATACTTTGGTTTCATTGATAATTGATATTAATCAAATGTTAGGCCTCAATTTTTGCAATTGTAATTAAGTCTATTGTATTCCCTTTCTCCAGAGAGAAGACGTCTGTGGTGTTAGTTGCAACTGGAAGTTATAATCCTCCCACTTATATGCACTTGCGAATGCTCGGTAATGTAATTTTCATCTTACTTTCTTATAATATCACATTTTTGTACTAATAATGTTAAATAATATGTATTGTTGTGATGTATTGGTTTAGAATTGGCAAGAGATGCTTTGAATTCAGAAGGTTATCATGTTATTGGAGGCTATTTATCACCCGTCAACGATGCATATAACAAGAGGGTATGCTTCATTTTCTTTGTTTTGGGTGATTATGTATCAATTTGGTATTGTATGTGCATTATGGGTCAATTTGGTGTTATATCATATGTATGTGCATTATAGGTTGTATCAAGCATGGACGTAAAAAAAAGACAAGTATCACAAATTTTATTGATAGATATAGGGATTCGAAAATGTTCGGCAAATGAAAATGAAGATTAGGATTTTGATTAGTTAGTAAGCATTTAGGGGTTTTAATAAAGAGTATTACATTGCTAATTTTAATACTAGACTATATTTGGCTTCTATTACTAAAAAGTGATGGAATACTGGTTTTACCTCAGAAAAGTACTCTATCAACTATTAAGCGCATCTTTTCTTGAGTGTATTCAAGATGTAGCGATATTGTGATGGACAAAATCAAATCGATGTAATTTCAATCTTGCTCATTAGTTTTAAGTGAAGTATTATTCAACAACATAAAGACTAGGGATGCAAAATTGCAAACAAGTTTTTGTGGGAATTGATTGTTAAAGAAATTGTATTTATTTTATTACTACTGTTGTAGTTAATATACGTGCAAAATGAAGTGAGATATTGCTTGTTTTTCTGTAGGGCCTTTTATCTGCTGAACATCGTATACAAATGTGTCAACTAGCCTGCAAAAGTTCAGACTTTATAATGGTAGATGCGTGGGAGGTAATATGCTGCTAGTTATTTTTGTAATGATTAAATATCCGACCTCTGAGCATTTTCTTTTCATGCATCCTTTGATGGAGGTGTGAGATAATAGTTAGATCTTAAAAGTACAATAAATCCAATAAGTCAGCAGAGATAGAACAAATATGAGCTAATGATAATTATTGCCTTCTCTGTAACATTGCAATTAGTAACTTGTTTGAGGCGGTTAAAACCCCATGGAACTCCTACCTTTGTTGATGGTAGTTCGATAAACTTCATTGTCCATTTGTAATTAACTTACAATGACAAAGTCCATATGCAAAGTTATTTACTAGAAGGTTATGTTGGTCAAATCAACTCCTGTGATTATATTTCTCCCAAACCACATTATTTCCCTTGTAAATTACTCTTCTACCATGAATATTACTAAATTTAATCATATTCCTCTCCCTTATGCTTCTTCTGATTCTTTCTCTTAGCAATATTACCCCACCCTGTTTTCCCTTATTTTGTGCTGAATGTTTAACAAGTTAAAAAGAAATGGAATTTTTTGCTTTTGTTAACCAAGTCGTGCTTGCATTATTTCCGTTGTTGCTCCCTATGATCCCCATCTTTGCAATAATAGGAAATCGTTTGCTTTTATCTTGAGATCGAGTTCTGTTTACATCATCCATTGTGGCTCCCCTATGACCCCCATCCCAGCCAGACAAAGAAAATTAATAAGTTGTGGTTATTCAGCACTAGGAACCCCATGGGACTTCTGTATTTCTCTGAACTAACTTAGGCAAATGATTTTGAGGTTTATATTTACTTTGTTGACTGGCAGTAGCTTGAAAGTGTCATTGCCTAAGACCCCAATAATTTTCCTGTGGCTGTAGATGTTACCATGGGGTATGTGAGGGAGAAGGATGACCTCTCAAGTCTCAACTGCCATGGGCAATTAATTGTTTCTGATGATATAAACCCTGCTACAGGCAAAACAATCTTCCTATCAACGAACACTGACGGTTTTAACTAGAGTGAAGAGTTTTTTATGCGAGAATGGTCTTGTTTCACCAGGTATAATTTCAATTCTTTTGCTTTCATGCATTCTGCATCAAGCAATTGGCACATCTTTTGATATGGATGACTTTTTTTGCTTATGCGTTGAATAAAAGGCAAATTAACATCTTAGCCTTTTCTATCCAGATTCCCTTCAGGTAATGCTTGTCTGCGGTTCTGATTTATTGGAGTCATTTGCCACTCCTGGTGTTTGGATACCAGAGCAGGTATCTTCTGAGGCAATTACAGTTAACTGAAATAGAGTGCAAGGCTACATTCTTGAATTTGATGTATTAGGATCAGTGTGTTTCAGACAAGCACCTTTTGTATGTAACCTTTTAGGCTTCAGCCATTGTGAATTTGTGACAAAGAGTTAATGCAATGTATAAATGATTTGGCTATGCTGACATGATTCTTGATTTCCAGGTCCAAGCTCTATGTAGAGACTTTGGCGTGGCTTGTATTCGCAGAGAAGGGAAAGATGTTGAAAAAATTATTCTAAGCAATGACATACTGAATGAGAACAAGGTATGTAGAACTTTGGACTTGTAGGTTGAACTATCAGATTTTGCAAAAGCCCTAGATAGGAATCACAGCTCCCTATTTCTATCGTCTAATTGTCTTGTTTGATAAGTTTTTTGTATTCATGAGCTTGATTTTTTTATTCCTTTTCTAAATATTTTTTCTGCAGAATAATATTAAGATTGTGGATGAACTCATCTCAAACCAAATTAGCTCAACTCGGATAAGGTGAGATAGTCACTGTCTCTTTGATTCATGGTAGACATTCATAAGAACAATAAGGATTCAATATCTTATGTTTGTCATGTTTTTAGGGACTGCATCACAAGAGGGTTGTCCGTGAAGTACCTAACAGCTGATGAAGTGATAGATTATATACGAAAACATAATCTTTATTTGCATTAATCAGATCTATGACTACAGATCTGCAATTGAAAACTGCTATATGGAGAAATGGTTCTTCAAAGAACCAAAGAGGAGGAAATGTAGGGGGCATAGGCTAATGGAACTACCAACTTTTCCTTCCTCTCATGATTGCGAACTTGTTCTACATGTAGCCGGACTTCAATTATAAACCACAAAGCAATATATTATTCTACCATCTTAATTTTAGGTCACATTGTATAACATGAATTGATGGTTTTCTGTTACTACCAAGTTAAATATAGAATGTTAGCCTTGTTATACAAGGCTGTTTATTTTCTAATGCTAGCATTAAACAAAAGTCTTGCATTATCGGTGATGCAGCAAAGAAAAAAACATGTGAGAGCACCTTAGAAAATTATGGCATTGTACATAAACAAACTACGACATTTTAACCAAGCATTTGAGATTTGTCTCCCATAGATATAGTAAGATATCCATCCATCCTCTCCTAGTTACCTTCCCTTACTCTACCGTTTTCTTACTTTTAATGACCATATGGGCTACAAAAATACTGATCGGTGTGAGGTGGCTCAGATGGACCGACTCCTTCACTTTCACTTGGTCCACCAATTCCAAGAGCCAAACTTGGGCCAATACTATCACCAATAGGGTATGTGTACAAGTCTTGACTTGTACTTATTGGTCCACAGCCTGTGCCAGATGAAGTACTAAACATAGCAGATTGAGGATGAACCCCAGCAAAAGAGGGCAAGACATTAGTGGGAAAAGCAATGTTCTCAAAACCGCGCCTAGGGACAGATGGATACAGCTCGTTCTCTCGGTACTTTTGGAGGTATATAGATAGCTGCTCAACATAGTGATCAAGCCCAAGCCTAGACATTGCCACAATAACATCTTCAGCTGTAATAGTCTTGCGGTGTTCCTGTTGACATCTCTCATTAGCCTCACTAGTGATGAAGCTGATGAACTCTGAAACACATTCCTGCAGCATCTCTTTGGCCCCGTCAGCCACCTTTGCATTGCTAGGAAGGACTCGCCTTATGATCCGGACCAAATTTGCAATTGACATGTAATGATCTTGTTCACGAAATGGAGGTACTGGGGCCTTAAATTTGGGAATTTTGGTCACATGATAGGTGTGTAGGTCAGGATTCATGTTGTTGCAAATGTTACCCTGGATTTGATGATTGTGTTCAGTGTGGTTTAGCATTGAGCTTTGGATGCTGTTGGTCATCCTGATATCGAGTCCACCGATATCACCTATCAATGGCATTGTACCTGAAAGTTATGATAAGTTAAATCGAAGTAAATGAACAAGCATCATAGATTCATATGTCAAGTCCTTAATGAAGCAGTGAGGCTCAAATTCTTTTTTGTGAGGCAGTTGCTCACAAAATTTGGACATATATGTCTCTTTTTGGTAGGAGGTGAATGGTATATTGGTATGTTGTTTAACGAAATGAATTAATAAGAAATGGGACAGTAAAATTGTTAGTTAAGCTCTTACTCATAAAGAAATACTAGCCTCTTCAAGAAAAATAACTACGGAGTAGCATTTTAAGGTTGTAAACAAAATAAACTTGGTATTGTGTTGTTAGATATTGACAACAAATATACCATTAATAGAATACTATAGTAGCACCCAAAAATAATAATAATAATAATAATAATAATAATAATAATGATAATAATAATAATAATAATAATAATAATAATAATAATAATAATAATAATAATATCAATATTTTACATAGACAAACAATAGTATATTAATGTTTTAACATGTTAATATGTACCTATCATCATTTTAAATTACAACCCTTGCGAAAATCAACTACTTGTAGAATGGAGTGTATGGTTGGGAGGAGGAAACAGACTTAGGTACAAACTGAATAACAAATATGAGTAAATAGGATGAAAGATATACATTATCTTTTGTTGGTATAGAGAGCCAATGAGCCACAAAGATTATAATAATATAGACTTGAAAACACATCTCAACTTTTAAATTGAAGAATTTTATACTTAGTATAAAACAAACGTTTCGATATAATCTTACATGTAAACACATTAAATTACATTAAAGTATAGCTAAAAAGTATGTTACGAGTATGTGTTTGTCGGAAAAAAGAAAGTAAGTGACCAAACTTAGCTTTAAGGGCATAAAAACAAGGGCATTCGAAAATTCCAAATACGAGTACATGTTTATTGGTCTGAAGTCAAGTTTCAAACATGATATCTTTTTTTTTTTTTTTTTTTTTGGACGCATATATTTTCTCTCCTTATAAAGTTTTTGTAACCAATTAATATTACCTGAAGAAGTTGATACAAATGATAATAATAGTGTTTTTTTAAATAACAAAAAGCGAGAATAGAAGATTGTTTTTTTAAATAAGCGAGAATAGAAGATCAATTATAACTTTTTTTAAATAATTAAAGATGAGGATAATAAAAAGCACGATAGCTTAATTTTGACTGTAACCCCTACTAAAAAAGTTGAAAAAGTTTTGTGTATGATATAAAATGTTTTTTTTTTTTTTTTTTTTTTTTTTTTTTTTTTTTTTTTTTAATGTAACGATATTCAAATTGCTAGAAGAGATTAACTTAAGTAAGATATTTTTTGCATACTATTGTGTGAGTTTATGTATGAGTGAATGTAATTGAAACACATATATTACCGGATTTTGCTAAGTATTCTATAGTGGTAACAATCACAATGGTCAGGATGTGTACCCTGATGAATGTTAAAAAACAGTTAGAGATAAAAGGTTGAAAAAAAATCAATTTTCATGAAGATGAATGCGTGAGATGTAAGAAAAACAAAAATGTGTCCTCTCATAGCAGGAAAAAGAAATTTAATTCAAGGCAAGATTGATTTACCCAGTGGTGCTACAAAATGAGGAGCATTTGTCGGGTCCATGTGTTGGTCAGGACTCCAATTCTCTTCAACATTTTGTTGAGAATTATTTAGATTTTCAAGAAATGATGAAAATAATAGAGGTTTAGCGTTTGATGGCATTTGTTGATTATTGGAATTATCCTCTTGCATCTCTCTAAATTTCCTTCTTTCTCTTTGAATTTTCTGCACTCAATATTCTCTACAAAAGTTTTTTTTTCTCTCTCTCTTTGTACAACAATATCATGTGATATTTTATATAGACATTTATAGATGGTGAGAAATGAACTTAAAATAACAGACAATTGACATCTTTAACAAGAAATCAATAATGTTACGAAGTATATAAAAAACATTCGGAGTGCACCATGATATTGTGATTTAGTCGTAAAATTAACTACTTCCGTAATTCTGTAATACTATAAATCTTAGGTATTAAGATTAAATTTGAGGTCACATGTATATTTGATGTCGCATAAGCTTTATTTACATGTGAATGCAATTGATTGGTGTAAACCACATAACATTCATCAAGTTATTTACAAGCAAGCTCACTTTGGTGATTAAATTCTACTTTGATAATTGGGAATTTGGGAGTATTTGTTAATTGGTGTTGTTAAACATGACTACTCGAGTATTTAATACAGTACAAAATATATGAACTATTGATTGACCAATCATGTGTTTATTGTGGCCCACTGAGGAAAGGCTAGAAGTGTGATTGTGCAATAATACAAATATGAAACTGAATTAGCCGTTGTAAATCCAAGTCGGCAAATAGCCGAATGTGCTCTGTTCAATTTTTGAGGCCAGCCCAATTAGTGAATCATTGAACTATGATGGGCCAATTCTTGGGCCCAACACAATTACTGGTTTGTTTTTGCTGAGCTTGCATATGATTTGTTTTTCTCACTTGGCAAATCTCATGCTTTATTGGCTCCTCACTTGTCAAAGTATGCTTATATAAACAATCATTTGAAAATTTCGATGCAAATGTCAAACAGCAATTAACAATGATAGTTTTATAAGATACGCGTAAATTTTTATATTGAACTCTTGTTATTAATAATTTTTACTACGTGAATTATTTTCTATGACGTAACAAACATACTACGTATTATAAACTTATATGACATTATAGTATATAGTTATAAAATGAATGTTTAGTACGAGTGCATTTTATATATTGTATGTATATATATAAAAATAATGTTGTGTAACACTTACAATATTATAAAGTCCAAATAAATTAGAAAATTATTCAAAATAGCTTTGGTAGAATTGATACAATATTATAAAGTCCAAATAAAAGCATGTTAATGACAATTGTTTTTTTTTAAAACTGCTTGTCACTGTTTTTTGAGTAAATTATAGATTTAACATATTCCTTATTCAATTTGTTTTCCACATAGCTTAAAGCCTTAAATACACTCTCCTTGAGAAAGTCAAATAAGATTTTCCACAAACAAGACAGTTTAAAGATCTTAGGCTTTAGGCAACGAAATTTCTACGCGTCTGATTCCATGTGATCATGTAAGGTGTGAATTTGAAAAGTACTGCAAGACTTTAATGGAGTACAAAATATCTTGATTATATTAACATATAATTGAATCCCACTCTCTTCACTTTTTTGGCCTTGCATGACTTTAGCTTGTAGCTTTGTGCGTTCATGAATATCATGATCAATTATCCTTTAATTCCGGTTATTTATAACTACCGTTAATTTGAGAAAGAAAAAAAAAAAAAAAAAAAACCGAATTGTCATGGTTTCTCCTCTTTTGAATGCTTTTTGAACAGATTAATGGTTTTCTTATTTTCTAACATTATTGATATTTTTGCTTGTTGCCTCGTTAGATATCATCTGGATGTTCTTTTTTCTTGAGTTAGTGTAGTTGCTTATTTGAGGGTTAAGTGTGTATAGAGCCGTTAGAGGTAGGTACACCGAGTGTATAAAAGACGGCATAAATCCTCAATGAAGCACAAATGGTGGAAATTAAACTAACACGGTGAGCCAGGAGTGACATTATAATCATGTAATTGAATACTTGTACTATAGAGTAATTAATCTCACTGAAAAAGTGAAAGCACTAGCCGAAAGCATCAATTAAGCAGCAGCAATTAGCCTAACATCTTGAAATCTTCAAAATCTTGATAAACAACAAAACCAATATTTCAAGTACCAAAATCCAAGTTCACGGAAGTAGCAGACCATCCGTGACAGGTGGGTACAAAAGCTTAAAGCTTAGCATTTCAGCCAGCAATAACTTTGCTGTTGATATTTTTCCTGTTACAATTGATAGTCTAATGCAAAAGAAATTCTCCTTCAAAGGTGGGTCCATATCCCATACTTTTCAATTTATCATCGTAAACACTTGGAATTTGCTGTCAATTTGCTAACACATCTTTTTTGTGGCTCTAATTGTATAAGCCAAAAGCTCTAGTCACCACTTCATAAATGAATATCAAACCACACTTGACAAAATGATTTTATTTGAACAACTAAAAGCATGTTAATCTCACACAGCCTAATAAACCAAACTAATAATGGTAGCAATTTATTCTTGATTTTTTCAGAAAATGACTCCCTCCCTACTTTATTTGCTTATTTCTTAACAAATTCCAATTTCATGTCATTTAGCATATAAACTCACAAAAGAAAATCTGCTTATGATACACGCAGCGTAAACCAGACTCAGAATCTGATATCTGAACAAGAGTTGTATAGCTTCCACCTGAATACCATATTACCTGCACGGCTGCACCTTTAACGTATTTGCTACTCAAAAATACCATAATATCTCATAATCATAGTCATACATACTAAGAAAGAATTATGAACGAACGAAGACATGTCCCCGAAACTAGCATCAGTTGAACAAGATGAAATTTCGATTTATGTAATATGCAGTAGTAACTAATACGGAGTACTGTTTTGATTCATGTAAAGCAGGATAGATAATAGATACATGAATTCGAAGTGAGATTCCTAAAAGTAGTGAATCATATAGGTGCTGCTGCAACAGCAGATAAATGAACAAAACCTCCATGTGAAATGTCGACAACAAAAACCTCGCATTATCCTTGAAGGAAAAGGAAAGCAAAACTTGACTGGAAATGGCATGAAGCCATCAACCATAAGGTTTAAACAGCAAGTGGTAAATGAAATTAACCATGGGTGTTGACAGCTTCCCAGAGCAAGTTCTTAGGCATCGGATTAGAAAGATCTCGAGCTTGAAGAGCTGCATCCCTAAGGGTCTTAAGGGTCGAAACATTAGCCTCCCAGAAAGACAGACTCCTATAAGGCAAATTGTGCTTCTTGCAAAGATCCTTCACCACAGGGGCAACCTTTCTGAGATTGCAACGAGGCAAACGAGGGAACAAATGATGCTCGAGCTGGAACTGTAGTCCACCAAACAACCAATCCATCCAAGACGCGCAAGCGATGTCAATCGATCCAAACGTCTGTTTCTCAAACCAATCATTCCCATGAGGCTGACCAACATACACATTGGCAGAGAAATGGTTCAAAGTAAACTGAATGTGCTGAAAAGCAGTAACCACGAAGCTGGCGAGCACGAACATGAACCTCTCTTCCCAACTAGGCAAGCAGGAAACAAGAAGAGGATACCAAGTCCAAAACACCATAATTCCCATTATGTTCAAACCCCTATTGATCACCTTCCTGTTAGGGTTAAACAACAGCAATAAGGTCTGCACATACAAATTAATCCTAGCAACAACCATCACAGGATAATATGTCATATGCTGATAACTCACAAGAAACCTTGCAACCGGATCAAAATCCATCTTCCTTCCATAGAAAACAGAGGTCATATTATTGAAAAACTTGGTCGACACCGCGAAAACCGGTATGTGTTGCAGATCTGGGTCATGATCTAAACTATTACAGGCAATGTGGTGTGCATTATGAGTCCATTTCCACCAAGCCATACTAATCCCAGTCAAACAATTCCCAGTCAAAATCTGAGCAACCTTATTATACTTAGGACTTGACATAATCTGATAATGCCCAGAATCATGCCCTAAATAAGCACTCTGAATCCAAGCCATACCCATCAATGCACCACAACCCAGATGCACAAGCACATTATCAGACCAAACCACACCATAAACACAAACACTTAACATTATAAAAATTGAAATAAAGATATAAATTACAGCATGCCCTTTCTTCTCAAATAAACCCATTTTAGTAAATTCATTATGAAGCTTTCTGTAATCCTTTGACATATCTGTAACCTCAAAATCCTTCAAATAATACCCATTAAAAAATTGATCAAGTTTATTCCATGTAGTACCTGGGTGATATGCTATGAATGCATCTGTAACATCATTACCAGCAAGTGCTAACAATGGTATATCTCCACCTGGATGATCTTTTGCCCAATTTGTAACATCATAAACTTTCCCTTGAATTGAAATCCATAGATCTCCTGCTTTGTTGTGATTCTTCAGTTCATCAGATGTGATGTATTTCTTTGCTTCCGCCATTGTTAAACAAACAATGCAAGATCAAATCTTTACCAGTTTTTCACCCTACCCAGAAAAATTACAGGTTTTCACGAATTTGAGGATGTGGGTATTGCACAAATTAATCAAATTAACCAAAATAAAGCAACCCCGTTAAATGGGTTGGTTTTCTTTAAATTAAATTTGAATTTATTTCAATTTTTTTTGGATTAGAGATATAATTTCTGGGTTTACAATGAGAGAGGAAGAAGATGAGGATGTGAGCAGAGCAGCGAGGCAGGAGGAAGGGAAAGGGTTGGAGACTTGGAGTTAGCCTGTGAGTAGGAGTATATACCGTTTTTAAAAGGGATATATCTATTTATTTGTGGTGCAAATATATCAACAATATTAAAAAAAAAAAAAAAAAACAGTAATGAGCTGTAAATAAAAAATTGTAAAATTATTTTATTTTTTTTTTTTGGTATTCCACCCTGCTCACCCTTTGAGCTAATCTATATTCGGAAATCAGTTGTTCTCCTTACCGAGTGCAGTTCCAATTACCACTATACCAACAGTCAATTAGTAAAAATAATATATAAAAAATAAAATAAAATAAAATTGGTATGAATGTGAAAGGAGTTGGCAAAAGCCAAAAGAAGAGATTATGACTTATGAGTCACGAAGTAATGACCTCAGAAAAAGGACAAGAATAATGCAAAAATTGGATGGTTGGTTTCTAAGGATTTTGAAAAGGTGCGGACTCAGTATAACGTTTTTGTTGATATATTCTTGGCCTACTAAGATTGATTTCGGGTTGTCTTCTTCTAACATTCGAGGAACCTACATACCTAACTAAGCTTAACGAGTCTTAACTGCCTTGCCTTATCACGGAGAAAACAAATATCTTTAAAGTACTTTGTATGAAAGAAGCCAGCCTTACGAAATTACAACCAATGGAGTAATTTGTGTGGTAAAATTTAAAGAGCAATTCTGTAAAGGCAGTAAATATAAGAAGTTCGTCCTTTTTTGGAATGGAAAAAAAAATATAAAGTTCGTGTTCATCCCATCATCTTACGGAGTACATTGAATTGTTGAAGGTGTATTAATATAATTCGTTTCATGTCTAAAGTGTGTTTTATTTATTTGATTTTCATTCCTGTGATCTAATATGAACTTATTATATCTAATTATAATTATTTTTCACTATATCATATCATATCTAAACTTTTTTTTTTCATATCTTATTACGACTAATAGGATTTAATTTAATTGTTAATTTAAACTTATCTTATCTCAATTCATCTAATATAATATGTATTTCAATCTATACTAAAAGTCATCTGGTGAAATTTCGCTCTTAATTGCATGTATGATGTGTAATTAAATCAATAGCCAAGTATAGTCAATGTGATTATTGTTTCGGGTGAAAATAATGGGACCTTGCCGAAGGTCCGATGAAGTGGTGAAGACTAGATTCGATCCAAGAAATGTTGGGCCGAAGGTTTCCTGCACAGTAAACACACGTAAACTAGCCTCGGGGGTGTTGCCGAGGAAGGCCCCTCTGATGCTAAAGTCAGTACAGTGTGTAGAAAGAGAACACTATGCAAGAGAATTAGTTGCTTGAGGCTTTACTTGAATGAATGTACAAATGTAATATTGATGGCTTTTATACCTCTTCATACATGGAGAAGTTGGGCCTTAGCCCAATTGGCTTGCCTTGAGGGCTGATTTTTGACTTTAGCACAATTGGAGAGATGAACCTTGACCTTGGGCTTTTAATTGGATCATTTAATGCCTAAGCCCAATTGGACTAAATTGGACCCAAACAACTTGCCCCCCAGACCCGATTTGGAAGGATGACGGGTCGGGTTTGATTTAATCAGAAAAGGAGGGAAGTGAATGATTTAATTAACCCAAAAATTTGAATTTAAACCGTAATTAATGAGATAACAACGGTTAAGGCGGATGATTATGGAAGTTGGACGGATAATGGGCAGTTTAATCGCAAGGTCGTGTGTTTAACGGTTACTTAGTGGGGTATTTAAGAGAAATTGAAACGCGGACTCCCCGTATTCCCATTTCTGGAGATATAATAAGAGGCGCGTCATCTCTCCTCACTTATTCACCAACACAAACCCAGAATTCTCGAGAGAACCCAAGAACCCGCATCAAAACTTCGCAAATTCCCCGAGCATTAAGCTTAGAAACTGAGACTTGCCACTACGAATTCGTAAATCGGCAACTTTCGCTTCAGATTAAGGTAAATTCCTTTGATTTTAGTTTATTTTTCTTCGAATTCGAACTCCTTCCCTTTTTTTCGACTTTTTTCTTCGAAATTATCAATGGCGAGAGGAGTTAGGGGTAGAGCCCGTGCTCCAAGAAGAGCAAGGCCAATTCCCGATCCTCGGAACAGGATTGGGACCTGGAACGGACAAAGAGGAGAGTCCGACCCTGCTGAAGGGATTAGGGCGACTCCGATTTCCTCGGATCCTCCTCAGAGAACGGAGGGGCCGAGCGCTTCTGGGCGGGACGATGAAGTTCCCGCTGTCCTTTGGGATATCCTCCCCGGGTTTTCAGAGTGGGAGGATGCCGAAGTAGCTTCGGCCATGATAAAGAACCGCCCCTACTCATGGTGGGTGGAAAATGTCGAACAGTATCGGTTTGCCGAACAAATTGAGTTGCATTACGGCATCCTTGAAGCTGATGGGTATTGGTGCCGAATGCCCGTGGCATCCGATAGAATCCACCGTCCACCCCCGGGGTATGTGGGGGTGTACACAAGACAACTTCAGTATGGGCTGAGGTTCCCTTTGGACGTATTCGTCCGAGAATTGCTGATCCATTACAATATTTCCCTATGTCAGCTAACTCCCACTAGCATCCGAAGGGTGATGACATACTTATGGGTCTGCAAGTTCTTTAGGTATGTGCCGAACCTGCACTGCTTCAAAAAGCTCCATCGGCTAGTGCCAAATATTCAAAGTGGGCACGGAAGTCATGGTTCTGGGTGGTACCGGATTGAGTCTCGGCCCCAGTACCTAACCATGTGGCCGAACGACTCTTCAGACAAGGACTGGAGAGGTCAATGGATTTGGGTTAGGGCACCCACGGACCCGGGCCACCCTTGCGTCTTCAGCGCTCCCCGATACCTTGCTGAGCCTGATCTCGACATGGGAAGTTTAGGTCCCCCCGCAGATAACGGCTCAGATCCAAACCTTAATCAACAAAATATCTTCGGCAAGCTGCCAAACCGGGGGGGGGGGGCAGCGGCCGAATGCAGCATATCCCGGAGACTTGGCTCCCCGATACGCATTATGTTTTCCAAGAGAACATGCTAGCAGCTGTCGGCCTCAGCCGAAAGTTTAAGGATGGTAAGCTTCTTCGGCTGGGGCCGAGGCTTTTTAATTATCTCTTTTTCTCCTCTCACTTCGCTTTTTTATGTTGTGCCAACCTAACTGAACTGACTTTTCCCCTTTTCTTTTTCAGAGCGGGACGAGACCAACGTCGGCATTAACTACGCTCGTCTTGGCGTCAACCGAGAACGAGTTGTAACTGATCGGGCCCCCTCTATCACTGAACCGAGGCATAGGGAAGTTCATCTAGACTCTTTCCACTTCCAAATTGAGGTTGTTGCTCTGTATCAGAGGCAGAAGCCTTGGTGGAAGAAGAGAGATCCCTGGTTTCAGCTGCTGGACGAAGAAGCTGAAGCTGCCCGTACGGCCGAAGAGGTTGCACGGGTTATTGAAGCTTGTGAAGGAGGAGAAGGGTCCTCCAGGGCTGCTGAAGAAAAAGCTGCAGCTAGGGCAGCTGAAGAAGACGAGGCTTTGCTGAAGACCTCGGTGAGCTTTCAGACTTAACTTTGTCTGTTTCTGTTTTTTTTTTTTTTTTTTTTTTGTACTCACATTCTTCCTCCCCCCTGTCTTTTACAGTCTGAAGAGAGTAACAGACACAGAGAAGGGAAAGCCCATGTTCGTCCCGAAGACCAGATACAAGAAGAGTCTTCAGACTCAGACATGGACGAGCAGCCGCTTCAGAAAAGGCGCCGAAGAATGGCCATCATCGGCCCGCATGACTTTCAGCGGGCGATGACCATCGGCGTTGAAATAAGGGAACCCGAGGAAGGCAATGGATCGCCGAGGGTTCCCCGGCCACCACCTCAATCACCTCCAAAGACCCCTCCGCCACCTCCTGAGATGGAGGTGGATCAGAAAACTCCCGAATCTAAGGGAGGGGTCCAAGAAGAAGTTCAGGAGAGTGCTGCTGAGCACAAGAATGAGGATGCCGTGATGCCCAGTGCTGAGGGTTTCACGGCAGACATTGCAAGAGAGGTTGAGGCTTTCGTCCTCACCCCTGAAGAAGAAGAGGTCATAATAATTGACTCTTCTGAGAAGGAGGATGCTGAGCCATCCAAAGTTAAAGAAGCTCCGTCGTCATCCTTTCCTTCCTTCCAGACTCTTCAATCTGGAGAAATGGGTTTCTCGGCCCCCCGAATTCCAATCCCAGATCACATCTGGGACCTCATATGGGGTCAGAACCGAGAAGGTGTTGCAGCCTACTTCGGCAATTTTGCTGGCACGTCCGAAGTAGATAGGGCAAGAATCTGGTCGCTGAAGGCCACTGCTGGGATGGGCCAATCCAGCAGATCAGTTCTTGACCCAGCCAGGTCTAACCAACTGCTGATGATGTAGGTGATTTTCCTTTCCTTTATCTCCTCTAAAATTCAGCTCCATTTTTTATTTTTTTTATTTTAACTTGTGCTCCTGTTTTCAATTCGTGCACAATCAGACTCTCACTGTAGAGCTGATAGATACCCTACAAGATAGGGTAGACGCTGCCGAGCACGACAAAAAGGTAGCCGAAGAGGAGTTAAAGCTTGCTAAGCTGAAGCAAGCAGCAGCTGAAGAGAAGCAGCAGAAGGGTGAGGAATACGAGAAAAAAGCTGCTAAAGCCTTCAAAACCTTCTGCGACGCTATGGAGAAGGAAGTTTTTCCCCCACTGATGGAAGGGGAAAAATTCCTCCAAGAGCACATGGGAGTGGACATCTCCAAATTCAAGGCTACCATTGAGAGCCGAATCTAGGAGGGAGCTGCTGCACAAGCTGAAGTGCAGCAACGGCTAGAAGCTCTTGAAGCCAGCAGAATGACTGCTGAAGATATGCTCCAAGCCAGGGATGTCCAACTCTCAGAGGCTGCTGCTGCTGCTGAAGCTCAGAGAGCTAAGCTCCAAGAAGTTGAGGATCAGCTGATGGCCAAAAAGGAAGAAGTGGCCCAGGCTCAGACAGAGGCTTCCCAAGTTCAGCAGGAGCTGAATGAGCTGAAAGGTTCCTCCTCCAAGCTCGCCGATGAGCTGAAGAAATCCAAGGAAGACTTGGAGGAGACCCAGAAGAAGTTGGCTGATGCTGAGGCTCTACTCAAAGTCCGTGTCTATACCCAGGAAGAATATGAAATGGGTTTCAGAAACGGGTTCAGAGTGTGCCGAAGAGTCTGCCTTCATGCTGAGCCGAAGCTGGACTGGTCCAAATGTGCTGAATGGGTCCAGAATCCCGAAGACCCTCATATGAAGTATGCAACTCCAGTCGAAGCTGAAATCCTTAAGGCTGAGGAAGCCGAAGAAGAAGCTGAGAGAATGGAGTTGGAGGCTGAACAAAGGGAAAGGGAGGCTCGGCAGAGTGCAAAGCCTGCTTCTTCTGCTGCTGGGGCTGAGACCACCATGGGGCTCAACAATGCTGACCAGTCTGATCCTCGGGCTGAAGCATAGGAACTCGGGCAATCGTCTTCAGAATCTTGCGGTTCATCATGCGCTCAACTTTAGACTTGCCGCTTTCTGAATTTTTTGCCTTGTTTGTTTTTTGCTTCAGCTTGCCTTGTCGTACAAAACAGTTTAGTTTTTTGCTTCTGTACGTATTTCGGCAGCTTTTATTTTCCGCTTGTGGGCGGCTGCCGATACAGTTTATTTGAACTTGTAGCTCAATTTCTGAGCATAAATTATTAATTTGATGTTCTTTTCTTCAGCTGCTTTGTTTTTTAGCGCTTTACTGTTTCTTCAATTCTGCTGAACATAAACTTGCACTGGTAGTGCTTCTTGCCCCCCCAGAAATTGAAGTATGGCTTCAGCTGAATAAACAATTTCTTTATTTCTTAAAAATGGGTATTCGAAACACAGGGCCAACTGAAGGCAATGCTTCGGATAATGGCTTTCTGGGATAGGCAATATCCCAGAATTGTCCATGGACTCACGCCTTTGGAGAACAAATCTTACTGAAGCTTGACTTCAGCTGAAAGACTAGAGTTCTTTAAAAAATGGATATCCAAAACACAGGGTCGACTGAAGGCAATGTTTCGGATAATGGCTTTCTAGGATACAAGGCTCAGTTAAGGCAATATCCCAGAATTGTCCATGGACTCATGTCTTTGGAGAACAAGTCTTACTGAAGTTTGACTTCAGCTGAAAGACCAGTGTTCTTTAAAAAGACGAGTTTTGTCAGCAATCTGAAACCCAGTTACCCGAAGGCGAAGGTTTCAGACGAGGCTGAATAAACAATTTCCAACTGTTGCTGTTATCCTTTATTTTCTGTCTATCATTGAAAAATGGATATCCGAAACACAGGGCCAACTGAAGGCAATGTTTCGGATAATAGCTTTCTGGGATACAAGGCTCAGTTAAGGCAATATCCCAGAATTGTCCATGGACTCATGTCTTTGGAGAACAAGTCTTACTAAAGTTTGATTTCAGCTGAAAGACCAGTGTTCTTTAAAAAGACGAGTTTTGTCAGCAATCTGAAACCCAGTTACCCGAAGGCGAAGGTTTCAGACGAGGCTGAATAAAAAACCCTTAAAGAGTATATAGAACCGAGAAAACTTTGAAAGGATAAAAAGTTGTAAACACTTATATAAATGGCGGCTCCAAGGCCTTTCATTAGTTCAAAATGTACTTACAAAGATTGTTCTGCCCCGAAGGGTTTACACATGATATTTTTCAGTACATCAGCGTTCCAGTGATTTTTCAACTCAGTTCCATCCAACTGCCGAAGTCGGTATGTCCCTGGCTGAAGCTCATCACAGATTTCATAAGGCCCTTCCCATGCAGCTGAGAGTTTCCCATGGATTCGGCCTTTCTGAACTGCAACAGCATTTCGAAGGACAAGGTCTCCAATTTTAAGAGGCCTTGCATGGACCCTTCGGTTATAAAATTTGCTGATTCTCTGCTTATAAGCGGCCATTCTGTCTCGGGCTGAGTCTCTTACTTCGTTGAGGAAATCGAGAGATTCCCTCATCAGTTCTCAGCCAAGAAGTGGTGCACTCGTAGGCTCTCAGAGCCAATTTCCACTGGAAGAACGGCTTCGGCACCATACACCAGTTCAAAAGGTGAATAGCCCGTTGCCTCTTTTTCAGTTGTCCGAAGGGACCAAAGGTTTCCAGGGAGCTCCTCCAGCCACTTGGACTTTTGATCTTCCACCCTCTTCTTGAGGGCATTTAGGATCTGTTTATTTGCAGCTTCGGCTTGTCCGTTACTTTGCGGGTGGCATACCGCTGAATATGCCAGTTTGATGTCGAACTGATCTGTATACCGCTTCAACGGTAAGTTATCAAATTGCCTCCCATGATCGAAGACAAATACTCTCGGGATGCCGAAATGAGTGATGATATTCTGCCAGATAAATTTTCTGACAGTTTGCTCTGTAATGTTCGAAGCTGCTTCGGCCTCGATCCATTTACTGAAGTAGTCAACACCAACTATTAGCCATTTTTTCTAATACACAGCCTCTGGAAATGGTCCTAGTATATCCAGTCCCCATTGGGCAAATGGGAGTGGATTAAGGATCGGCTGAAGATCCTTTGCTGGCTGGTGGATTACTGGAGCGTATTTTTGGCATTTTTCGCATTTCCGGACCGGCTCCTTAGCATCTGCGATCATGGTGGGCCAGTAATATCCAGCCCTCAATGCCTTGTGGGCTAAGGTCCTTCCCCCAATGTGGTTCCCACAGATGCCGAGGTGAATCTCCCGTAGGATATAATCTGCATCTGTTGGTCCCACGCATTTCAGCAATGGGGCTGAGAAGGACTTTTTCAGAAGTTCCCCCCTGAAGACAATGAACCTTGAGCTGGTTCTCTTCATCTTGGAGGCCAAAGCTTTATCTTCAGGTGCTTCGTCGACACTTCTCTCTCGACGCACTTCTACATATACAGATCTGTTCAGCTCGGTAAGAGATGAACTAGCAAGTTTGGAGAGTGCATCGGCTTGAGTATTCTGACCCCTTGGGATCAGCTGAACCTCAAAAGTTTTCAGCTCTGCAATGACTGACTTGGTCTTGGCAAGATAAGCTATCATGGAGGGCTCTTTGGCCTCGTAGCTGCCGCTAATCTGATATGCAACTAGCTGAGAGTCTGTTTTCAGGCAGACATGATCGGCTTCCAGGGAGATGCACAATTCTAGGCCGGCGATTGCTGCCTCATATTCGGCTTCGTTGTTCGAGGCCTTAAAAGAAAATTTTAGTGCATACTCAAAGGATTTGCCTTCGGGATAAGTTATCACTACTCCTGCCCCCGAACCGTTTTCGGTGGAAGATCCATCCGTAAACACGGTTCAGACTTTCTTTTCATTGTCTAGCGCTTCTTGGTATGAGCATTCGGCCAAGAAATCCTCTAGAGCTTGAGCCTTAATGGCAGCCCTCGGACGGTAGCTGATGCTGAATTCGGTGAGCTCAAAAGCCCACTTGGCTAGCCTACCAGATTTTTCAACCTTGCCGAGAACTTTTTCCAACGGCTGATCAGTTAAGACCACTATCTGATGGCAATCAAAATAGGGCCTCAGCTTCCGAGCAGCTACTACTACCGCGAAAGCGACTTTCTCGAGTAGAGGGTAGCGAGTCTCGGCATCCGTCAGTGTATGACTGACAAAGTAGATCGGTTGCTGACTTTTACTTTCTTCCTTCAGCAGTACTGCGCTGATGGTGGCTGGGCTAACGGCCACATACAGGTACAAAGTTTCTCCTTCAGCTGGGCTAGCCAGCGTTGGGAGTTGAGCCAGATGCTCCTGAAGCTGTTTAAAGGCGTCTTTTTGCTCTCTCTCCCAAACGAGCTCTTTTGTTTTCGGGAGTTTCAGGGCTTTGAAGAAAGGTAACCCCTTATCCGAAGCTTTGGAAATGAACCTCGAGAGGGCTGCCATTCTTCCGGTGAGCCGCTGAACATCCCGCTTTGTTTTCGGCTCAGGAAGGTCGAGCGCCGCTTTGACTTTGGAGGGATTGGCATCAATCCCCCCTTTTCTGACTATGAACCCAAGGAATTTCCCTGATTTCACGCCGAAGACACACTTCTTCGGATTCAGCTTCATTTGATGCTTTCTTAAGGTGGCGAAAGTTTCAGCCAGGTCCTTAACATGGTCCTCAGGTTTTTTGCTTTTGACGATCGAATCGTCGACGTAGACTTCCATGTTTCGACCCTTTTGATCGGCAAAAACTTGATCCACCAGCCTTTGATAGGTGCCCCCGCATTTTTCAATCCGAAGGGCATCATTTTGTAATTGTACACCCCAGCGTTCGTGACGAATGTTGTCTTTGCTCGATCGTCGGGGTGCATGAAGATCTGATGATACCCCGAGAATGCGTCCATGAAACTAAGCAAGGCATGGCCACTTGTCGAATCGACTAGCTGATCGATCCTCGGCAAGGGATAGAAATCCTTCGGACAAGCCTTATTTAGGTCCGTGAAGTCAACGCACATCCTTCAGGTACCATTGGCCTTCTGAACCATCACCACATTTGCCAGCCATTCTGGATATTGGCAAGGTTCGATGAAGCCTGCCTCCAGCAATTTTTTGACCTCGGCTGCGATGTCTCGGTTCTTATTAGCGGAGTAATTCCGCTTCTTTTGCTTAACTGGTCGACACGTTGGGTCAACATTAAGCTTATGGGAGATGAGGTCTGAACTTATCCCGGGCATATCAGCTGCCGAGAAAGCAAACACATCTCTGTTGTCCCGAAGGAGCTGAATAAGTTCACAACGGGTGTTCGGATCAAGGTCCATCCCGATTGTTACACATTTCTCAACGTCTCCTTCGGCCAACTCAACTGTTTCAGTCTGTTGGTCCATGTCCATTGCCGATGGACTGGACTCTTCAGAATCTGGCTGGGAAGTCTGGGCCTCGGCCGCAGGGAACGAGAGGTGACTGCGCACGCTCGGTTCCTTGCCGCCGAGTCGGTCGAGGACGCTTCGGCGAACAGTCTCAGGTTGTTCTCGGTGAGTATATTCTGGCCGAGAAGCTGAGCTGCTGCTCTTATGCGTTTCTGGTCGGGAGGATGAGGATCCTTTGAAAAATTGAGGGCTCCTTTTCCTCTCTTTTTCATTTTTCCAGGTATCCTCTTCCCACTCTTCCAGTTCCCGGAAGGAAGGAAGCTTCCCACCATCATGGTCTAGCTTCCTCCGTTGATGCCGGGTATACGGAGGAGTTCGATCACGAGGTGGTGGCATATTTTGTGCCCTCATTGCCTCCATGAGCACTGCCAGCGCTCTTGCCACCTCCTCCGAGCTGGGCCCCGTCAAAGGGGTCCTCGTCCGAGTATGGGAATGAGGGGGCACATTCGATGGTTGGCTTTGGGGCACTGCATGTGTCCTATGATCGGACTCACCCCTGCTAGACCGAGAGTGACTCGGCCTATGATGAGAGTCATAAATTACGGGAGAAGGGAATCCTCCCTGTATGATCCTCCCCCCGAGCTGGCACCCTTGGGAGAGTTCCGGTCCGGCGAGGGTGATGGTGTAGGGGTTTTAGGCTTTTCGCCCGCTCCTTGACGGAGGCCTTTGCTCTTGCGGTTCTTAGCCATTGCTACTAAGATAATTGCAAGATGATCTTGGTTAGAAATTTGGCTTAAAGATTTTTGAAAGTCTTCCCCACAGACGGCGCCAAATTGTTTCGGGTGAAAACAATGGGACCTTGCCGAAGGTCCGATGAAGTGGTGAAGACTAGATTCGATCCAAGAAATGTTGGGCCGAAGGTTTCCTGCACAGTAAACACACGTAAACTAGCCTCGGGGGTGTTGCCGAGGAAGGCCCCTCCGATACTAAAGTCAGTACAGTGTGTAGAAAGAGAACACTATGCAAGAGAATTAGTTGCTTGAGGCTTTACTTGAATGAATGTACAAATGTAATATTGATGGCTTTTATACCTCTTCATACATGGAGAAGTTGGGCCTTAGCCCAATTGGCTTGACTTGAGGGCTGATCTTTGACTTTAGCACAATTGGAGAGATGAACCTTGACCTTGGGCTTTTAATTGGATCATTTAATGTCTAAGCCCAATTGGACTAAATTGGACCCAAACAATTATAATTAGACTATAATTAAGATCAAGATTCGTTGTTGAATTCTAATATGGTTTCAAAAGTTATTTTTCTTGCTAAATGACTGAATAATATGATCCGATAGTTTGACAATGATACTCAATTTAACATAATTAATTAAGGTTAAAAAAATAAAAAAAAAAAAAAAAAAAGAAGAAAAGAAAAGATCGGAGAAATGAAATAATGAAATGACAGCAAGAAAAAGAAGCATATTAAAAAAAAAAGTAAACAAGGACAAAAAGCGAGAACGTGCGTGTCGTGCAAAGAGAGTAATATATTCCCACATTCTACAACGTCACTGCCTCTCACCTGTCGACTAATTTAGATATTTTCGTGAAAATGTTAAAGGCTTGACTCTATCAATTGCGGACGCTCCTTCATTAGCGCGTTGTTCAATAGTAATCACCTGACCTTTAATTAATTGTAAATTCATACTGGTATCAATTTAATACAGTAGTTTATTTGTTTGATACGACCAATACTTCAAAGGTTAATATCATACTGTATCAATCTATAGTTTTAAAATACCAATGAATTAAATGTTTGTTTTTTTTTTTTTTTTCCATCAACTCATTGTTATCATTTGAAGGTTAATATCATAATATCAGATAATCACAATATATTAATTGATAGTTTAAAACACCAATGAATTAAATGTTTTTTCTTCATTAACTCGTTGTTATCATTTGAAGGTTAAGATCATATCAACTGATCAATATTTTTTAAAACACCAATGGTTTACATGTTTTTTTTCCAATTAACTCATTGTTGTCATTTAAACGTTAAGGTCATATCAATTGATGGTTTAAAACAATGATTTTAAGGTTTTATTTTCTTGCCTTAGCTTATTCATTTGAAATTACTTGCATAGATTTTTAAAAAATTTTGGTTAGCACATCAATTATTTTTATATACACTTGGGTATATTCTAGATTGTTTTAAATTTTGTAGCTAATATTTTAATTGTTGATTTCAGAATATCATTTTAACATTGTATGAGAAATTCAAGATGTTTTTATTTATTTGTTCGCTATTGATTTAATTCAAGTGATTGATCGTTTTCAACTTTTCACTATAGCTTCACGATGATTTAGCTTACTTTAAAAGACTTGCTGATTTTGCTTGAAGTGTAATATTATATGTGGGGGAAAGAACAGGGGTAAAACTTTATTGGTAAACTGCTGGAATTTTATTTGCTATTGCTAATTAAACTTGGCATGTAGTTGGCTATTCCCTTTTAAAAAAAAAAAACTTGAAAATTGTCATATTCAAAATGTAAGTCAACACTCAAATTCGAAGTTGAGAACCGTACCAGGTCATGCATGGCTTTGGATGGATGTGGTTGCACAAGCCATGCATTCCTTTTGTATTACTCTGATCCGTATATAATACAAGTATAAAATTATTGTTTTTTTACTTGTTTGTATATATATTTGCAAGTATCAAATTCTTGTAATATGTAAATACGTAAATACTATTGTTTCTTCAAAAACACAAAAAAAAAATGTAATACTATTGTGGGGAAGAAGCCTAGCTCATGCTGTCATGCATGAGTTAACTTATAATACTACAGTACGTAATTATGGGTAATATATTCCTGCAATTTTGTTAAATAGAATTTGTTGGACTCTTATTTTTCTTTAGTAAGCTTAATTTTTGCTTAACTGTGCTTAACTTAATAATAGTTGATCACATGATAAGATCTACTCCGTATTGATTGATTTGGTGAAAGAAAACAAAACCTAAAGAGCTAAGTAACCTAAGGCTTAAACTTATCAATAGTCTATTAGTCTTACGTTAATTATTTTGAGTACCACTTGGGCGGCAAGTACAAAAAATTCAAATATTGTACCTTAAGACTTAAGTTAAGTATTATATGCACAACTACTATAGAATATTCTTACGGTAATACTCGTATCATTTAATTGCCAATAAATAAATTATACATGCACTAAAGCATTGAATAATTGGGTTGAGTGTGTTTATGGTCGTACAAAGTGGTTGGCTGTTATAAAGTTCTTCGATCAGGTCGTAATCTTACTTCATTGCTGTTTATTTGATGTATTCTAATCTGTCATAATCTATTTATTAAATTTGAGATGGTTAAGATGAAGATTATAGGCTAGCAAATAGTATGCAATATCATTGGTACTTGTACTTCTTCGCAACTCTTTCCATATATATGGAGCGGGGTGCATCACCATTATTAAATTATTAAATGGTTACAGTTTGGAAAATACTTTAAATGTTATTTGGTCCAGTCCAACTATAATAGGCAATAATAATGCCAATAACTCAAGGTCAAGAACCTATTCCCTACGTGTTTTTTTAAAAGCACTCCATTATCACTTTTATATTATTTGAGCACACCACTTTGACCAATGTTTACGCTAGCTATATAGATAAGATCAAACATTGTCACATATATACTTGTTAACTAACCTTCTGGCTCGTGCAATGCACGGGTTATTTATAGAGAATTGCATGTAAAAATGAGTTAGGAAATATCATCAAGTCACTATGGGTATAAATCATATAATGTATTAATGTGTAATCAAACACATGATTAAAGATATTAAATTTTTGGAGCTGTAATTGAAAATGAGTCTAGATAAAGAAGGTGGAGGGGCTAAAATTAAAAAAAGAAAAGGAAAATGTTGAATTGAAAAGGGGAGATGAAGATGAAGTATGCATGAAAGATGAAGTATAAGTTTAATGAATTGAAAGAATTAAAGAAAGATAGTGTAATAAAAAAAAAATTAATAATGTAAGAAGACATGTGGCACTTGGGTTAGAGAAGAGGATAGAGAAGTGTAATAGGATAGGGACATTTGTCTTTTCTTGTTAGAGTTTTTAAATACTAACTAAGTATACATTAAAGCCACACTATAGTTATTATTTTACACTAAATATTTTAATTTGTCTATTACTCCTTAATGCAGATTTCATTTTCAAAAAGTATTTGTTAAGGCAACTCTAACAAAGTCTCATTTGTTGAGAGTGTTTTGTTTCTCATACATTAGTGTAAATCACATATGAGCACCTAATTTTAGATGACAACCGAGTTGAGAGTTTAGGGAGTGTCCTGTCAAAACCAAAAAAAAAAAAAACACAAAATATGAATGGGCTTTATTTCAGTGGTGCAATCTGCCCATTGTACATGCTTAAACTTCTTTAGTTGAGCCCAGTTATAAAAAGTCCATACTCCCTGCTTATTTGCTTTACAGCACTGATGAAGTGACAAACAAAGCCCAAACTTTGAAAATGAGAAAGATTTTGTTTTCAGTACTTCATCAGTTTATGTTTTCTTCTCTATTTAAGTATTTTACTAGTTTAGCTCTCCTGCAAATCTGCAATGCACGGTTTTAACTAGGGGTGTCCATAATTCGGATAAAAATCGAAACCCAATCCAATCCAAACCGAATTATCAATTCGAATCGGATCCGAACTTTAAATCGGATCGGATCGGATTGAGATTTTTTGAAAATTCGGATTTTCGGATCGGATCGGATCGACCCTATTCGGATCCAATTAAAACCGAACACCGAAATTTAGTTACCAACATTTATATAATGGTCTGCTGTAGTTTATAATTGGGCCTTTAAAATTTAGCCCAAATACAGACTATATAACTAAAAACCCTAAATTTGCCTCTTTTAGTCTTCATTACTCCTCAAGACCTCAACGCCTCCCGACTCCCTCATTCCCTCAGCTTATCAAGCGCTCTTTCTTCATCATCTATTCATCTCATGAAAATTTAAATCAAATCATTCCTTATTCTGATCTCACAATCCTAAACCACTTAAGGTAATTTGCTATCCTTCTTCTATTGTTTTTTTTTTATTTTTTTTGTTGAATTTCAACTAAATTTTTTTAATTTATTCGTAATTATACTTGCAGAGTTGCAGTATGTCACGAGTCTCACGCAAAGGGGGGGGGGGTTGAAGCTAATAATGCTGAAAGTAATGTTGATGTTTGGAGGAAGTTGAGCAACTTGAAGAAGGTGATTGCTAAATCTTTTTATTTTCTTGTTTTAATTATGTATTAATATTGTTATTGATTTTAATTCTAATTATTATTTGTTCTTTATTTTTTCTCTCAATATCAAGATTTGTGCAAGATATCCATTGCTGAGCCTGAAACAGTTGAGGTTTTAGACGACTAAGCTTCTGCCTTGATTAAAGAATGCTGGTGGGCTGTTTTTCCTGCTGTTTGCTGCTGTTCGTTGCTGATTTTGCTGCTGTTTGCTGCTGATTTTGTTGTTGTTTGCTGCTGTTTTTCCTGCTGTTTGCTGCTACTTTTCTTCTTAAGTTGTTCCTGCTAGTCTTTTTTGTTGTAGTGAACTCTTAGTGTTGCTTTTAAGTTGTACTATTTATTTTGAACAATTTAATTAGTCTTGATGTTAAATAATTTATGTTAATCTTGACTACCGTTTTATGTTATCGTATTAGTTTATTAGACGTTATAAATCAACTTAATTTAATTCGGATTTCGGATCGGATCCAAAATAACCGAATTTTAATTCGGATTGGATCGGATTGGATTGGAAGAGTAATTCGGATCGGATCGAATTGAAAAAATGAAAACCGAATTATAATTCGGATCGGATTGGATTTGGCCTAAATCCAAACCGAAAACCGAATGGACACCCCTAGTTTTAACAAATTTATTGTAAGACTTATTTACAATAAATTTACTAAACTTTTTATATGTGTGTCTTTTAGGATAAAGTATTACCAAATTAATAAATGACAAATAAATTTACTCTGTTGAAAAAAAAAAGACACAGTCATCCAGAGTAAAAACAGTCAAAGAATTAACAACTACTTTTTTGAAAAAAAAAAAACTTTAAACCTATAAAAAAAAATTATGATTTAGGCGGGAAATTTTTTAATGATACAGCGACATGTGTATGATGGTGATATCAACAATGTTTTATTTTAATTATAGTTAATAGAATAGAAGTATTACCAAATTAATAAATGCCAAATAAATTTACTCTGTTGGAAAAAAAAAAAGGAGAGAGAGAGAGAGAGAAAGAAAGATAAAATAACAATAGACACACTTATCCGAGTGATTTTCCCAATTAATGCTAAAATACAAATTATTTCCCACAATACCGTCCACGTAGGATTGATTCCTAGGTTTGGAATTTTACAGTATAAAACCGCTAACAATGTTAGCGGTTCTATATATAGAACCGCTAATACCATTATATAGAACCGCTAATACCATTAGAGGTTCTATATATAGAACCGTTAATACCATTAGAGGTTCTATGCATAGAACCTCGAATACCATTAGCGGTTCTAAGTTGAAGCTACCTTGTTTACTTTAGCTTTCACAACCAAATTATATAGAACCGCTAACCACTAATACCATTAAAGGTTCTATGCATAGAACCTCTAATACCAATAGAGGTTCTATATTAGTTAAAACCACCAACAATGTTAGCGGTTTTTTACTTGCAAATACCGAACCTTGAAATTGAGCATGCGTGGATGATATCGTGGGAAATAGTTTTTAAAACAATGTATATAAGGAATTGGTTTGTGTTATTACATTATTTTGGGAAATCATTACACTTATCCAGAGTAAAAAAAAGTCAAAGAATTAACTACTTTTTTGTAAAAAAAAAACTTGAAACCTATAAAAAGAAATTATGATTTAGGCAGGATTTTTTTTTTTTTGATACAGTGACATGAGTATAATGGTGACATCAACAATGTTTGTTTTAGTTATATTTAATAGATTTTTGACAAATCTTTTTTTACAATACAACCCCATTTTTTTTAATACCTTTCCATTTTCGCTCACTTATTTTACATTTTTCTTATACTCACCAACTTTTACTTTATTGTTCTTACATTCTCCACCTTTTTTTTCTCTTAGATTTACTTGTACTTTTCATAAATTTCTTAGTTTATATGTCTACTTTAATCAAGTAGAACAAATAAAATGAAGAATCTATAATTTAACCATTAATTAAGCTCCACTTCCACTGCTCTAGATTATTATTATATATATATATATATTTTTTTTTTTTTGCATTGGTTCTTAATTAACCAAAAATTTGTATTGGCTCCTAATTAGCCATCATTCTCCTCTCTTTATCTAGATAATTTACTAAAAGTATATTTCATCATTATTGCTCTCTTAGGCTAGTCATAATTCATACAACTTTATATTGATGAGACCACTTCTAATTAGTAATCTTCTTTTTTTTTTTTTTTTTTTGGAAGACTTCTAATTATTGAAGACTTCTAATTAGTAATCTAGACTTGACTATCTTTCCATTCATGCAAATGATGGGCCCTTTAACACATGCTTTCTCAGAATTCTTCCCTCAAAACATTAGACATAATAACATTTATGCAAGAAGGCCCAGTTTATTTTCTTTGCCAAACTGTGTGACAACCTGGATATTATAATTTTTCATTTTTTTTTGTATAAAAAAATATTTCCTCTAGCACATTACAATAATCTAATTGAAGAAAATAAGCTGAGCTAACAACGTCATTATACAACTAAACATGTTGCAGATAAGGTGGTACCATCTTTGTTTTCTTTCCATTTCTTTATTTCCCTTCCCCCAATTTTATTGCTTGGATTATTTTAGACAAAAACCCCTTTATAATGTCCATAATTCCAACATAATCATCTCTTAAATCTCGATTTTCTAATCTATCACCTTGATAAAATATAATTCGCTCATCAATAAATATAAAACACGTACGTACTACAAGAAAATCACACTTTGCATAACGATCGTAAAGATAGACAAAAAGTTTAGACATGTAGATACTTGAGGATAATAATAGAAGAAAACCGATAAAATTGGATGATTGTGTCATTCTCTAAATCTACAATGAATTTATATTATCATGACTCCCGATAATCTCTCTAGGGTCTTTCAATATATGTCAACTCCAAAGCCAAGAAATGACAAAATCTATGTCTTTCAATAATCAATAAATTTATGTCATGGAACATTCTGAAACTGTACCTCTCCTTGAATTTGTGGTCCTTCATTGATACTTCTAATTAATACTCCAAAATTCCACCAATTCAAGCATAACATAAATCTCTTAGCTTACTCCATAAACCTGTATTTTCTCCTTAAACACTCAACTCTTTTTACTAAACAACATGGATACTTCACAACCTCTAGCAACAGAGAGCTTCTCATACAGTTGGTTAGCAACAGAATCAGAATTACACAAAACCATCTCAAACAACATATCAGAAACTTCTCACAACTTCGATTTCGACATTTCAATCTCGAAAACTTGTCCCTCTTCACTTGTTCATGCTGATAAACTCTTCTCCAATGGCCTCATCCTGCCTCAGTCCCTCGACGAGTCAGGGGACAACAACTACTATGCTTCAACCCCATCACCATTGCTTATCAGTTCTACAATTCATCATCATCATCATCCATCTTCGTCGTCATTTCGAAGAATGTTCATGGGAAAATGGAGTAAATTTGTACCTAGGAAAATAATCAGCAAGTACATAAAATGCTTGATTCCTAGGAGAGAAACAATAGGCAGGGGTGGAACAAGAGTTGATGATGTGAATAGGATAACTTGGGAAGTAAAAAGTTGGAGTACTAATAATACTCCAGTAATCTCTTCTCCTATGAGAGATAATTCATCAGCTTATTGTTCAGCAGCAGCAGCTTGGAGTGATATTGATGAGAGCTCCATTCGTGATGCTATTCTTTACTGTAAAAGATCTAGTACTGGTTTATGTTAGTCTTAATTAAGGTTTTCATTTGTTTTTTGTTTAAGCATGTACAAATATTTTGTAATTTTTGTCCTGTGATCTTTAGATGATGAATATTTTTCCAATTTTGGATTTTATTGTAATTATTGTTGTTGTGTTTAAGTTTGATCATGCTAGGCTTTGAATGTACAGGGCTACCTACGTGCGGGTGTGACAAGTACTTCAATTTGGTTAGTTGATGGTTTTTGACTCTAGGACTTTAAGTTTGTAAGTTCAAATGTTATATACAAAGTTTTTGAGAGTCGAGGTATCCTATATTCTTCATTCATCATTTTAAAGGTGTGACATGTTATTTCATATAAATTAGGCCTAAAAGAAGTGTACTCTAATCAGATCATTTATCTTATTACAATATAACTTATAATCAATTGATTTGCAATTCCTATCTATTCTTAGGGTAAGACCTCTTCACTCAATTAATTATTAAGAAATAATTAATTATTTAATTAACTATAGAACTTGCAAAACTTACTAACTTAGTACGAACAACGAATTCGTATATTAATTCTTGAAAGATGGTGAAGAATTGTTCTTGAAAAGAGGTTTAAGTTGAAGGGCCCAGAAAGAGTGGTTTGTCTAGTATAACAGGAAATGCAGATTTTGATTTGGCAAGTAATATTGCAACTTTTGATTTGGTCGGTCCACCACTCGAGCGCGCACTCTCATTAGAAGACATCTTTTTGTTTGTACAGTAGGCGCTTGTAATTTAGCTGGTTTAACCATACCCATTATGTTGGGCCTATGTCTATATTCCAAATTATGGGAATCACTATTCCTACCACTATGATGTAACCCTTGTTACTCTCCCTCCCTTTCAGAATAAAATGTCATACTTTGACTTTTATACTCCGTGTTATTTATGTATACAGTTTTAATCTTTTTTGTGCTTTTTATTATACATATGGAGTATTATATAAGATTAAATATATTTATTGTGTTTACTTGTTGAAATTGTCTCAATGTATAATTTTCAAATGTAAACATTTTATAAGTTATTCTTATTGATAATTAAAGATATTGGGGTTGTTTGACAATTGGTGGTTGGTTGTTGGTTATTGGCTTGTTTGCTTAGTTGGAAGTATTAGCTTTATAGATTGACTTTTTAAGTTAGTTGTTTAAGTCGGCTATTTACAAAAGTGTTTGATAAAATTATTAATGGTTGTTAACTGTTTATTAGTGATAAAGTGGGCTAACAAGCCAATAGCAAAAGCTACTCCTATTAGCTTTTGATTTTTGGCAAAAAAGCCAACTTAAAAGCTAATAAAAAAGCCAACTATCAAATATATTTTTTGGCTGTTTGACCAAACTAAAAAGCCAAAAGTTAGGTAAAAATCAATTGTCAAACACCCCCATTATTAGTTAAAGTATACATTGGTAAATATGTCGGTCATATTAAAACATTTATTTTAAGATAGAGTGAGCATTACTGTGATGTTGAGGGAGCATTTCTTAACTCTAATACAAATAGAATAAGGGTTACCTAATTCTTCATCTTCATATACTTTTTCAAAATATTTACAAAGTATCATTGTTTTTTAAAATGACCTCACATAGAATTATTGTTTTAATATTGATTGGATGAAGCAAAGATACTTGTAAAGGAACAAGACATCCACTTATAAAAGTCATGACATGTGTCCTAATGGTAATTAAAAATTAATATTAACATTTAAGTTATTATATGAATATGTCCAATAAACTCCATCTTGTTAGGAGTAAAATAATGAGTTTAACTTTTCCAAATGAGGAGTTTCGTAGAGTAATTTGTCTTTCCTAAACAAGATGGTCAAGAAAGTCAACCACTATACTAAGTTTGTAAAACCAACCATTAAGAAACTCCCATGGTTCTAAAAATACATGGACAAAGTGTAGTAGATTAGCTTATTAGGTTACATAGCCTCAATTAATTAGATGAAACAAAGAAGTAGTATTATATGGTCTCGTGTTTTTCTTGTGTTTAGTTTATTAGTTGTCTCTCTCTTTGATTGTAACTCCGTATATGGTGTAACAAGAAGTTAACCTCATTAGAGCCAATTAGGACTGGAAGAGAGAGATAGTGTGGGTATAATAGCCAACATCTTAGCTTGGACACAACCTGATTGTATGTCCCCTAGCTAAGATCTTTGGTTTTTCTGTCCCTACTTGCTATTAACAACAGGCAACAAGGATAAGGAGTATTTCAGATGTATATATCTTCTTTGCTGATTAATGTATGATACAACAATAGTTAATTACTATCACCTTTTTAAGACATAGCATAAGACACCAATCAAGAAAAAAAAAAAAAAAAAAAAAAAAAAAAAATCAAATTTCATATATTTCAATTAATCTTTATGTCTCTTTGTAGTTTGTATACACACAAAAATAAAATATCTAAGTATTTTTAATACCAACATACTACGTATAATGTTTTTGAGTATGTCGGAGTACTACGGAGAATTGTTTTTCTTAATCAAAGAAGTATTGACGATAAAGTTTGGTTGTCTACATGTTTATCAATTAGTTAAAAAACATTATGTATGTTGTATTGTCACCACAAAAGTGAGGTTGTTTGGAGATTAATTTTAATACAATATAGGAGCGATATACTACATACACATAAGTTAACTTTACAAATAATTAAGTAAATATTATGTGATTTGAGGCGATTAATCCTATTATCTATTATATACAAGCCATATAATGTAAGACATATTCAATTGCATATTAACATTGCTTACTAGTGTATGTAATACCTATGAGTATGTGTCAATTGCAATATCTCCATAGGTAGGAAAAACAGAGTTGATTATTATTTAATCTAAACCCATATCATATTGTATAATCATCAATTTAAGATTACATGAAAGAAACATGGATGCGAAAGAAGAGACGAGAAGAAAGAGGGAGACCAAGGACAAGGGTGCGTGATCATGTTGGAAAAGGTAATCAAATATCATTGTTACTACCCCATAAAGTAAGGGCATAAAACTGCTATATTTTGGGTTCATTGTGTGCAATTGACACTGTTGATTTATACCCCTAACTACAGGACTAATTTCTTCGTGTACATTGTACTCGTTAAATTGTAGGCCATAAATTAAAGAAGTTAAACATCAATAGTATGGCTTCATGTGTTACGGAACGTCAATAAATGAACGTCGATTTCACGTGAGGCTCATTTTAAAGGATTTTGCCCAACCAACCCAAGCTTTTGGGACCATCAACAAGGCATTTGGTTAATATGCATGGTTTCTTGATGTTGAGTTTTCGATAAGAGGTTGAAAATGGGCAAACACTACTATCCTTGATTGAGAAGATCCGAGTAGTGTTTGAGCCAAAAGTAATTGGTACGGACTACGGAGTATCAAGTATGTAATAGAGCAAGTAGTTACTCAAGATAGATGACCGATTTATGTCATGAATTTATATACTTATTGATTACGGGTAAGCTTATTCAATTATTCCTAACTAAACACGTTGAACTAAAAATTATAGGTCTCTAAAAATATTAGAATGAGCTCCCTAAAACCTTGTATCATAGAGACATAATTAGAGGCCAAAAATCTGAAATTAGAGACATAATCCCTTACAAGGCTGACTGATAGTCTGATACTCAGAAAACACACAATTAAAATTTAATTTTAAATAAAAATAAATATAATTGTCAGAAGTGGGATTTGAACCCACGCCCTCGTTAGAGGACCAGAACTTGAGTCTGGCGCCTTAGACCACTCGGCCATCCTGACTTTCTTGCTACTTTTCATCACTCTAAATACATATTCTAGTTAAACCTCCGCCTAAACTCACATTCTACTTGGTTCTTCATGTTACTTCTGCAGTTCTGCATCAACACCTTCATCACAGCGCTCTAATTCCACCCCTCGCCAACAACTCAGCGACGCCGCCGCAAATTCCGCCCTCTCATCCGTCAGACCAAGTCGGCGCCGCCGCAATCCAAGAATCACACCTTCAAGTTTTGCGGCAGATTTGGTGGTTGATTGCAATGAACCCAATTCAATATCAAGCAATGGGGCATTCTCTTCCTCCTCAACAATGGGGCCCATCAATTCCTCCAAACCCACCTCCTTCTACTACTTTCTGGAACCCCTTGAATGTTCAACACCACTTTAAAGAATTACATGAAACCCTCTCTCTCGCAAATGCAATGTAAGTTTTCCTCTAATTTCCTTAATCTCTGTTGAAAAAATGCTGAAAAAGTTGTAATAATTTAATTGGGTCTTTTTTGTTTTTGTTTTGTGGGTTGTTTATGGTAGGCAAAAAGAGCTGGATATGTTGATGAAGGTTAAGGAAGTAAAAGGGTGTGTGGGGAAGGGGAGTGATAATGATGATGATGGTGTTGATGGGTCAATCGATAGTTCAAAAATTGATGACTTTTGTAGGTTTTTTGAGGATAATAGGATTGATTTGGGTGCCCAAGAGTTGATTTTAATGGAGGCTGCAAATGGGTTAATGTCAAAATTGCGGTTTCTGCTTGAACCTCTCAAGTTTGTTACTGATGATGGGACCCCATGGGAGGAGAAATCTGCTGTTGTTAGATTGAGTGACAAAATTAACAAGTCAAAACGCAATAAGTTGTGGAGGAAGAGGAAGAGACGTCGTGTTGCTGAATCACTTGCTAAGGTTGCATTCTACTGCTGATATCAGGCTATTGACCTGAATTACAAGTTATGGAGTATGTTTATGTTAACTGATTTTCTTAATGGTTCACAGGAGGAGGAGCAATTCAAGAAACTTGACCGAGAAGCTGATGAATGGAGGGCTAAAGAAATTGCCAAGGATATGGCAGAACAAAAGGTACCATTTGCTGCATTCACTTGCCATGTATAAATGGGACTGTTAGTTGTTGGTTTAGAATATTCTTATGCATTCTGTGCCATTTAATTCATAAAAAGTAGGCCTTAAGGTGATAGAGGTTCATATGAACTAACATATGGTGAATCTAATTTCTAACGACATTGTTAGTTTTCTGTGGTAGGTCTTTTACTAGTAGAAAACTACCTGGCTTAGTCTAATTGTTCAGTTTTCTGTTGTCTTTCTGGTTTGACAATTTGTGCTTCAGAGTTCAGTTTTTAGATGTAGTACTTGTATTGGATGCATTTAACTTTGCCAGTAGTAGAACTAATTATCCTTAAGAGATCATGGGTGTCTGATTATTTTGTGTTGAGCATTATTTGACAAAATGTGGATGCGAGTTATTTTAATACTAGTGAAATGGAAGAATCCGCATGTAATTTATTGTTTGATAGCATATACTCAGGCGGTCAGGCCGCTGCAGAGAGAGAATCATAGGGGAGATGGTAGCTATCTATACAAAGCTGAATTTCCACAAGTCCTTATTTTCAGCTGCATGATACTGGAATTTACCTCTTTCTATCATATTAAGTCATCCTTGTCTATAATAAGCATACATCAACTGCTACTTCAATCTCTAGTTTTAGCGGGGATAATATCTGCTTAGATATGTCAAAATAGTTTGCTGATGTCTTAGCTGTCTATGAGTTGCCATCTGTTATTTGGTCCTAAGACTTACCATCTTCACATGTTTGGTATTTCTACTTTCCTGTCTTAACACCATTTTTGCTCTTGCATTAATTTTAGAATACTATGCTTTTCTGCAGAACAGAGCCAGTTGCTGAGAATACATGATCCCTTAACTTCGTCAGTGGCTAATTTTACCATATGTTACTTGTTTTAATATGTGTTCTCTTGAACAGGACTGGTTTTTACGTTAATCTCCTGACTATATGCAGGTAGAAAAAATGAAAGTAATTGCAAAGCAGAAGGCTAAAGAGGAGCGGAAGAAATTGGAAGCTGAGGTGAGAATAATGCATGTTTAGAAGTATTACGTACATATTATTCCTTCTAAAACTAAAATAAATGCTTTCAAGTTTCAACCTAATACCATTCTTTGTTTAGATATTCTCTTTTTAGTCTCTAGATATGTTAGAAACATTTGCATTGGTTTTTTAAGGTGAGTTGCTATGTGATACTTTATATGGATTACTGACTTTGATGTCAAGTTATCTTCAGCTAGGGCAAAATTTTTCAAATATTTTTAAGCTTAGATTATAATTTATGTGACTCATACCGTCCTTTTCACTATGCCCTTAACATATATTATCTGCTATTTTCCCAAAATCTAAATTCAGTTTCTTTCATTTCTCACCCTCCCACCCTCTTCCTCTTTTTTTTTCCTCATACATGGTGCTTTCTAACTGCATTCTTTTCTTGGTTTAGCCTAATGTCTATAATCACACAGACCAACTGCATTCTTTTCTTGATTTAGCCTTATCTATTGGCATTCTAGGAGTCTGACGATACAGAAAGCTTTTTTTCTCTTACAATTATGCATTGAACAAAACATGTTTCTATGTTTCAGCTTGAGCTGGCATTGATGGTTGAGAAGTTACAAGAACTGCGCTCTGTCAGGATACAGAAGTTGAAAAAACAAGGTATGAATCTTGAATCATTTACTTACATTGAAGATAACGGGCCCCATCAATGTCTTCATAGTAATGTATGCTGACACTGGCGTGAAAATCATGCAGGCCATTTTCTTCCAGAAGAAGATGACAAGTTTCTTGAGAGAGTTCGAGCGGCAGTTGAAGAGGAAGAGCGCCAAGCAAAGGCTGCTGCAGCAACAGGTTCAGCTAAGAATGCTATTGCAGCTGCTGAAGAATCTAGAAAATTTACTCAGGGCTCCAAGTTGGAACCAAAGGTTGAAACCAGTAAGGATATTGGTGAAGAAAGTGAAGAACAGAGAACTCAGAGTAAAAGTGGGCTTGACTCTCTTGCCTCCACTAGCAAAGAAACTGAAAATCAAGGCTCTGATAGACAAAGCCATGGTGCATATGACTATGTGGCTAATTTACCCCCGGAGTTTTATCACTATTATCATGGAAGTAATACTGACATGGGTACTCTGATTGAGGTAATTTACAATTGATTTCCAAATTCACTCTAGGTTTAATATAGATTTCATTGTGACTCTCTTATACCATCTCGACAAATCTTTTAAATCGTCTTTTGGTAAACTAAACATGAGTATGAGGCATCCCATGATTAAAATTTTAAAAAATAATAATAAATAAAAACCTTAGAAAAGCGTAAAAGTAATATTTTGTAAATGGGTGCATGGCAGGAACTTCGTTGTTTGCTCATAATCTGTGCAGCCATTGTGGCCTTAAAAGTGCTATGCTCATGCCAAACAAGTGTGATGAAACTTGATGTAGCATGTTGTTGATCCCAGATAATGCTTTAGTTACCTATTAGGATAACCACAGGGTTCTTGTGGTTGACCTATTCTGATAAAACTTGGGGACTTACTGACTTACCATTACTCCATCATGAGTTATGCTTATATTGTGTTATGGATTCGTTACAGATAAACTAACCGGGTTAAAGTTTTTCTAGGTGGATTAAGAGAATAATGGCTTCTAGAATAAAAATCAGGCATTGATTATAGAGGTTTCAACTAATGGCATGCCTATGTTAATACCTCATCTCGCATCTGTTTGACATAGGACTCTTGGAAAAGAGTCTTGTGATAGGATGCAAGGACTTAAGAACTCATTCGAAAAGTGAGTGAGGAGAGATTGGAGAAGTGAATTAAATTCCTTTGGTCTTAATCTTTGGGGACAACGGAAATTTAGAAGCCCTTCTGGACATCTAGACCTAACCAGTGATAGTGCTAAGCACTACTATTTCTGTCTGTCCAATTTGCATTATTGAAGTTATCCAATTTCAGACACAAAGGTCTGGTTGATGATCAAACATAGTATCAGAGATTTTTCAACTCTCAGGCAATGGAGTCACAATCAATCTGATTCATGTTGCACTTTGATTTATTTGTAATGAGCATTAAGTTCATCATTAGCTTTATTCTTGCTTTTCTTACTTTAACACAACTGATTTTTTTTTTTTTTCTTTATTTTGTGTTCTTTATTTGGTAGCACACTAGCACAACTGTGGACCAAAAACTATACAAATAAGTACAGAGTTTGTGTTTTGACATATTTTTCCTCTATAACTTTTTTTGCAGGTTCGGAGAACATGGGATGCATACATAAGGCCTGGGGGAAGGTGAGAATTGTTCTGCACCTTACACTTGTGGTCCTTTTGCTCTAACTTTGTGGATTAAATTTTGTTTAAAAAGAGTTGATATAGTATGATTTGTGAATGATAGGAATAGCGCAAACCAGAGAAAATTAAAGCTGTTCTAAAACCTTTTAGACTTCTAATATATTTATAACCATTTGGGAAAGATCATAGAATACAGTTAGGATCTTAAATAATTGGAGACATTGTTGATTAAATCTACTAAAAAGAACCCATGGTTCAACTATCCTTAGTTCTTGATTTAGCTGCATCACCTATATCGAAATCGAACCAAACCCAATGCTGCCCCTTTTCCAAGTGATTGGTTGCACTTACTGCATTGTGTGTTTCTTGATCATCCTCACAATCAATCAATCAATCAAAGCCTTAATCCCATAAGTGGGGTCCGCCAATGGGTTTTCCCGCTGCCAGTCCCGAGCCTGGATAAAGGAGGAGGGTTTCGGTAGGCCAGTGACTGCCAGTGTAAAACTTTGTCACATCACATGACATGAGCAAAACTTGATCATCCTCACAATGACTAATGTTTTTTATGTGTTTCAGTCGTATTCCAAGTCACTGGGTTCAACCACCCCCTCCAGCAGACGAAGTATGGGGATCGTATCTTGTGCAGCGTAGATGACACTTCAATAACATTAATTGGTTTCCCCGCAACTTTATAGAGGAACTGCTGAAATTCAGTTGTGTGCATCCTTAATGAACAGCAAAGTGTGTTCTTGTGGCTGCTAGACTCTGTTAGGCAAAGATAATTCAGCTGTGCACATCCTTAATGAACAGCAAGGTGTTGTGACAGATATCAACCAACAACGATGGCAAAGCAAGAAATATCTTGATTCTTGTGAGAAAAGGAGATGCTCTCAAGCACATCACCTCGCTTCTGCTTCCATCCATGGCAAGTGCATGCTCCACAGCCCTCAAAGGATTTGAATTCTTGTTTATTCTATTTTGTCAAGGTGCTCATCCTAGTTGATCCACTGCCAAATTTGTTCTAACATTAGGTCTTATTCCATGAAAATTTAGAGAAACTTTTATCAGCCAGATCTGTTTCTTATCTTCTCATTATCTGGATTGTTTTCAGCTTCAATTGATCCAGGATTGTTTCAGACTTTCAGTTCTTGAGGAATATATGGCACAATGTTTGTAATTTATGTATCTGATCACACTTGGAAGTTCAGATGATGGTTTGCTTCACAGCACAAACTCATAAATAGCTTACACAATTACGAGTAGCCTAATGGATGCACAAGTTCTCGATCAGCTCCTGCGCTTCTAGGCCTCCTTGCCCGGTTGCCCCGATGATAATGTAAATGTTTAATTGCCCTTTCTAAGCAAATTTCTACACTATTATGAAGAGTGCACGTTTGTCCTTTGTTCACCGTCCGTATGATGACTTAGAATTCCAACACATTTTAAATTTACAACCGTTTGGGTATCTAGCTCAGTCACTCAGCTTACTCCAGCCTCTGTAAAATGTTCATCAAGTTACTCCACGAACAAAAAAATGTCCACATTTGATACTGTTTGTACGTCATCCTAATTTTTTTCTTTTAGTATTGTCAATTTGTCTCAAATTTTTCTTGAATGTGTTATATGCCAGGCGAGCTCTTCTCCCGCAATCTCATACTCATTGCAAAATTATTTTTGTAAATTCTGGTTTAAAAAGAGAGCCATGCGAAACTGGTAATTGGAAAATTTAGCCGAGGGTTCGAGATGATCCAAATATTAAGCACTTGGGCATCTTATATTTCGGCATTTCATGTGCGAAGGTTATAATTTGTGTTAAAGAGGTCTCAATTTTCATAGAGTTTCTCACCTCCCTGCTGGGACCTTCGCCATTATCGTTATCAAAACAAATTATTTCATTAAAAAAGAAGTTAAAATGATGATTAAATTGAGTGACCTCAGAGATCTTGGTGGATAAAAGATCATCAAATGAAATTCCCGTAGAAATCCCATCAAGAGTAGCAAATATTATCATACATCACCGGCCACCCAAATTACCAATTCGAAATTCAGAAGAACATAAAATAAATTTGCAATATTTTTTCGTAAAAGAGCATAATGTATCAGGAAAGATGTTATAATCAATTAATTCACAGAAAAATCTGTGAAAAAATCTCAGTGGGAATCCGTCTTTAAGAGTCATCATTTAACATTATGCATTCAAATTCAATTTATACTACAAAATATTTAATAGAAATGTACCTACCTTGTCACCGAAAAATCCTATGCCATCAAAAAAAATTGAATGGAAGAAAAATCGGAGCTAAAGGAAGCCCAGTATACATACATAGTAAATATACTGGGTTTTTTAATTTAGCCTATTGATAGATTCATCAAACCACATATTATAGATCGACGAACTTGCAAACGTAGGCATATCATTAATTAATAATAAAAAAAAAACATGTGTGAAAAAAATGAGACGGAACCGAAACAAAAGAAAAAGTCGGAACCGGCAATCTGTTTTCGAGAAGTTTTCGAAGGTAAACTTGGATGAAGATTGCAATTTACTTAGCAAACCCTCCTATAGGTCCTTCGTTGCAAATTAATTTCAAAATTCAAAAATAAAATTGAAAAAAGAAGAATAAAAATTGAGAGTTGAAGAAAATGAGAGAGATGCTCAGGGAATACGAACCATAGATTAGATGAGATATCATGTAAAACTAACAAGAGATTATCAAATGATTTTGTAATCTTTCTCGTCACCGCATCTTCTCATCAGATTGATTGTTGACTGAGAGTGAAAAAGAGATGAGCTACTGAGAGAGCGGCGTGTAGAAACCCTAGCGTAGTTGAAGAAGACGATTGTAGATTGGGAGGATTGGTGAGTTTGGGAGAAGGTGGTGGATGTAATATATAGTGCGGACTGCTGATAGGGAGTTCAGGTCAGATTACCCTTGGGCTTGGCCCATTTGTTTCTTCATCCAAATTTGCTTATTCACATGCTTCGGGCTTTGGATCAATATAATCAGACTTTAGTAGTAGTTATCTTCTTTAATCTTCTTTAACTAAATAAAAGCCTCTCTCAAAAAAAAAAAAAAAAAAAAAAAAAAGTTTGAAGTAGCAAACAAAATTTCCCTCAAAAAAAGTACAGAGTAGCAAACAAAATTATTTTTGAGTGATAAGTTTTTTGAAACCTGGTTTTAGGTTATGTTGGTTATACAATTTGGTTGTTTTGTTATTTACAATTGTTTATACTGCTACTTTTTTGGTTGTGGCAAGAATAATATTGTTGATGGAAAACCATGTTACCCTGCTTTCCTTCATTTCCTCAATTTTTTAAATTACGTAAATAAGTACGAATATTATGAATAAAAATAAATTTCATAAACAAAAGCATGTAAACAATGCTTCCTACGGCACCAACAACAACTTTCCTTCCCACGATCACTCACCAACCTCAACCTTGGATAGACCCTAAATTCCCCAACGATGTTAACAAAACCTAATAAATCATTAAATGTCAAATACAATTCGTTCACAAAACTTCACCTACAATGTGTTGCTCCCTTGATCAATGAAATGCCCAACAACAAATAGTTTTAACAATGATGAAATGCTTGCTTATACTAATTGAGATGTGCATACCCTCGTGTTTTTTTTGGTGAAGGAGAGGGGCAAGCCCCAAAAACAGACAAACAAAAACCAAACAAAGCACACCTAGAAACAAAACAAAGGACAAAAACAAAAACAACTAGACTACTCTCTTGACACTTATCTAGGCTAAGTCACTTCATTAAGATCCTCTAATAAAATAGCATGAGAATCCGTTGAGCTCGCCTCAATAAGCTCGAAACTTTAATCGAAAAAACACTCTCGAATATAATCAAGGTATTAGTCGTCTCAACAAGCTCGAAACTTTAATCGAAAAAACATACTCTCGAATATAATCAAGGTATTAGACCACTAGTTTCTATAGATTCATAAACTATTATTTATAAAAAATACAATTAGCAAATTGAGAAAAAAAAAGAAAAAAAAAATGAAATTTCCAATTTTTCACGTGTGCATTCCACTTGGTTAACAATTGTGACCCATGGCTTACAACGTAAGGAAAATCCGCAAAGCGAAGACCGTATCCACGTATATCAACAACACAAAAACGTGGTTTCTTAGTTGTTACCCGCATTACATTAAAACATCAAATTACTATTACTCAGTACCTTTCTCCTCCTACCAGGCTTCCACCACCAAGCCTCAACTTCTTCTCCCAGATCTATCGTTCTCTCTCCTCACTCCTTCACACCAATATTCAAACTTCCGAAATTTTCCTGCAATTTTCAAACACATTTCCATTTCAACTTCATTGATTCTTCCATTGAAGTCGAATTATGTGGAGTTCGATTGCTAATTTGAAAGAAAACCTAAATAAAATTGCTCTTGATGTCCACGATGATGACGACGATGAAGATGAACTTTCGATCCATGCTTACGATTCTCCTTACTCTGATCGAAGGCGTTCTCACAGTCTTGCTCATTCCAAATCGCCTTCTTATTCTCCGAATTTGTCAAATGGAAATGATTCTCCTTACGTTTCTGAGGTACTTGAGTTTTGTTCTTCACTTTTGTTTTCGATTGTTTGAGCTTAGTACTTAAATTTGATGTAATTTGATCATAATTTTAAGTTTTTTGAGTTGATGACTTTAATTTTTGCTGAATTTTAGTGTTATGTTTTGAATTTTGGTTATTTTGATAATGTGCATGTAGATTGAGCGGTATAAATCGGAGATTAAGAAGCTTAGGGATTCCGAGGCAGAAATTAAGGCACTATCAGTTAATTATGCAGCTTTGCTGAAAGAAAAAGAGGTCAGTTTCTTACTTGCTGAATTCAGGATCGTCAATTGCACTCACCAAATGTTGTTCTTTAATTGTCCTTTTTAATCCAAGTCCATGTCTGAATTCCAAATCTAAATGCATCTCGTGTATTTGATTTCGGCCAATATTCTCCACAGCGGACAATACAAGAGAACTAGTGTTGATGATAGAGGTTGAATATGTTCACTTGTAAGTGACTTAGCTTTAGTTGATGGATGGAACAGCGAGATTGTAGGTTTTGAACGGTTGATGATATTGAATTCACTCAGAGTGTTTCTTATTTTGTGCTAGTTATAAAGCTCTATGTTAAGAATTTCGTAATAACTGAGTAGCAGATGTTGAGTTGATGACTGGCATATATCTGGTTCTTTTTTCTGCATCATAATCAATATATGATAAATATTCAGTAGAATGTTATCCAAGAGGAAGGATATTGGTTTCGCACTTTAGTGTTTCAGAGTGGATCCTGTAAGCTTCTAATTTTGTATGTCTTGCCTAAATGGACCATCCAAATTACTATGTAACAAACAATTGCAATGTCTACCTAATATCTTTCATTCTTGCTGCTCTGTTAATGTTAACTAGCATTTTGGCCAAGAAGGAGTGACCATTGAAATACACCCATAAATGGTATTAAGTTAGGTGATACATTAAATACGTGAATTAGGTAATTAGGTAAAAATAAAGGGAGAAAGGGAAAGGGGGACACATTGCACTTGTGGTATGTGTTATTATAGACGAGGTATAGACGATGTGTTTACAATTTTCATTAAGCATACAATTAACTTTTTCATTCATACACTGATACACCACTCGATTTGGGTCATACACCCATTAGGATATTTGCTTTGGTATGGAAGGGTTATTTGGGAATAAGATGCAAGTCACCTAAACTACAATAATTGTTAATTGCAAGATAAGTTTTTTGCAGAATAATGACCGATGTTATGAGCTACAACTATTAGATATGCTAGATGCTCTATGTTTGGGGCTCTCGAAAATGGCTTAGAGTGTGCTGTGCTCAAAGGCACACAATTATTGGCATTGTATGGAATGATCCCTTACATTGAATTTTCTCACTTTTCAAAAAGGCTTTAGGCAATTGGTGCTTAATTTTGTTATTAATAGTAGTTATGCCTGGAGTTATTCTGAGTTCCTGACATGTGAAGATTGCTCCAGGTCAGCTTTTGATAGAATAAAACCTTTTTTTTTTTTTTAACTGGTTTTTGCTGTAAATTAGTGAAATAGGATCCACTAACTAAAGGTTATCTTCCACCAAAAACAAAAAAAAAAAAAAAGAAAAAAAAAACCTAAAGGTTATCTGTTAGGGTTAGGAATTTTTCATGAGTGAATATCTGATGAAACTCTGTATGTCGGGCTAGTAGTTTTGTGCTTATATAAGGATTTTTGAGTGAGAAGCTCTGTTAGTGTTGTCCATGACATATCTGACAGTTTTAAATTCAGCTAGTCTTTTTGTGCAGTTTAGAGAAGTCAACCTTTCAAAGACAAGTGGTGATTGGTGGCTCGTATGAAAACACGAGAAGTTATATTTCTTCATCATCTACTTGTGAAACCAGGCTGTCTGAACACCATATATCTAGCAACCTCAAATGTATGATAGACTGAGCTTTAGAACTAGTAAACTTTTAATTCTATATAAATAATAAGCCAGTCTAGACCTGTAAATCATAACCTTCTAGAATGATCCTTTTCTCTATTGTAGATAGTCACATGGAAAAGAGGAGGTTTTTTGGTTGCTTTTTCTTATGGATTGTTTGGAGATTAATAAACTCTTGGGAGCATCCTTACATAAGGCCCTCTGGAAATTCTCAAAAATTGGTGCTTGAATGTTTAAAGTTCTTCATGCATTTGCAAATTTTTTTGGTGCATCACTATTCTGTGTAAGAGTTGATGGAGCTAGATAGACACTGGATATGTTGTCAGATAGTTTTTGAATTTTCAGTTATTCTTTTATCAACATGATCACAATTGTTGTCTTTTTATACTAGACTACTCAAGAACCTCTTCCTTACAATTCTACCTATGACCTATGTATCTGCTGATAGCTCTACTCTGTGTGAAAGTGGCTGACAAAGATTGTACTGTAGAGTCAGAATAGCTGAACCACATAATTCCAGAATAATGCTATGGTGAATTTTTAGGCTCATTTTACTTTCTGGTTGTCATGACTTTGTTTGCCTTTACCTTTCTGCTTATTTAGGTGATATTCCCTTGTGCGGAAATATTTTTGTGTTTGCTGTGTTATCTCTTTGTCCTTATGAGCTTTTAATTGAATTTTTTAACTGAATTGACAGGATCATATAGTCAGACTGTATCAAGAAAATGGCTCGTTAAAACAAAATCTGGAAGTAACAAATGCTGCCCTGAGTACCGCCCGTAATGAAGCCTCGAGAGCATCAACAAGTAGTATGGATGTGCAGAAGGTACTGTTTGAAACATTCTTCATCGTATAAGGGTTGAATGTCTGAAGTATTCTTTATCAAATCTCCATGACTTACCTAAGAAATATTGTAAAACTAATATTGTAATCATTCTTGGATAGGAGAATCTTTTTTTAATTTGTTCTATTTGAATGGTTCTCTTTCTTCGGCTCTGCATTAGTTGCCGACCATCTTTTGCTCGTGTCCTTTCCCACCTTCTATCTTTTCTACATTGGAGGTTGGGTAGTGTGTATCTTATTAAATCATCATTTAACTCTTTAAGATTACCGTACAGAATGGTATTGTTTCTGTGTCACTGAAGTTGGTGTTATATGTCTTTCTGATATTCCATTTTGTCTATGTATAGCTTGCCCTTTTTTAAAAAAAATATTTAATATATGGCAATTTTTAGTATTCTCTTGTTATCTTTTGTAGTCATTGTACCAACTTTTTGTTTGATGTAGGGAAGTGGAGAGCAATCTCCTAGCCGGCAGAACAAGCATGGAACCTCTGCTAGAAATCGTTCTAGTGGGAATCAGTGGCAAAATGGTGTTGTTTCTAAACAGGATGGGATCAGCAATGGTTTTTTACATACAAATCAAGCTGATTCGGATTCCAAATATTCAGATTCCCGTCGTGAAAAGGTAATGCACATTCTGTTCTGCATTGTTCTTAAAATTTTTACTCATGCACAAACCGCCTTTTAAAAATGCACAAGCTAACACACAATGGGTATTGGAAGAGTGGATGAAAACAAGTTGAAACTACACTGTTTTCTGTCCTCAATTCTTTTTGTTGTTTCTGCCTTTTATTTCTTGTTAATTGACATTATCATAGAGAATATGGCACATTTTTAATGTGATTGCTGATCTTGGTTATTGCTATATGTTCTTTGGAGATTTTCTCAGTTATTGCTTGTACTTGGAAATAGCTTTAACAAAAAATAAATGACTTCTAGGAGCTTGCAGATATGTTAGAAGAGAAAAACAGACTTCTAGCTGCAATGCAGAAGGATCACGAGTTACAGGTGAAAAAATTGGAAGCAGAATTGGAAAAAGATCGTGCAGAATTGGCGAATACAAAAGTCAAATTGCAAGGTTTCTTTCGCATGTACAATCTCCTTCCTTCTCCCCTGTTGCTTAATTTGCATTAATCATTCGATGCTGTTTTCAGACGAAGTAAAGACGAGTGGTTCATTAACAGAGAAGCTCAAGTTGTTGAAATCGGGACATAATGAAGTAAGTAATGAATTCTATTTTGACTCAAATTCAAGGAAAAAATTATATTGTTTCTGTTTCTCTAAAGATAGACATGAATAGTTCTGCTGGATTAATTCCATCTTTTACGGGTGTAGCTTTAAATTTGAGCGTTATTGTGAATTACATGTTGACATGACATTGGTGCCTATTATTTTGTTTTCACTTTTGCGTCTTGCTGCTATTGATGGATCCATCTATTCTCGTGTGTGCATTCTCTTTCTTAATGGGATGATGGTGTGGAGGATCCTTTCATTGAATGTATACTGAAGTGTTGATCTGATAATCTTTAGAAATTTTTTTAATATCCTATTTCTAGAAATTTAGATTGAAAGCGAGACATGTTGGAAACAAAATTTTACTTTTCCCTTTCTTCACACTCCAAGTCTCCCCTCTGTTAACTTAATCAAAACACTGTTCTTATAGATCTTTGCTCTGTTTTATCATGACAATATCCTTTTGACATCATTCCATACATGGACTAGAATACTCTGTACATAAATAAACTCGTAAGTTCTGATAACATAAACTATGTTGCTTTGTGGCTCAATTTTTATATATATGGTAGTCACTAGTCAGAGTGGATTTTAAAATCATTTTATGCGGAAAGGTTTTAGATATTATCAAATGGCTGCATTAGTCTCTTGGCTTAATGTACCCATCTGACTTTTTATCTTGGCTACATGTACTGAAGTATATTTAAAATAACTATTGTGGAATTAATGTATGTGAATTGCAGACATCATTTGAGGTAAATAAGCTGCGTCAAGAGGTGGACGAAAAAGAATCGGAAATTAAACGATTACAAATGGAACTTCGTAGAAGACAGAGTGAAGGAGCAAATGATACAGACGACCTGAGAAGAACAATATCAAGCCTGGAGAAGGAAAATGTCGAGCTAAAGGTTGGTCATCTTTTTCCTTTTGTTGTTTGCATTTTCTCAACAGATTAAATGATAAGTAGTGAAGTACTACTTCGTATTATGTTAGTAGAAGTGTAGGAACTAAATTCTCAGATTAATTCTAGGCAGAGAAGAAAAAACTTGAATCCACACTTAGTGATACTACTGGAGCAGGGAAGCTGCAATATAGCAATTTTATTGAGGTAATGTATATGTTATGCTGATGTTATTTCTTGAAAACCATGTAGGTCTTCACTGTCAATGCTATTCCAGTTTAACTAATACATAGTCTACATGTAGGATGGACATGCATTTACGAGCTTCCCTGGTGAAGCTGAATTAGAGCATTCCTTAAAACAGATTGAGAAAGAACTTGAAGAAACACGTCGAGGAAGGGATAAAGCCAAACAAGAGCTTGCTCGCCTAAAGCAACACTTATTGGATAAGGTTGTGTGCTTCATAATCTTTACCTCTTAATATGAATTTGTTTGTTAGCAGTACATAAACCAATTTTGTGGCTGAATTAGCTCAACATTTCTTTTCTATGGACTTTGTCTCTTTTCATTCATCATATTTCATCAAGTCAGAATAAATTGTATAGTTTACATGTTCTATTAAATTTTTGTTTAAGCGTAATTGTGCTATGTTGTTTTAAAATCAGAACAAGACTTTTAGTTGGGTGTAAAAAATGGATGTTGGTGAAGTTTATAGAACTGGTAACTTGTGAATGTGTGCAACAGACCCCTTCAATTATCTGGCATTATGTCGCCAATATTCAAGCTATTTGTGTGCTACCTCCCTTTAGGAATTGGAAGAATCAGAAAAGATGGATGAGGATAGTAAAATTATTGAGGAGCTTCGACGGCATGTTGAATACCAAAAAGTAACAATCTCAAATTTGGAAAGAACTTTGGGGCAAGCTCGTGCAAGTCAGGAGGAGATCAAGATGATGAATGATCATGAACTACAACAGTCAAAGGAAATAATTGAGGACTTGAAGAAGAAGCTTGGTAGCTTCATGGGTGTCATTGATGCCAAAAATACAGAAATTTTGAACTTGCAAACTGCTCTTGGACAATACTATGCTGAAATTGAAGCAAAGGTCTTAACTTGGTCCCAAATCTTCTTTCTGTTATATGTGCTTCAGAATGCATTGTTTGCAGACCTTTCATGCCCAAATTGTGAAACTTTTATTTACAGGAGCGTTTGGAAGGTGACCTATCGCTATCCAGAGAGGAGTGTTCAAAGCTTTCACAACTTCTGCAGGTCTGTGCGCCATCCCATATTAACAGCCTTAAGTCTGTACTTTCTTTGGCGTCTTTCACGTGTAACAGTACCATGCAGAGAGCTCTAAATATGTGTTATATTTATCAACTTGTAGTGTGCATGTAGTTCAGTAGTTGATTTTCAAAACCTGATGCATTGTTGACTTCTTGTTGAAACCTGAAAATTCTTTGTGCCATAGCGCTTTCAAAGAAAGCCAAGATTCGCTTGTTGTGGACCACGTGTGAATTTTCATCTCACATATTCAAATTTCCAGTTGAAATACTAGTAAAATTAAACGTGCCAATCTATCTATCATTTGATTGCATATGGAGGAATTCCAAAGGGGGGAAAGTTTCAGATTTGTTGTACTTGCTCTCTCTATAACTTGTCAATAAATTTTCATAATTAATTCTTAGTAGCTCAGTAAAGAGAGTAGAAATGTTTCTGTGACTTTGTTTCAGAAAATAACATGCCATATATACTGCAGGAATCACAACAGCAAGTTGAAGCATCAAACAAGGAGAAGGAAGAAATTTTAGCCAAGCTTGCCCAAGCAGACAAATCAGTAGCAGAATGGAAGAATAGGGTAAATAAGCTTGAGGAGGACAATGCAAAACTCCGTCGTGCGCTAGAGCAAAGCATGACAAGGCTCAATAGGATGTCAGTGGATTCTGATTTTCTTGTCGACAGGTTTGCATTTTGGAACCGTGGACTACTTTTTTGTGCAGTATTTCATACCTGATGCTTCATCTTTCTGCTGTTGTGTAAAAGAACTGTTGGATGTGGCAACAATCTTCTTAGGGTCAACTAGTGTTTTTTGTGATATTTTCAGGCGCATTGTCATCAAGTTGCTTGTGACATACTTCCAGAGAAACCACAGCAAAGAGGTACATAGTTATTTTACCACCTCAATCTTTATTGTTGCCATGTATTGCGGATCATTTATGTGAATTAAAATTCTCATTTTGAATGTTAATAGTGGTAAACCATTGAAACTGGGCAGGTACTTGATCTAATGGTTCGCATGCTGGGATTTTCAGACGAGGATAAGCAGCGAATAGGCGCTGCTCAGCAAGGTGGAAAAGGTGTAGTTCGTGGTGTTTTGGGTTTGCCTGGCCGCTTTGTTGGTGGCTTTATGGGTGGAGGTTCTGCAGGGACACCTGCAAATATGGCTTCAGAAAATCAGGTAATTGACTAGTTGATTCTTAATTAAGTTCTTTTGACTCAGACCTGGAGCTTTTTCTTAGCATCTTGCCATATGTTTTTACCTTCAGTCTTTTGCGGATCTATGGGTTGATTATCTTCTTAAACAATCTGAAGAGAGAGAAAAGAGAGAGTCCGCAGAATCCACTGAAGTATCAAAGGGAGATGTTAGTGGTAGCAGTTCAAGCACCCCAACTGCTCCTCCAGCTTTGCCTGACCGAAGAGCAATTTCTAGTGGACGTCCTCCTATCTTTTCTACCACAAATCCATCTATTGATACATCAAGATCGTCACATTCCTATCAGAGCTCTAAACCTTATGACCTTCCTGCTGCTGAGTTTTCCACAGTTCCTCTTACACCCTCAGGCAAGCAGTTCTCATAGTTTGAGGCTCTTACTTGAATACAGTTATACAAAGGTCGTGTAATTAGCCAAAGGTAGAAGTTTTTGTTTTCTTATATTTGTGGTTTTGTTCTTGTAATGTTTTATTCATTTATATATTGATTCAATTGCAAATATGATCCTCAATATTCCATTTAGATGATAGAGCGAAACATCAAATTGTTACTTGTCATAGAATTTTATTTATTACCCCAATAAGTCGTATTGAACGGTTATCCCATGTATACAATCTGCATTCTCAGACTAGTACATTCTCCAAAAATTACCGATTTAGTTTGATAAAGCATAGCATGTAAAAAGTAAAAACTTCGTTCAATTTGGGATGATTTTCAGTGTCCAATCTTGTTTATTGCCATTGAACCATCTATGCGTTGTGTACATCATCCTTTCGGGATATATTCAATTACCTGAGAATCAAAGCCTACTTGTCATCTAATAGTCTGTTGAAATCTATAATTGTGATGATAGTTAACATGTCAAGTTAGTGGCGACACAATGTACATTCGGATAGTACAAGGACATGGCGATAAATTGGATATAAACAATTGAGAAAAATTTGGTATTGACAAGACAAGGTGTTAGAATCCAACTCCTTTTGATGTATTAGATTCCATTTAAGTGCTTTCCTAGAGTTTAGGTTATGTTTTCTTAGCTTGAGATCCCATTATTGTGTTACTGTCAGATCAGTGTTCACTAGGGAATCTCCTTGTATGTCATTTAAAGCTCTTTAGAGGGCGAATGAGTAATGAAATCTTAAAACCTTCTACCAAGTGTTGCCTGGCTTTTATGCTTGTTTGTTGTTAGACCTTTATAGATATTGTGTCTTACTTGCATATTAGCTCCCCTCCAACCCAACTTGATGCGCTAAGGACTCGTGGTTCGGACCCGCTTGTGCCCGCTTTGAGGTATCGGCCGTCACAAGCCCCGACCACCCGCACTCCGTCGCCCAGATAGACGTGAGTGCTCCTGAGATTCTATTGCCCGCTTGTGTTGCTCTGATACCAACTGTCACTGGATAAGATTCCAGAAGATAGCCGCACCAACGGCGCATCCGAAACTTGAGATAGTTTAGGGTTTTCTAATTTTGATTGTAACTTTTGTAAGTCGACGAGGTCGTCGACAGCTTAAGTAGGGGAGGATGTTAGAATCCAACTCCTTTTGATGTATTAGATTCCATTTAAGTGCTTTCCTAGAGTTTAGGTTATGTTTTCTTAGCTTGAGATCCCATTATTGTGTTACTGTCAGATCAGTGTTCACTAGGGAATCTCCTTGTATGTCATTTAAAGCTCTTTAGAGGGCGAATGAGTAATGAAATCTTAAAACCTTCTACCAAGTGTTGCCTGGCTTTTATGCTTGTTTGTTGTTAGACCTTTATAGATATTGTGTCTTACTTGCATATTAGCTCCCCTCCAACCCAACTTGATGCGCTAAGGACTCGTGGTTCGGACCCGCTTGTGCCCGCTTTGAGGTATCGGCCGTCACAAGCCCCGACCACCCGCACTCCGTCGCCCAGATAGACGTGAGTGCTCCTGAGATTCTATTGCCCGCTTGTGTTGCTTTGTGCTCACAAGCCCCTCTTCCGCTCAAGGCTAGCGTTCTTGCCGCCAAAAGGTTAGAGCGCGCTGCACGTTTCGGGGTCCAAACTCCCGGACCGTGACACAAGGACATACCCTCCGCCCCTAACGAATTGTCGTATTCCTATCACAATTATCCTTCAGAAATAACTCGGTTTCTACATTCTCTTAAATTATTTTCACAATCTTTCCCTTCCACATGAAATTATGCAAGTAACAAAATGGGGCAATTTTTTATGGACGGATTGATCAATGATAAATGAGGATGAAAGAAAAGGTTAGCCAACCATGATCAATAATAGTATCCTTAATCAAGATAGACGCAAGGTCATAAGTAGATAAACTGAACAAGTGATAATACATGAACATTAGCTAGCTTAGCTAAGAAGCTAACACATGCTGTAAAAGTTCAACCCCCAAGTGGGCAAGGGGCTCTGAGACATTGAGAGACTCAAAATACGAGGGTGAATCTGGAATTTACCTGTAAAGCTTCCTCGATTCCTGCAGTCATCAACAATAGACTGATGGAACCAGATGGAACCCTCTTTTATAAGGCTGTAAAACATTGCCAAAATGTAAAGGGGAGATAATTAAAAGTTAAGCCATTAAATTTGCTACAAGACCACCTAATCAAGTCCCTAGAGTCTATGGACAGATAAAACGGCAGCACTTTAGGGTTTAAATAAAAAAAAAATCCAAAGAAATAACCAAGCAGATTAAAATGTGATCAACAAAGGGAAAACAAATCAAAATAAGCAGGTACCAAAATCTATTGTACTGTATATAATTAGCATGGCACAAGGATAACAGATCAATGTATTGTGACTAATACATCACAACTAAACTCTAGCAAATACTATTACCTATCAAAGCCAAGAGAACCATGTCCACGAATAAACAAGATTAGGTAGCTCTACTGTGCCATAAATGTCAATAAACAAGAACAAAGCAACGCCCACAAAGCTTACAAAAACTGGCAACTCCAATCTAAACCCAGCAATACCAATTTTTAGGCACCGAAAGTCAAATGCAAATAGCCAAAATGAAAATGCCAAAGGTAGAGTAGCACAACGAACGACCTTTGGATAAGTCAAGAGTTAGGAAACCTAACACTTGTTTGTGGATTAAGGCTTGTGTAACATCTCTAATCCGCCTTCTTGTTTTTCAAAGGTCCCATTGGAATCTTGCTAATGTACCTCTCATTCACCACACCATAATGCTTCTTGGCCTCACCCATTGCTCTCTCGGCGAATGCATCAACATGGTCCTCGTATTTCTCGTACAGAACAGGGATAGTATGCAACAATACAAAATCTGTAGCAATACACAGATGACAATGGTTAATGTCACATTAGTTAAAAAACAATCACAAAATAACCTTAGAATTCAAGAGCAATGAATAACACAATATGATCACTTACTGATATAAAAGAGGGTCAAGAAATCACAGCTTTTGCCAACAATTGACAATATCCACAATCCTGCAATGACCTGCAAACAACAAATGATATAACCATTAATCAAATTATGACCAGATACACCTAGCTTATTCAATACACAAGGTTAGTGATTCATCAACATAAAACAAGGAAAGTGATTCATACAGCAAGGAACTGCTTCACATCTTTTCCAGTAGCAACATCGTGCAACAGCTTAAGTCCTCGTCTCAACTCAGACACAAAAGCGCTAACAATTTCCATTATCATGTTCTCTGGGAGTGTAACCTCAGGGATTTGAGGCGGTGACGACCTATGATTCGAATTCAAAACATTAATCATCCACAGTCAAACAATTAAATGAACTAATTCAATGCATAAATGATAATGTAGTTAACAAAAGCGAATTTGAAGATAACTTGTTGATAAAGCTGGAGGCATTGGCCCATAAAAACAACACTGATAGAGAGAAAATCAAGAGGTGGCAAACGAGAGTGAGCAGGTGGTATCCAAGCAATTCAAACAAAATCCAAATCACAGTAGCTGCTCCCAATACAGTAGCTGAGATCTTCTTGTTCCTCCACAAGAACACATCAGCAGCTGCAAACATCATTCACACTCGTTTCATCATTTCTAATTCATCAATTGTTTTTGTAGATATCGTTTTCCGATCTCCAAACAGTAATCATACATTTCAATTAAAAATTCAACACAAGCTGCTACATAAATCAATTTCTAATCGATCGATCGATTTATACATAAAATCAATCTCACTGTTTGCAAATTAAATCAAAGCAAATCGCAAATCGGAATAATTAAATTATGTAAACAAATCTGCCGTTTAATAATCAAAGACTAAAAGCTCAGATTAAAAGTAAATCGAGTTATGAAGATCAAAGAGCATCAAAATCAAATCAGAAGAGAGATAGAAAAAGTGCATACGTTTTCCACCACCGAGAACTTGGTGAACAGGTTTCTCACGGCCAAAAAGACGGCGGATCTTAGATTGAACAGAAGAAGAAGCAGCAGCAGCAGGAGCCGGAGCAGAAGGGGACGACGTCGTCTTAGGTTTCTCAGATTCAGAATCTGAGGAAGAAGAAGATGAAGAAGACGACGATGAATCATGCTTTTTCTCTTCCTCATGCTTCTTCTCTTCCTCGTGCTTCTTCTCCTGGTCGTGACTCTCATGGAAGTGAAGCTTCTCAGCGATCTTCTCCATGAACGACGATTCTCCTCCTTCGGGATGAGGAGCTTTGTTTTCTCCGATTTCCGCCATTAAAGCTTAACGAAGAAGTTTCAGAGAGGAAAAAAGGGTGAGATTGATTGGAGTTTCTAAGATTGATTGGAGTTTCTAGAAAGTGAAATGAGGGTTTTATGAGAGAGAAAGAGAGAAAAATGGGAGGTTTTATAAAGAGAATGGGGATCACGAGGAAGGAAATAAGAGGAGAAATCGTGGCCGTTGAGATTAAATCAAGGGAGTTAATCTAGTGGTTTTGTAAGAGGGAAAGAAGATTCAAATTTCAAAAGCAAAAGTTTCAGAATAAACGGCGTTACTTGAGGAATAATATTATTAAACGGCGTTTGATGACGACTCTGTCTTGTGTAGAATTGACGCTTTTTGTTTACAGATGTGATTTAAATTGACGGTCATGGAGATGGAGGTGCCGACCGTGGGATGGTGGACGCCACGTGGCTTTAATTTAGGCCTTTCCACTCTAGAATGTTTTTTATAGGGACTTTGTCATCATGAACTTCTTTTTCTTGCAAGGTGTGAGTTGTGACTTAGGTCTTTTTTTTTTTTTGTTTTTTGTTTCAAGGAAAGACTTAGTTGTTTAGTTTAACTTAATTTTACTTATTTAAGAAAAAATAAGTTCAAATCAGATCAGATTTTAAAAAATGAGTTTAAACCAGATCAGATTAGTAAAATAAGTTTAAATCAGATCATCGTTTTATGTGCAGTTTTTTATCGCTAAATATTTTTAATTTCATAATGAAAAAAATTATGAAAATTACATATTAATAAAATACACATTATTACGAATCTCACAAGACTCTACTTGATATATTTTTTCCTTATAGATTATCGTACACTTAAGATCATAGTTTGGTCAAATCCGACGACCAGACCAGATAAGTTCGAATAAGCAAGAAATAAGGTGAACTAAACAAGCCCTTAATTCTAATGTCTTTATTTTATTTATAATAGTTTGACTTTAACACGGTATAAATTATTCATACGGAGTACGAATTTTTTTATTTTTTTTTTGTACAAATAAGGGGTTAGACCTCGAAAAAAAAAAAAAAAAAAATCAATCGTGTTGAAGGGGTTAGACCTTGAAAATTCATAAACATTATCAAAATGTTGAAGGTACATAGAAGGGATTTGACAGAGATCAAGCTTAACTAATCAGAAGAGGCTTATGAGGACCTTGGCAAGGCAGTCAGGTTAGAGCCTAATAATCAGGATATCTTCCGTGAAATGGAAAAAGTAAAGGGCATAAGTTGTGAGACAAACAAGCTCGTTGATAAAAGGGGTGCTGAAAACTCCATTATGACTCAATGTAACAACAACAAAAAGGGGGAAATCACTGATTCACCTACCAGTCTAGTGCAAGGCTCGGTTTCTCATAGCAATTTTGGACCACTACAAGAAAATGTTGATTGGGTGGTGGATAAATTCGTTGCCCAAACACCCAAACTCGTCGCCCGAACCTTTGTGTAACGAAAATGAACTCGTCGTGGGCTCGTCACACAAGGGTCGACGCCCTTTCAATTTTGTGCGACGAGTTACAATATCATTGCCCAAAACATGTTTGGGCGTTGAATAATTTCGTCGCACTTTGTTCATTTTGTGCAACGAGGTAATATTTCGTTGCCCAAACAAACTTTGGGCATCAAGTATTTTCGTTGCCCAAACAGTTCTATGCAACAAATATTAAGTTATGTCGCCCAAAGATTTAGATGCTAAACTCGTTATTATGGTTTGGGCATGGCTTGATTCGTTGCCGATGTTTGATTTCAGGCAACAAACTCCATCTCCATCGCCCTAAATATATAAATGCTACATTCAATAATTGTACTGATTTCTTATTTTCACTTGTCCCACCATGTTTTGGATACAATTGTAATAACCCAATATATATCGTTGAAGGTGAAAAAAAATGACTACCAAAATATCATTCAAGGGTTTTAAATTTTTACAGCATGAATTATATTGTATAAAATAACAAATAATATTTATTTAACAAAATAGTAAGTGTGTATTTTGTATCGGTAAATCCTGAAATTTGATGACTTAAATACTAAGAAAAAAGTCTTAATTCTATATTAAAAAAAATGTCTTCATAAATGATCAAATCCTTGTCCTTGATTGTTGAGCATTTGAAGTAACAAGGCTCAATATGCAATCAAACATCAACCTATAAGACATTATGAAGCACAATTAATATCAAGAAAAACAAAATTTTCATAGTAATAAAATCAAAATAATGTCCTAGTTAAAAAGATACATATTTCTTGTTTTTATACCCAACTAATGGATTAGGTATAACTAAGAAAAAGATTAATAAACTAGAAGATGACCAATTACCTCTAGCCAATGTCAATAATATTAACTGATCCATAGAAGTATAATAACTCAATAGTAGTTATCCTGTATAAATAAGAAAGACATAATGTTAACTTTTTCATAACATTGTATCAGGCACGAAAAAATGAATAAATAGAATAAGCTAGAAATAGATCTAAAATTCACACAACTTGTAAGCACAATTATCACATATAATACATAGTTTAACTTGACGAATCTCAATAATTGGAAAATTGGAAATGCTTGAAACTAACAACTCAAACAGAAGAAAAAAGAGAGAGAGAAAACTAAGCTATTGGCCATTTATGTTTCAATTTTCAAACTAAACTTGACAAGCCTAGTGTTTGCTATGACACCCAGCATGTGAAGATCAACATCTGAAAGACAAATGACATAATAGAACTACAAGTCTACAACCACTCTTAAATGATTGACAAACATACAAATTTAATAATACATAAAAATGCAGCTCATTAATTGAAATATGAATCATATTATCAAATTGAGAAAGAAATTAGACCTTTACAGTAGGAGCAACCAGATTACCTGCAAGAGATTAGAGCAATCTCTTGCCTACTATATTTTCAACAAGCATCTTAGCATCCTCATCAATCAAGATGAATATAATCTGACATCATCATGAGCATATATCTGGCTTCTTCCAATTCTATCAGTACATCCAACATCTTTAAAATGACAATAAAATATTTGGAAAATTAACATGAAAATGCCATTTATATAATGATTTTTTATTTCATCATTTTCCCAACTATATTACCGGAAAATTTGCCAATTGCAGCCATTTAAAGTTTGTATTTTGTGAATTGCATCCATTTAAAAAAAAAATTGCAAATTGCAGCCCAAAAGTTCTTATAAATTGTAAATTGCAACTCAATTCAATTTTTTCATCGGTTTGCGTGTTGAAATATATTCTGTAAAGGTTTTAAGGGCCATTTTAGCCCTTAAGGGCCCGAATTGAGCTCGGAATTAGCAACAAAATAATGTGTGCCTCGTTTTACGTAACAAAAATGTATCGATTTGTGAGCAACTATTTTTTGATGTAAAAACGAGGCACTTACGTTAATTTATTGTCAATTCCGAGCTCAATTTGGACCCTTAAGAGCTAAAATGACCGCTAAAACCTTAACCAAACATTTTTCGATATGCAAACCGATGAAAAAATTAAATTAGGTTGCAATTTACAATTTATAACAACTTTTAAGCTGTAATTTGCAAAATACTAATTTTAAATGGCTGCAATTTGCAAATTTTCCCAATATTACCCTCTACTATTATTGCTAGCAAAAGACAACCACAAGTTCTACCTTACTTAAAACATAAATGTATCATAAATGATTAAACTATAACTCCAACATGTAATAATGGTGCTGCTAAATGCGAGGGAAAATTCTGAAGAATCAAATAACAGTATCTGATAATTTAACATAATTTTTTTTATTTTTTATTTTTTATTTTTATTTTTATTTTTTTTTATCTTAGCTTCGTTATATAAAATTCTTAAAAGCACATTTTCTAAACTCTAGTTCAAAATGACACTGATGATGAATCTACTCTTCCCTCAAAGACAACTACTGGAGAAACAAACGCATGCTAATACAATAGTTAGGATGAAGACTTAGCTTCTATCATTCATCCAACCAATAGAAAAGAGGATACTAAAGTGAAATTGGTGAGGTATTTATCAATTTATAATAGTGAGATATTTTATCTTTGACTTACTATACTTATAAAGCTTATATCTAACAAACTACTTCAACACAATACTAATATAAGATTAGTAAAAGATTTTGATACTTTAGCCTCTTTAAATAGGCAAACTAGAGTTACCCTAGGAATATACAAATAGCCGACTACATTATACAAAGAAAGATAAGGACTAACTATAACTACTCTAAAAATAAGGAAAAACAATACTATCAAGATTGACTAAGTAAATAAAAGATATTTACAAAATAACTAAAACAACAGTACTACGTTACTATATAATATGAAATGCCCACCTTACTGGTGCATAGCAACAATTGCACGTGTACTTCTCCAACTTATTAGTGGTCTTCATGATTTTTTTAATCACTTTTTTTATGTTCAAATATGAAATTAAGTGTATTGATAAGTGTCTTAGAATTGAACTATAAGAGGATACATTTCTGTATTGCCAGATATTCATAATTGTTCTTAGCAAATTTTAATAATTACATAGCATAAACCTAATGAAACCACATCAAAAGGGACAAACCCAGAAAAATCAACACAAAACACATCATAATTCATATATTCACCATCAAAATTAGTCACAAAATCAATCAATTTACAAAATTAAAATGACTGCTTCCCAAAATCTAACCAAAATAGTACGGAGTATTCACCAAATCTTATCCCATCAATACAACAAAATACAATATTGAGGGTGAAAACAAAATTTCAGCAACAAATCGGTTGTTATATTATGATAATCATTCACATAACTTCAATAATTATACACCCATTACTTCAATAGTCCATATTAGAATAACCCTAAACCGAGTATAATGACAATTTAGTTAACGAAAATTTGAAACTAAACCCTAGATTGTGAAATTTACGTTCGATAATCGATGAGTAAAAATAAAAAGGAAAGAAAATCATACATTTGAAGGTTTTAGAATGGACGAGAAAGAGTTCAAGAGTCGTTTCAATGGAGGAGTTAGACGAAGACAGAGAGGGAGTTAAGAGATAAAGATGATGAAACAAAGTTAGGGTTCTACAATGAAAGAAACTGCTAGAGCGTAGAAGAGTGTTAAGAGATATCAAAAACTGAAAAATAAAATTTTGAGATGAAATTTTAGTAGCACCAAAAAATTCCGCCATTTTTTTTTTCTTTTTTTTTTTTTTTTTTTTGTGTGTTTTGGGCGACGAATTCAGTACTTTGTAGTCTTTACCTCTACTAAGAGCAACAGATCATGAACCATGTTGCACAAGATAATATTTTGAGCAACAAACTTAGTATCTCGTTGCCCAATATGCTATATTTTTGGGCAACAACTCCGATTAACCGTCGCCCAATTTTGTTAAAGGGCAACGACTTTTCATTCGTTGCCCAAACTATTAGATAAGGGCGACAAAATTAATTTTCGTTGCCCATGCAAACCTTTGTCGTCGCCCAAAATCAATTTTCTTGTAGTGGACCAGAGTGATGTTACTAACTTGCCCACTATAGGCCATGCCAGTAAGATGGAGGTAGAGAGTCCCATTTATACCAACAATGTGTATGCTCCTTTGGAAAATGAGGAAGATGGTTCAATATGCCCCTTAAACAATCGGGAATTAAGACATGTCATGGAACCTGGAAAAATCCATTGGTTCTCTAATGGAATTAAAAGAAACAAGACCCTTAAGATGACGTCCTTATCCTATTCGAATCTCAAGAAAGGGAGGACTTTGAGTTTCTTCAACCAATCTGCTAGTTCGTGGATGACTGTACGAATGAAGGAAAAGACTCCTCAATATAGACATCAGAAATTTACAAGGATACGGACTCCAAAGGTCCAACACCCTTGTCCATGCCTATTAAGAAGATGAGTAAGGGTAAGAGGAGAAACGACAAGAAATCCAAAAAGAAAAAGGTCACGCACCCTCCTGGTCTGGTCAGCCATGTTGTTGGGTTTGGAAAACCTTACACTGTTGCGGTTGAGAAGTTAGATGATCCTATGGCTTCATGTCTAACTGATAACAACGATGAAGTTCAAGCACCGATAATGAGAGTGAAGGTCCATCGAGAGATTATCATGCCACTGACCTTATTGAGGTTGAATCCGCTGGATCAAATGAAGATGACCCCATGGCTTTTGAGCCCAACCAGGTGTAGTTCATCTCCACACCCACTACCTACAAGTTCTCTTTTACGACAAGGAAACATAGTAGGCCACACATGTCAAGGGAGAAGAACAAGAAAGGTAACCTCTATTCTAGGTATTGTTCTGCAGGTCCAAGAAGCGGAAAGGAACAAACGCTGATCTTCTAAGGGCAAGCGTCTACGATGAAACCTGTCAACCCCCATATCTGTATCGCATAGCAAGTAATGAAATTTGTACCCCCCATTCCCCGGCATAGTACCTGTGTTAGTTTGGTTAAAAGGCTAAACTCTCTCCTTGTTTTACTTGTAGTCTTGAGTCAGTTGGGAGCTAGTCTCCTTTTTAGACCATTGTCAAAAAAAAAAAAAAAAAAAACCATAAACATGTTATCTATATTAGGTAGACTAAAGACTAACCTTAATTTTGTACCTATGAATCTATGATACTTGATTCACAAATACATTGGAGTATTGGACCATGTAAGGCCAAGGGCTAACCCAAGGATATTTTTGTGATAGCTAATTTAATTACAAATCACTACGTCACAAGATGAGTCTAGGAAGTTTTTAGGTTATAAAACATGTTAAGTGGGCTCGACAATGACCTGGATAAGGAGATTTGTTCTTCTTAGGCCGGCTAAAGCTTACCGAAAGTATAGGCCTTTTTGCTGGAATGTTGATACTACATCTAGATTTAGTAGTTGTTGATACTATACCAGTCCAAAAATATGGGGAAATAAACAGATAATGCGTAGTACTTCATTGGTTTTTTAAGATATGCAACAATTTGGTCTTGCACTACTCGTAATTAATATTCATATTTGTATGTGCATTATAAAAGATCTTAACAAGTACTTTTTACGTAAAATATTGTCGACATATAAAATATTGATTCAATTTTTTTATATTTACTAAAATTTTGCATATAATTAGATGTGCTGATGATTAAAAACTTGGCATGAATAAACATTAATAGTCAAATTGTTACACATACTTCCTACTTTGTATATGAAAATTAAAATTAATACGGAATGAGGCACTCTGAACTATAACCAGGATTAATCTTGTAAATGAAGTTACGAGGATCAAAAGATATAGTGCTTCCACTTACGAGTTAATTATAAGAATCAAATGACGATGAACTCGCCGCGGTATAAAAAAATAAGAGGATACGGACATACCAATTTGTTGCCCTCTGCATAATGTAACAGAAGACTAGATCTAAGCACACACATTGAACAAAATGTTGGAAACAACACTACAACATAGACTACTGCCAAAAGATTTTAAAATGAAAAAAAGAAAAAAGAAAATGCATATATAGGAGTAATTGAGATACGTAGTACTGTAGTAATTAATTTGATGCAGACCATGCAATATTAATTAATTGGTCAACAGTTTTATTAATCAACGGTAACTTTTTTATGGGGTGCAAATCAACGGCAGTTATTCATTCCCACTTCCTCCGTTTTTTTTTGTTTGACCCGCTTTGACTTTTATACTATTCACCTCTTCTCCTTTGACCGTCTTTTGTAAATAATATATAAGGAAAAACATATTCATGTGAAATATATTTGAATTCGTCTCAATAAGTACTATTATAATATATAACTTTTTAATTTTTACTTATGGAGAATTAAAGTTATTGATCATTAAAGTTTTGTATTAGCAAGCGTAATAAAAGAAACAAATCAGGTAAAAAAGAACAAAGAAAATATAATAATTGACTATTTGACTCCTATATTAACCGTCTAATAATTATAGGTTCCTTGGTGAAGATTTGTAGTTCTCCTCATATAGAGAAAGTAGCTGGCCTGTTATAGTGTCAAGGTGTCTCATCTATTTCATGCCAATTTGTATACTTCATTAAGATTTTGTTACTTTTAAAATTTTTGGTTCGATGGAGTTGATGAAATTGATGACACCAAATGTAGTATGTAGTAATTGTGATACTAAAGTGATGATTTCTTATAATTATATATAGTCTTGGACAATTTCAAAAGGACTAATCAAAAATGAAAATTGGAGTAATTAAGGAGGCATGGAGTAAAGTTTATGGTCAACATCTAGCCAGAGACATCGAAGATGGTTATCAAGAGTCATAGAGCATATATATTAGATAAAACTGAAATTTGATCCGAAGTTTTTGTGTATACCATCCAACCATCCTCTCACAATGTTAATACGGAGTGATAAATTTTAACTAGTTTATGTGCAAATGTTAACCGATTCATCTTATAGTTGTAACTAAACTTTAGTAGATTGGTTTATTCGTCTATATTGGCCAAATAGCAGTACCTATTAAAACATAACAAAATGAACAATATAGTGTCACACACACGATGCCATATTGGTAGAGTAGCTCTTGTTGAAATTACTCCAACAACTCATATGTTATACGGCGTCTTTTACCTTTGAATCGCCAAGTGATTACAGGTTTCAAATATTCGAATACAACACTTACTATGTTAAACCCTTTTTAGAGTAATGTAAAGTTTAACAATAATAGTTACTCTATAATTAAGAGGAATTAGTCACCTAAATAATAGAAGAAAAAAAATCCCCAATTGTGACATTGTTAATGATAAAGTATATAAACCAATCATGGGTTTCAACCATCAGGTTAAACTTTTCGTTGAGTTGGTCCTTTAACATGGTATCAAGAGCCAGCGTGACATAAAGGTCACGAGTTCGAATCTCGTCCACCCCTCCTTTCAAAGTGGAATATTAAACGCTGGGTATGGTGAGGCCCATGCTACATCCACATTTCAAGTCCAACAGACTCTCATGTAAGGGGGTGTGATAGAGTACATAAACCGATCATGGGCTTCAACCATCAGGTTAAGCTTTTAGTTGAGTTAGTCCTTTAACAGTTAACGATTGTTTTTCATGGGGTGATTAATTTAAGAGCTGCATGAGTGCATTTTTTTTTTTTTTTTTGATGGGGAGTAAAAACCTTCATAAATCAAATGGCTACAGCGTCCATCAATACATACGGGGTTATACATGGATTAATGTAAGAGCTGCATGAGTGCATGACTGTATGAGTATATGACAATTAATTTCAGAGAGGAAAATAAAGGTGTAAGACAATTGTGCAGGCAGAAGTCAAATACCGAGATATGCCATTAATCCATAAACAGTTAAACTGAGTTGAACAAATTGGATTCATTCTGTCTAACGGGTGATAAGCTGAAGCTAAAACCGGATTATGGGCTGGAAACTTCTAATTTCTGGATAATTGGGCTTTACATCAATTTCAATTGGGCTGAAATTCTAGATCAAGTTTCGCATTTTATGTGCTTCATATTCCCTGTGTTGCTGTGCATTCCTTATTTTTTTTTTATTTTTACAGTATTTTTTTTTACGGGAGTGCATTCCTTAAAATTGAAAACATGCTAGCCGTAATAAAATCTTCTCATAAAGGATACCAACTACTTTAAATGGTACGACTCTGAACTTCAGAAGTCAAACCAATAAAAGTCTTCTATCGAATAAATAAAATCTTGTTCTAAGCTACTCGTACTCCGTAATTACTTCTCGAAAATAATCAGTTGTGAAAAAACTTAACAAGCTCTCCCCTTTTGCTCCCTTCTTAATTATGCCTCATCTCTTCATAAGTTTACTTCAACTTGAACCATGACTAGAAACCCACTACGTTTTCACTTGGCCTACTATGTGTTAGGCTTAGGCATGTAAGCCAACATCTTGATCAATTTTCAAAAAACTTATGTAAGCAATGACTAAAAATTAAAATCAAGATAAATTCATTATAAAGTACACTTACATTTATCTCAGAAGGTATCAAAATCATATTAGACTAGAAAAAATTGTTTTGGTCAAACAATATTGTAAAAAAATGAAACAATATATAAAAGTCAAATCAGACTAGAACATACTACGTATAAAATATTAGATTAGATCAAAACTTTAAAATAGTTTTAGATCAAAATACATTGAATAAGATGAAAGTAACAAAACCTTATTCTTAATTAAAATAATACCAAATCAAACTAGATTTTGAAAATTCATATCATACCACATCCAACAAGACAAAAGTATAATATCTAAAGGTAAAAATTCATTTAGACCAAACCAAATCTTAAATAATTTTTTTTTTTTTTTGAGGGAAATCTTAAATAATTTAGATCAAACACCTTAAAGATGATGAAGAGAGCATAGCAATGGGTACAAAACTACTCCGTATGTAGTTGGGTTTTGATATCGAAAGTTGAAAGTTTTGCCTAAGATCGATTGAAAAGATAGAGGAAAAGTGAGTTTAGAAAGCTTAATTAGTAGGTTCTACAATTAGTTTAGTATAGTTCAAGAGTACATTAATTAATAAAGAAATAAAAGATAATCGAGATGGGAAATCTTGAGATTAGTTTTTAGAGCTCCTATACCATTTCCTCTGTCATCAGTTTCCTGAACCAGATTTATAAACATAATTTTTGGAGCTCAAGTGGTGTGTGTTGTCACACTAATTACTCAACTTCTTTCCAAAGTCAACTCTTTTTCCCGTAACAATGTAACCATGTCTCTAATAACTTAATTAAATAATACATTAATTCTTAATCTCTGGATCTTCTTTGACTATAGCAGAAGCATCCATAAGACCTTGATTATATAGGATTATAAAAAAAAGGTTCAAATGTTAATAATAAATAAAAATAACTACTATTTTCGTTAAATATTAGTTGCAACTTTGGGGTATTATTTGTGAGACATAAAATATTTTAAAGTTGCAACTAATATTTAACGGAGGTAGTAAAAAATTATATGCTCATCAAGAGAAAACAAAGGATATAAAACACGTAAACATCACAATCGCTTATAGTTCCAAACTTCCAACCAAAAAATAAACAAAAATAAGTCAATTATTGAATAAAAGAATCAGAATACCACAATTGCACATGATTTGATGATTTCAATTTTTTTTTATTTTTAATTTTTTTTTTAAATGAAAGATTCTATGTTCTTATATCACTTGCATTCTCATGCATGTGCCAAACAGTCCATTGATAAAGCAACATTTTATTTCTATATGAAATTCTGTTTTCAAAAATATTGATTCATACTCCATGCATGTCATTGTAGTTGGGATTTGCTTACTCTTTACGTTTATGTCACTGGCATAGCATAGGAGTGATTGAACAAACTTGACTTTGCCATGGCATACAACATTCATGTGAAATGAAGAAGAGTAATTCATACAAATTCGCTTTGGTTTTGGTAATTTTGCACATGTATTATTATTCAGTGATCATTGTATCTCTTAGATTGATTGAGAACATTTTGTAGGTAAAACTTTAAATATTAAAACTACTCGCACTAAAACTTGACTTTAAATTGACAATAAATACTTATCAATTTAACTAAAATGTGATTGAGCATGCTTCAGACTTAAAAGAGATTGTCAATCTGTCACTATATTTCAATTATGTATATACAAAGCATACACCTATCACTCGGAATAATTTTAAAGAAGATACGTATACATTGTGCTTAAGAAATCATCCAATAACTTTCAACTTAAGATTATGACACATTCTCTTTAGCTAATGGTTGGAAGATGAATGAGTTAAGAGTACGTGAAACTCACAATAATCCAATTGGAGAATAAAGGAGGAATTAAGCCAAAAGAATGGACTTTTTCATAAGCATAAATTCCATTTCAATCATCTCAACAAAATGTACGGTACAACACAAAATGTTCTGATTCTCATACACAAAAATTCTCATTGATTAGATGGTCATATGACCTACTTGAACATCAAAGGCATGTAACATGAATTTTGCTGCTAAAGGGAACAACCAGATACAAACTCCTTTTTTTTCAATTTTCTCTTTTTCTTCCTTTCTCTTCTTTTTTTTTCATCTCACTTTTTCTTTTACTTTTTGTTAGGGAGTAACAGAACATAGCATCTCAATAATCTCATCTCACACTTAAAAAAACAATAAACATCGAAAATCGGTACTACTCGTACTCATGAGTTAACATTATGCGTTAACTAACCATTAATAACACCGATCGCTCATCATAATCAATATTTGCATGAATTAGGCCAAAAACAAAACCTAGCAAATTCGTTCAATTTGTGTTTACATCTGGCCTTCATAATCATAATATCAAATCAATCACAAAAAAAGCTAAAAAAGAAAAAAAAAATCCAAACTAATTAAAATATAGTACAAGTAGAATTAAATTAAGAGGAAGAAATGACAGTAGACCTGCGACGATTATCAGGGTACTGTGAAAGGGGGACAACCTCGGCTAACGGCGTAGAAATCGGCGTAGGTAACGGAGAATTCCGACAAACAGGACAAGAACCGTTAAGTTTAAGCCAAGCATCAAGACAACACAAGTGAAAAAAATGGTTACAATCCGGCATCATTCTCAGCATCTCACCTTCTTTGTAATCACACAAACAAATCGAACACATTAAATTATCACCGTTACTAGTTTCCAGATTCTTCTTATAGAATTGGAATTTCGGGTAAGAGTTTATGACAGCACGATCGAGTCCAACGACGCCGTTTGATGCTCTGTTTTGGTTTTCCTCGTCGTCGTCGTTGTCGTCTTCAGCGACAAAGATGATACGAGGTACGATAATTCCGTTGTCGGAGGAGTTAGGGAGTGGTGGAGCGTGGAGGCGGCGGCGGCGGCGGTGGTTGGCCCGACAACAGATGTAGGAAGACAGGAGAAGAGCGGAGAAGAGTACGAGGAAACCGAAAGCGATGGCTATGGCGTAACCGAGTCCGAGGTTTTGGAGTGAGAGAGGGGAGTGAGAGTGAGGGGGAGAGGAGGAAGGTGGAGGAATAATGGCGGACATTGAAAAAGGGGGAGTTTCATTTTTTAGGAGAGAGAACGAAAGGGAAAAGGGGTTGGGTTGAAGTTGAAGTGGGGTGAAGAGGAGTTAATTTTGGGAAGAAGGTGTTTAATTTTATTTGGAGAGAGAAAGAGAGAGGTGGGTGGAGAGTCCAGCTGCTGCATTTAATTCTTGGTTTGGGAACAGCGATGCTCATTTATTGGGGAGGTTGAAGAAATAGAGGGTTTATAGAGACTCTTTCGAGCCAAGGAGGGAGACGGGAGAGCGTATATACAATTATTCAAGATCATTATTGATCCGATTTCAAGATTAAATAGGAAATTTAAGATTTTAAGCGTATTATTGTTGTGTTTTTGTGAGTATGCTCACACATAATTTGTGCAGGTGCTCATGTATTAGACATCTGGAACGTGTGATATATCATATATGTCTTAAACGTAATTTCAATTTGATTGGAGATTTTGAAATACTCCTTTTGTTGGAGAAAAAAAAATGTATACTTGTTTAATTTTCAATAACTTATAAAAAATGGATTATTCAAGTAACAACCTATAATTAGATTTGTTTACTTATCTTGTTTATTAATAATAAGCCTTTTGCCAACTTTTTGATTACAACCATTGCAGGTGTTTTCTTATTGTCAAACATTCAAATAAACATGTTTGACAACGTTGGCGTGATTCAGTTTGAGTTACATAAATGGTTTTCTAATGGCTAGAAAAAAGGTGGATTATAGGCAAAAAATGATTTTGTTTTGTTTTGTTTTTTTTTTTTTTTTTTTTAATAATAAATTTTGGCTATTTTAAATTGCTTCTAAAGTTGGTTATATTGCATATAGACAACTAGCCAACAATTAATTTTTCCTAGACATATTTCTAGCTAATATTACCATCTTTACTCAAGCTGAAATGAAGGAAAGTCTTCCTTTGTTGGGTTGTTGTAAGTGGGAAAAAATGGTCTTTATTAATCATGATGATGAGTTTGATTACTGGATTGTAATGCTACCAACCGTGCATCACTAAAACAAAATTAATACTAATACACTTCAAATTGACTAAATTGGTTTGTTATTATTGGCAAAATATGGTTTTTTCAGGATATTTAGAGACAGGGAGATACAATAGTCCCTTAAATTATATCAAAAGCAAGCTAGGTTGTAATGAGTAGAAAATAAAATTATAATCTGCCGTTAGTTACACATTTAACACCCGACACACTAGAGTTTCTATAGTTTTGTTTTGGACTTGGTCAGTTAGAAGGATGATCAGCAAACTATTCTGAATGTACTTGAAATTATTGGTCCCCCAATGTTAATTTTAAAAGGCTCTAATAATTCTAGCAATCAAATAATGACAAAAGGTACTGATATTGCAAAAGAAAAACTCTCACACAATAGACAAGAAGAAAAAAAAACGTAGGCAATAATCCACTTCAATTTTGATATCGAATAACTTTTTGTTACTACATATATTACGGTGTATATATCATATTCAATAGAGGATTAGATCATTGAATATTTGAATTTGATTGACCAAATTAGAATATATTTTTTTCAATTTTTTCATCATGTGTAAGCTAGTTATGTAGATACTGTGTAAATCCTAAAAGAAGTCCTCTACCATAATATTATATGACAAATTAAACATAAATTTACAAATATAAATTATCTACTAACAGAGTTTTTTAAAGGAAAATTTACTAACGGACTTTATAATGTAGTGAAAGATAACCACTCTAATACAAAGTATAAATATTCATTATCGACCAATATAAAAAATGTAATTAATTCAAATAGTATACTTTATACGAGTATATACTAAAAATTTATAGTCATAAATTTGAGATCTTTAGTTTGATTAGTCATTTCAAATTTATTGGATGATAATTTTTATTGCTCCATATTATTTTACCCCATTTACGCTACAATGTTACATGAGTTCATATGCAAATATTAGATTGTAATATAGATAAAATGTACTATTAGGTTGTTTGTACTCCGTATTAACTATTAACTTATTAACCAACCCAAAGAGAAATAGAAAATGGAAAAAAGAAGTCAAGCTTCTCATTTTTCAATACTACTACAACCTTTTAGAGTTTTAGATGATGATAATTTGGTGAAAGTGGTAAAAGCAGTACGTTCACATTGTAATATGAAAGCATGGAGTCATGCTCACACAATCACTGAAGGGGACAAAAAATCCCAATATTTTAATTGACTTTTGAAGTTTGAACTCGTCATCTTACTACAGTTCCTGGTCAAGTTATCAAGTATCCTCCTTGTCCATTCCATTACTACAGACGACCCGTCACTTTCTTCTAATATAGTCTTCCACTAATTGGGCCTTGATTTTAACATTTGTGGTCATTTTTTTGGGTTCTTTTGGATCACCTAATTGCCTATAGAGTGAAGTATATCTCACACATCTAAATGTACAATTGGTGGATAACAAATTTAGACCAACTTGTAGTTTTGTACAACATTATAAGGGATGTCAATGTTAATTTGTCAAATAGATTAGCGGATAAAATATTTATGAAAGATATAATAAACGCAATTGAAATTTTATATCAGCTTTTTTTTATGTTTAATTGAAAATATCATAATTGAAACCAATGATCATCACTATGTAAAAAATAATTTATGCAACATTATGTACGTGACTATGCATATTAGGCTATAATTATGAGCTTACAACATTGGAGATGCATGTGTTGAAAGGTCTTCCAAACCCTATCACATATTTCCACATAAATTGACAACAATCATTCTTTTTTAAGACCTGGTGACCACAATGTAAACCATTGTAACATTACAGTTCTATATGCTCTACTTACTGCCAAAATCATTTTCCAAATATCATTATTATCCTGAAAGTTTTGGACAATATATCAACATATTTTCATTCATATTGAAACAGTCATACTATTTCTAAAACTTCAATTCGACATGCCTCTTACAACTTTGACCTTGAATTTCTAGGCTAGAAATATTAAAACTAACTGTACAATTCATCTCTACAACAACATTTTTAAAGTCAATAATCAACACTTTTGTTCTTCCAGGAACTCTGCTGTAGGTATCCATAATAAGCATGCCAGAACTTAGATCACGAGCTAGGCTCGAAGCCTTAAACATCCGTTCTGTAATAATTTCCACAGTTATGTTCATCCTCAAGGTATGCCGTCCCCGGGCCCGGCCGGGTGGTCCATGAGCCTCTCCCACCATGATCCCCTTGTAGTAAATGCTTGTGGTGGTGTTACTGAACCTGAAGGTATCCCGGTTCAAGTTCTTGACCGACACGTCAGCAGTCATTGAGATGTTGGACCCTGGCTGGATAGCCAGGTTGCTACCGTTGTTGGTGAGGGATATTTTGTTGAGTGTCATGATTGGATCCTTAACCTTGAAAACTGTTAAATATAGGACTATGATGGTTATGATCATTAGGATTAATGTCCCTAGGGAGCATAATATGTAACGGGTGCAAGTGCAACCCCTTTTTTTGGTGGTTCGGATCGGATTTGGATCGGTGATCAGACTCGCTAGTGGGCGAGTCTGATCCTCCATCAGGCCAGGGAATTTGAGGGGTGTAATTAGTGGGGAATTGATGACAAGTTTAGTGCTAAATAAGAAGGTGATGAAGGGTTGAAACTTTGATTTAATTAGATGAAGTAATAAAGCATTGAAACTTTGGGTTCGTTTGGCACTTTGGCGTGAGAAATGGGGGTGAATTATGGAAGTCAAACCACTTTGGCGTGAGAAATGGGGGTGAATTATGGAAGTCAAACCACGTTGTTAGAACGTTTATTTTATTTTTTTAAAAAAAAAATAAAAAAAATGGACAAAATACATAAGGCTATATGAAAATAATGTTGAAGTACTGCAGAATGATAAAATAAAATTTTGGAGATGCGGGGTATCGATCCCCGTACCTCTCGCATGCTAAGCGAGCGCTCTACCATCTGAGCTACATCCCCATTGTAGGAGCTAAGCAAAATATATTCGACCATTTGTTTGACTTCCATAATTCACCCCCATTTCTCAACTTTGGGTTCTTATATAATTCATTAGTTCTTATATTCGACCATTTGTTTGACTTCCATAATTCACCCCATTCCATAATCCTACGATTAAGATTTGTTTTAATCGTGGCCGGTCATATCAATCTAAACTTTGGGTTCGTTTGGCACTTTGGCGTAAGATATCACAATTCAGGTATGATTATATTCGACCATTTGTTTGTTTTTTCACGAATTTTCAGCGATTTTTGTGATTTGATATTTGTGTTTTTTTCTTTTTTGATTTTCATGAATTTTGCATGAGTTCGATTTTTCTGATTTGAATTTAATGAATTTCGCATGGAGTTTGATTTTTTTGAGTTCGATTTTTGCAAATTTAGGGTTTGAATTTTGAGGATTTACGATTCGAATTTAGGGTTCGATTTTTGCTTATTTTTGCGGATTTACTTCTTTCTTCTCATTTATAACTTCTGTTTTACTAAATAATAAAAGGATGAAAACTCTTCTAATTCACAACCTTTCACTAATTTATCAAATGTTATTTATTAAACTACTAATTTTATCAGATGCTTAAAATAGTTTTCTAAATTAAAGTTTGAATTTCAACACCCATGTTGTTAAATTGCATTTGAGATTAAAATAATCACTAATTTTACAATAGATTCCGTAACTCGTTCATACTTGGTTGGTAAATGGTAATGTATGCATACTACAAGAGCTCCATGATTAAAACAATAGGCAATTTCAAAGAAAAATTCACATCGATCATCAGATCATACAAGATGATATGACAAAGAAACCAACTAGGGAACCGACTAAGTTAACCGTTAACTAGTTCCCTGCTCATCTGTTATAAATCCTTGCGCAATTAACATAAAGTTGAACTCTCTATTTATATACGTAGTAACCATTATCCAACATACTTAGGCTTTTGATAATGATATGAGGGATTCATGAAGTAATAAAACCATTAGCTATAACTTGAGGCGATTAAGCAATATACTTTCAGTCTAAGACATAAGAACTTAAGGCCCTCAATTTTGTGGGCCTTGCCAATGCCTAATTTAAGAAATGATCCTGATTTCTGATCTAAGCCATCTGCCCAATGTTCCTAATTAACTCTTCGCCAATAGACAGTTCCTCACGCCTACGGATACAGTAAAATCAATCAAGGTATATGATGATAGACTTGAATACTTCAATACGCGAATTCCTACTATGTATAGATCCTAGATACACGCACAATGACTAGCTAAAAGGTCAACTTTGATGATCTCAATTTTATAGAGCAAACGGTTTATAGGGACAGCCCACTGAAATGCGTATATAGTTACAACAACTCTAGCACCAAAACAAGCAAAATTCTGGTGTTAACACGAATTATTCCTGTAAGATACTATTACAAGGGAGACCCCAAGAGTGAGTCAGTGAGTTTCCTAAATACAACCAAAGGTGCCCAACATGAAACTATGAAATGAGGTATTAAATAAAAAACAAGTAACTGTGTATTTTTTTCTTTCAAACATCACGAAGTTTATTCCTTCTTTTCCTCCTCTTCTTCTCCTCCTCCACCAAAGAAGTCTCTGATGGACGGAAGCTTGATCTCTCCCTTGGAAGAAAGAGGAATGGTAAAGTTGCCAATGATAGGGAGGTCGATAACAAGACCCAATTGAAGCTCATAATCAATGTCCCAGTCCCTAAAAATATCCCTTGCCAAGCTCACAATGATGCTATGTGGCACCTTCATCGGCACTTCCAGCATTGTGGTCTCCTTTCCTCTTATTGACCCAGGGTCAGCAATAGTCCCTGACAATATCTCCCTGTAAAATTTGACTCCATTTCATTAGTTCAACATCGGAAACACGGAGTGAATCTCAATAATCGTTCCTCAACTTATGACACCAATACTAATAAAAAGAACTGTGAAATTATGTGAGACTAGGGTAAAATTTGCTTCATTTCGGAATGACTAATAGCTTTGTGATGGATAACCTTTAACGTCTCATACAAATTAATGCAGGACAGTATCAACCTAAGACTTGCTCGTACAAGAAGAGTATCAATAAAGACGTGGAAAAGGACTTAGCATGAGATCTCACATAGTTTATTCATTCTTCTTTTCCCTGAATCCTGACTTTTTTAAGAATATGTTATCTCTGGCTCTCTACTAGTTACGTAGAAGATTGAAAGTGGAATATGCCAAATCATGGAGCCCATATAGCCATATTCAAATTGACTTTTCATTGTTTCCCTCCATTTTATAAGAAAATGGCATCTTTATAATATAATATCTCCACTATACTGGAGTACATAATAGAAGTCTTTGGTAGTATTAATTCCCTCCATGATTACGCGTTAAACAAGTTTATGCACACTTTGTTAGTGACTTTATATACTCTGCATAATAATTAAAGTGCAAGAGAAAAACAGAAACAGATCTCAAAATCTAGTAGCAAGCTAGCGGCCTAACTAGTGTTAGAGATCGAATGCATAACATTCATAATCACAAGGATGATACAAATATTAGAGTGTTAATCACTGGTAAATTAGGAACATATCTAAAATTTTCTGCGCATATATAATACTCATTGATGTGCAGCAGCTAGTTTTTCTACAAATCATCAAAATGTTAGGATACTGGACTATATGAAATTGATAAGTTTGATACATCAAACAAAAATTACTGACAAGCCAAAAATAATACAATGAGCACCTAAGCTACATTATCATTACCAGTGATTGCTTTGTTTTCCTAATCTTCCCCTGAATTAAAGGCTTTGGCAAATTAAAGTCATGAAAGTAAAAAGAAATATGCCCTTTCTACCTTCTAATATAATCTTCCTCAACAACTTTCCAATATTTTCTTAGTAATTCAAATAACTTTAGTGCTTTACTAATGAGAATGTTGACATTATAAACATTAGAGAAATAAAAAGAGCATCATACTTTCAAAAAAGAGGGGAAAAAAAAAAAGGAAATGAGCATCATTAATCCATAATAAATAAAATGAGGTAAAGGGTATGGACTATGGCGAGTATTTAATTTCCTAATATATCCCGACCCATAATTATATCTTCTAATGTCCTCGATATACCCTCAATATCATTCCTAAATTACCAAAAATACCCTTAGTCATTTACGAAGTTGAATTTAGATGCATATCTTGGAGATTAACCGGACGCACCTCAGTGTAACATTAAAAAAGAAAGTCTATAATTAGGTAAGTAAAGGGCATAAAAGATTAATAAAAGGCATCAAGATTAAACTTTCGTCAAACCATATAAGAAAACATGAAATCTATTAACCACTTTGACTAGCAAGATCAAATAGTTCATATTCAAACAAATCATCAGAAACAATTACACTTCAAACAGGGGAAATCAAATCAAAAAATAAAACAGGGGAAATCAATCAAACCTCCCCAAAAATCCAAGAAATAACACCAATACATTTATCTCACATTGATCAAACAATTAACAAAATAAAATTTAAAATTTTGACAAAAATATTAAAAAGAAAAAAAAGGGTGTAAAGAAAAAAACAAACCTGCCATCACATTTAAGGAGGTAAGTGATCTCACAAATAGGAATTGATTGAGAATAAGGGTTCATAACACCAACTTTAGCGCTGTAAGTAACACCCTCTTTGTTAACTCCTTTCAGATCAAAATCTTCTATGTTTGCTTCTGGTTTTGGCATATCTGCGATCTTCTCTGCTACAAAGTTTTTTGCTTTGTCTATTAATCCTGCCATTTTTCTTTTAATTTCTAATTTCACTCTTCAAATCAATAATATGATCGAGATTAAGGAAGACGATTTGCGATTGATCTTGTTTTAGCGATGGCTCTTGTTTGGGATTGGTCAGGCGTTTATATAAATAGAGGTTGAGAGGGCTCTCTTGCCTTGAGATGTAAAAAGGTGTCACACGTATACCACTTTTATTGCATTCTGATGTGATTTTTTTACAATAATATTACTCGTAAAATGTTTCCTTTAAAGACGATTATTGTAATATTTTATTTATCTCGACCCTTTATTTTGGATATTTTTTTTTTCAAATAAGGAATAACTTTAAACATTTAAAAAATAAATAGCACTAAACATTACGTATTATTTAATTACTCAATTAACTTTTTTTGCTCCATAAACAATTTTATCAGAAATTCAATATATTTGCGTTCTAGTACTTTAAAAAAAAGTTAAGGTTGGTGCATAGACCACACACATTAGGAAATGGGTATAAATAAAAGACAATTGTGAGTATATCACAAATCACAAGGGAGGTTTATTCCTCGTTATCTTCTCCTTTGCGAAAGAAGTCTTTGATGGAGGGAAGCCTGATCTCTCCCTTTTTCCGAAGAGGAATAGTAAAGTTTCCAATGATAGGGATGTCAATAACGAGACCTATCTCAAGCTCATAATCAATGTCCCAATCTTTAAAAATGTCCCTTGCCAAGCTAACAATCACACTATGTGGTACCTTCATTAGCACTTCTAGATTTGTCTTATCATTTCCTTTAATTGACCCGGGGTCTGGAATAGTTCCGGATATTATTTGCCTGTAAATATCAACTTCATGTGCCATTAGTTTACATCAAACTCGAAGAACTAAATATTGACAATCTCAAACTAATCTTTATCTAAAATTGCCTAAAAATGTAAAAGAATATACATTGCTATTTTTTGTCCTTAAAATACCCCATAAATTTAAATTACCAGAATACCTTTCATATTAGTCTTTCAGATACATTTAGGAAATGTGACATCATATCAATTTAACCATCTTGACTATCAAATGCAAAAGGCCAGGTTCATAATTAACAAACCATCATAAAACCAATTCAAACAGGGGAAATCATTTCTATTTAATAAAATCAAATCTCCATTTATATGTACTTCCTTAACAGTTGACCTACATTTTTTAGTTGTACCCCCATGAAAATCTTAATTGTTAATATGAGTACATCAACACGAGTACATGAACTAAATTTTATCTAGTGACGGCCTAAAGGGTATATCATAGCACATATCTTAACAGTTCCCTCTATTAAATGTTATCCTTAAAACACCATTTAAAGCTCCTAATTACCTAAAAAAGCACTTGATCCGTCCTAAAAATGCCCGATAAGTATTAAGTCGGGTAAAGGCCAGAGGCAGCAAGATCTAACTTTCATTCTAAGCAAAATGTGAAGTCAACTAACTTGTTTAACCATCTGGACTAGCAATATTTTTTCTTTTAAAGAAAAGGCCAACATTTCAAGTACTCCATTTTTCATTAAATCATCCTAATTCATAAACATTTGCACTAATAACGAGTAAAATTAAATCAAACAATAAAAAAATAAAACAAACAGAGGAATCAATCAGTATTTCCCAAGATCCAAGATTTACAAATTGAAAATTAATTTTATTGTTTGAAAACAAAAATTACAAACCTGCCATCACATTTAAGATGAAAAGTGATCTCACAAATAGGAATGGAATGAGAATAAGGATTGGTAACACCAACATTAGCACAATATGTAACACCTTCTCTGTTGACTCCTTTTAGATCAACATCATCTATGCTTGCTTCTGGCTTTCTCATATTTGCAATTTTCTCTGTTACAAAGTTCTTTGCTTTGTCTCTTAATCTTGACATTATTTTGCTAATCTCTCTGCTTTATTTAAACTAATTGTATGAGATAAGGAAGATGATTAGCCCTTAATCATGTTGGTCATTGCCTATTATTTAATATTAATACTTTTAAAGTGGTTGAGGCCATGAGGGGTTTTAATATTGTCTTATTGGTGCTACACATATATGACTTTTATTACATTGTGATTTTCTTACCTAAGTATTAGAATTGTTTCCTTTTAAAACAGATTTTTGCAATGTTTTTAAAGATTTTGGGCATTTATTTTTTCTCAAGAACAAATTATTAATATTACCTAAGAATTATAGCTTTTATTTTCAAAAATAAATAAATTATTGTATCTTTTTATGTCATTGGATAATTTTATTGACTTTTTTTTTCCCCAAAATTGCATTTATTTAAAACTTCAATTCACTATCACTAGTACTAGTTTGTTTAAAATTATAACTAATGCGTAAGTTTTAGCATCATTTACGATCCATGGAGGAGGGTGAACAAACCGCACATATTCATGTACATAGCTTTGGCATATGTGAAGGTTTTCTTTTCTTTTTTTTTTGGGTTTTAAAGCTTTGATAAAATTGTTATACGTTGCCATTGGAATACTTCGTAATTTGTAAGCTTAACGAGTGGAAGGATTAGTTATCAAAGTAGGATAGACGTGTATGATTTGACTTTTCATATGGAGGGGTAGTCATCAAAGTGTAACTCATTTTTTTGAAAATAAAAAAATAAAATTAAATCGGCAATTCTAGTCGATTCTTTACAATTGTTGCCGTACCAAAAAGCAAACCATATTCCCGTGGAACAGACGAGGAAACTTTCAAAAACACAATAAATAGAGTATACTTTATCCTTATTTCAAGGTTGTTTACACCTTGAGTATACTTTAGAATTTTGATAATGATTTTTTTTTGTTTTTCTTTTTTGCAATCATCTTTAAGTACTGTATATATTTTACTATTCATGCATGTTGAATTTGAATTGTAGTATTGTTACAATGGTACGTATATATTGTAAAAAAAAAAAAGTATTGACTCACTCAATAAACCCTTATATTTTACTCTTTAGCGTTAACCTGCTAACTAGACTGGCTTAACTTATAAGAAATGTCGGTTTAATAAGGTCCTTCATTTTACCATTTAGAAAAATAAATATAAAACCTTTTTATTTGGAGATTTTGGTTCGAGTTCTACCAAATTGACTATACCTTTATAAAAAATAAAAATAAAACTTCATAAATAATAATAAATTTTTTTTTTTTAAAAAAAAGGGAAGTATAGGCGGTGAGACACGTGAAAAAACGTGTATACCCGCCGACCCGCGTATAAGCCGTAATGTAAGATCTCACCTGGAGGACCCATCTCCGTACTATTTATAAGATGGTCAGGTCAGCTATACACGTATACTATAAGAATGCCGGATCCATCCGTAAACGTGGGCCTATTAGTTTTGGATCAGAATGATGGGGCAGTCAACAAGTATATCGTGTCAATTAAATGAGGTTTTCAACTCCTTTAGGTATCTATCATAATACAGTATTGAAGCTAAGTAGTGATGTGTTTTATTGGATCTTGGCCCAATTCTAGACTAGCTTCACTTAGTCACCCCAAATTTGAAGTCATGATTCATGAACAAGTGTGTTGGCTATGGTCTTCAGTCTTGACCAACGAGTCATTATTTAGGAACGAAGAGAATAATATCTATGTAATCTATCTCAAACTTTTTGTCACATTGTGTCTTGATGGCTGGTTTCACTCTCATATCATCGTTGGTCATGGTACATGGTTTCCATAAATGAGTGGGCATGAAAACCTTATTGAATGTTGAATGGGTGTAGGACCCCTATTTTGATTGAATGAAGTCGGGAACAATAACATTGGTTAGCAAATGCATTCAATGTTAACTTTTGGATAGAATAGAACCTATGAAAAATTGAAAATGCCATGTATTGGTCCCATACTCACTCCCATAAAGTAGAAAAAAAGTTGGATCATTTATAAATTCAAGTGAAATTTGATAGAGTATGGATGGACTTCAACCATTAGGTTTAACTTTTGGTTCAAAATTATCATTCCGAATTCAATCAAATGCAAAATACATAATAATTAGTAATTCTTGGTGATTTATTAAATTAAACAAAGACAATTTACTAGATCTCATTTTAATTAGCATTCTTAGACTATTTAGTTGTTTGAAACATATTATCCGGGAGTCATCACTACTTCACATCTTCACTAGAGCACACATCCAAATAATTCAGATTGATGATCCAAATCAAGTTCACACGTAGCATCACAATGTGAGATTCATTTGAAGTAAATTTTTTTATTAAGAAAAAATTACAAATTTAAACTCTAATCAAAGATGTTACAATTTAGTTTCATAAAATTGGCCTAACAATAGTTAAATTGACCTAATGTAAAATAAAATTTTGACAATATTACGTATACAATGAGGAAATATTCGACCTAATTTTTGAGAAAGAATTAGCTATAAGCTTACAAATATATATATATATATATATATATATATATATATATATATATATATATATATATATATATATATATATATATATATATATATATATATATGTCCATTGATACATGTATATGTGCATTTACATTTTATAATTAGATTTTCTTTGAGAAAGCTTAGCATAATATGTGGTTAAATAATTCATGATGAGGGTTATTTAGGTTAAACTAGAAAGAAATTGCATTTGGTTAAGGAGAGGAGAAAGGGCTTCCATCAACTTCTCGCAAGGATGATTGTGAACTCCTTCATATGTTGTAACGACAATGCTAGAGTCCTTGGATAGCCTTTGCACTTGTTTCTTCACATTACATGTCAAATGTGTGCACCGATAATAGCTTCTGTATGATAAACATAATTTGTTTAGTCTCCGATCATTATACCAACAATCGATCATGAAATTAGATATATGAAGGGTAACTAGTCAAAGTTCATTCATGAACACCACAAGGAAAAATAGGAAGAATAAAAATGACCATAGACCCTATCAATTTCAAATTTTCGCATCAACAAATATTGATTTTTTGAAATGTTATTAGCATTAATTATCATTCCTCCAAAAAGAGAAAATTGGTTGTTTGTACACCAAGAACGAACTAGACATGCACATACCTTGGATAGATGTTATTCTTGACGGATTTCTGCCCATATTTTCTCCAACGATATCCATCATCAAGAATGTCCTCAGAGCTCTTCGTTTGGAATGCAAATCGAGGAACCACCTTCGCCTTCCTCGATCTTGTACTGCCACTACTACTAATACTACAGCTACTTATTCTTTTGCTGCTTTCCAACCTATGATCAATACTTCCTCTATTTTCTTCCTCATTATTGATTCTAGTACTATTGTTTCCACCACTTAAAAAGTCTGAACCATTGCTCTGACGATCATTATCATACTCAAGGCAATCAAGTCGTTTATCATTATGACTATATTCATTATTACTATCAGCCTTAACAGTTGGTGAATCGATCAAAAAGCTAGACCAATCAACGTTGTCTGAGACAGTCGCAGCCTCAAAATCATTTGCTTGGTTACACTGCTGAAGATCATACTGTGTTGAAAACAATAATGGCGGTGAAAATTCCTTCTGTTGAACCTCAACGCGTGGGACCTTTTGCTGGACTTCCATCCGTAATGAGATCGAGTATAGATGAAGAGGCTCGAGGCGAATATAAAAACGTGTATGTATGTGTATATATGATGAGATGGATGGAAGGTAAGAACGTTGGCCAGATATATGAAAAAAAATAGTTAGAGAAATAGAGGTGTATGTGAAAAGGGAGGGAAAAAGGAGAGGATGTTACGTTTGAAGGAGTTTAGAGAGAAATAAAAGAAAATAAAGGCCAACAAAATTGCACCTACTTTGTTGGTTCAACTACTGGTGCTACATTACGTTTGTGAAAGGTTTTTCCTACAAATATCCAATACATATGTTTGCATTTTATGTTAGTTGTGTAGTATTTATTCTGTCGTTTTCTCTAATATGTGTACATTATCAATGGTGAAAGGCGAATACGTCGACGCAATGACGCATATATACAGATATATAGCAAGGTAGCTTCTTGCAGGAATTTTAAGTGTGTTAATTTGTTAAGTCACCAACCCACATAGTCAATTACTACAAGGTTTTCTACGAATAAGGTGATTTCTAATATGAGAAGGAATATATTATCTGTCTCTCAATAAAGTCACTATGTGATTATAGCCTTTATAGGTTGTTAATCATAAAGGTCACCTTTAAAATATTTGCAACATTCAATCTTGTATTACCATATACTTGTCTCACACAATAATTACTCGAGAACCATTGATAATGAAAGCATAAAGCTAAGGATAGTCTTTGTGTCCAGGACCCCTGCTGATTAAAACTTTAATCACGCCTTCAATGTTAACCCATGCAAACATCTTTATGAATGCAGATACAAACTTGCCTTTATTATTCGACATACTTGGACTTGAAAGGTGGAATCGGGTAAGTTTTACACAAAAACAATTTCGACTAGATTTTGCAAAAACATGTCATGTTAATTCTTATTTCTGAGTATCATAAACTTATACTACGCATCATATTACATTCTATGAACATCATCAGAATTCAGACTTAATTCTTTCTCTAATAGCAAGATCACTCTATCATGGTCCTGCGCTTATGAACTCAATGAAACATGTTACAATCCGCCAATCTATATATTGATAAAAAAAAAAAAAGAAAAAAAAAAAAAAAAAAAAAAAAAAAAAGAAAAGACTAGCAGTATTTATTAGGTAAAGACATATCTCGAGACTGGAAAATATTTAGAACAAGGGCCTCTTCCCATTCAACATCTCCATCAGATGATCGAAGACATGACTTCCCCCATCCTGTAAACCAGAATGCATGTATTCATTAGTTATCCACAGCCTTATTCCGGAAATATGTTCAGCAGTTTTCATGGCCAGATTGAAGTTCACAAACATGTCCTCATAGTAGAGCGCAGCTGCTACAGGAACCTATAAGCATTGTCATGCAATATGCAATGTTAGATGAAAAGGCACAGCATTATCTAACCCGAGGGAGCACAACAAGACAGAAACATGTATTCACATGAAACTAGCGACACCGACACAAAAAGAAGTATAAAATATCTGCAGTTTAAGCAAAGAAACAAGCCCCAAATTATGAATCCTGGTTTTCTGCCATTAAAACATCAACAATACATATCACCAAGGAAGGCTAAGAATCCAGGGAAGACAAAGAAACATTCAGGATCAATCACATGTACAAGGCAGGAAATCAGACCTTGTTGTTCTCCAGTGCTGCTACATCATATAATGGAGGCCAATCTTTTTTCTCTGAAAGTATGTGGGCAACCTCCTTGAGATGTTTTAAGGAAGAAATTTCATCAAACATCCATGGGAATACCATCTGTACAAGTAGAGTGTCAAGTCAGATAAGATTACATGAGCAGACGTTCACTGTTGCCTGCTGCAGATTCCAAAATGCAAGAAACACAATGAAAAACACATATTGTGGATCAGTCGTTAAATTATTTCTATTGTCAATGACAAACAAAGAAATAAAGCAAATCCTTTACTAAGGAAAGCAAGTACTCTTCGGCCGTACGTAACCAAATAAAACTTAGTTACAGACTTACAGGTACAAATTTTTTTACATTTCGCAGTTTAACTCTAGATACAGCAAAATTCACTGACTTCACTCAGAATTACTGTATGAGTAACTTCTGTGTGAGAAGGTTGTAAGGCAAGGCAAGGGTTACAAGGTGAGCTTTATAATTAAGTAATTAACTTGGGTGTAATGGGGCGAATTTTATAATTAAGTAATTTATTGTAATATTAATGAGAACTTCATAGCAAGGGACTCGCTGACCAAAAGGAGAAGAAAAAGAAAGATTCTAGAATAGGAGGGTTTTTCACTTGAAAAGAAGGTTAAAACACTTAACAGCTTAGGCTGCTTAGCACTATCATATGTTGTAGCATAAGCAGGAATTTAGCCCATTACACCAATGAAAAAAATAACTAGATGATTACTAAGAAAATAATATCAAGGAAAGATACCTCTCCTGTGAAGTATACAGGACGCCCTTCTTTTGCTGCCTTGATTGCGTCAAACTTGCTTCCATTGGCCTCCCTTACTCTATGAGCAGCCCACTGTGATGGAGCACCCTGCAAATTTAACACAACTTACCATTATTTTCATGGAAAACTTGCTAGACAAACAGCAGCAAGTTTTTCTGCCCTAACACATGAAAAGAAAAGAGAGACTAAACGTACTTCGCAGTAAATCAACTCATGAAGTATCACATATAGCGGGTTCGTATTGAAAGCCCCCCAATTATCAAACTGCCATCCAGAAAAGTTTCAAGCAATTAATTGTCATACCAAGTAAAAAAAAAAAAAAAAAAAAAAGGGGACTCAATTTTAATAAAAAAATATAAATCTGTAGTGCAAAAAATAATAGTTGTATATTGAATTACTTACGGCATTCAAAAAGCAATAACTGAGTTGCTTTTGTGCACCTGGAGTTATAACAGGATCCCAGGCTCTCTCAAGCCTGTGGAGAACAGAGGATAAGAAGGAAAAGGTAAAAAGAAAGGAAGAGATAGAATGACCAAAAGAGTAATATTTTAATCTCATATTAAGTAAAGCGAGATATTGACTAACTACTTACATGTAATGCAACCTCTCAAAACCAGCACCAGCCCCAGCCCCTAGACCAGAAAGACCAAGAGTTTGAAGTCCCCTTGGGGTTAACATTCCACCAGATGGTAGAGGCACCTTCATTCAAGGAAACAAGAAAAGATACAATGATGCATAACTAAGCTTTCGACAAAAAGCAATTCAAAAATTAAAAAATAAACTTATATGGTGTAGAATGTCACACCCCGCCTCCTTCAGAATTTGCCAAGAATTTAACAATATCTTGGACAACTTCAACATCCTGAGGAAACCTTTCATAGTATTTCTCTGTTTGACGCGAAATCTTTTCAAAGCATGCATGATACACGGCATCTGCAGTACAACCATCTGCAACAGGAGGAATTCCGCCTGTTACAAGGACTTGCTTTAACCCTTGAGGGGCAAAACTTAGATATGTAACAGCACAAAAACCACCGTAGCTCTAGAAAACAAAGGGAAAGAAAAAGTGGTGAATTATAAGAGCTATATGAGTTCACTTTTGGGGAAATAAATACTTAGTGAAGATGATCACTTGAGCACTAAATAAAAAACACTATACACATGTCTGTGAACTCACAACCTATAAATGCAAAAAAATCAAGAAAGCACTAAAATCAACTTATACCTGTCCCAAGATAGTCCAAGGACCAGCTTCAGGAACAATGCGTTTTCTAATGAATTCAGCATCGTTTACAATATTGTCTGCACGGAAGTGTTTCAAGTATTCAGCCAGATCTTCTGCAGATTTCATTTGCCGCATAGAAGATGTGGTCAAGGGAGTTGACAAGCCTGTTCCACGCTGTATAAATACTGCATTAGGTAACTCCAAGAAGAAGCTAAGAACCATAACCTAACCATAATAACAGGATTTGCTAATGAAACTTCCAATAAAACATGCCTGATCCAACAACACAACACGATAGCCTTCACATGCTTTACCAATCCAACCTTTCGATTCTGTAGGACGTGGAGACTCAAAGCCAGGTCCACCTTGCAGATATAGAAGATATGGCAGTGGTTGATCCTCCTTACCAGCTGAGAGAAATAGGAGAAATATGTATTTGTGAACCTCAAATTGGCAAAAGATAATAAAGCCATTAAGGCATTAACAGCCATAACTGAGCAATACATATCACATTTTCAAAAATAAAAAGAGTATTGATTTTGCCAAAGTTTGTTAGTTTCACTTTGTACACTTGTACGTTATAATCCCTTTAATTGTTTTCCTGTTCTAAGAAGGATCAAAATGAGTGAACATGCCAAAAGTATGGAACTCCAATCTGTATAGTTGTGCACCCAGTGCATCCAAATTCCGAACAAACCGCTGAATTTAACATCACTCATCTCAACTTACAAGCCCTTATTCCTATAGACAATTATCTTAACTTATAAGCCCTTACTTAAATTAAATATACACTCTACTCGACTTGAAACTTCTTTTTCAATACGAAAAGAACAGGGCTTTAATAGGTTTTAAAATCCTGCACCTAGAACTACACCACCATGTAGCTTCAAGTCGAAAACTCAAAACATGCACACATGCAATAGTTGATTGTATGAGAGGTTATGATCAGTGTGCATACGTCACATGCCGGGTACCGGCCACGTGCACCATAAACACATTGACATAGACCCGTGGTAGTGGACAGTGGTACCAAGATATAGGGTGCAGGGCATCGTTTTCCAACTTGTTTAAGTCAATATTCTTTCTACAGACTACTATTTAGTAAAGCAAAGGATATAAAAACACTACTTCTAGTCAATCGAATGTCTTTTTAATAAACAATTGTAATGGGAACTACTATCCCACCACCAAAACGAATAATCAAAATTCCCTCGTACAATTCCAGAATCTTGAGTGAAATCAAAAGCTAACAACGACAATCAACTAGCATATAATCCAACAAATTAAACTGTTGATAACACTAATTTATGCATTTTACGACAATAGTGGAATCCAACCAAGCAAGCAGGCAATCACACTTATTACATACACAATTTACACACCCAGAAAAAACAATATTAGAATAAAGCTTAAAGTTCATCCCCTTTTTATGCCCTTTTTCGTTTTATATAAACCTCTTTCCATCAAAAGCTAGATCCATTTTTCATATAATACAAATTTGTTCAAAATAACGTCAATTGATTAAGATACGACAAATTCACAATCAAAGTCGACAATCCAATGAAGAATATGTAAAATAGCAAAAATGGATTGAAATAAAATGTACCGGCAACAACTTCGCGAGCAAAAACGCTGATTTTAGGGCAAGATGAATCAGAAACACTAGAATAATCAAGAGGAACAGTGAAATAATGATCACGAAGTCGGAGTTCCGGCACCGAGATCCAGTTTCCGGCGAAATGGTCAGCCGGAGAATTGCCGTTGGAGGATGTCATGGCGGCGGAGAAAGTCGTGAGTTTACGGCGGCGAGGAGAGGGAAAGTACGAAGATGAAGATGAAGATGAAGCGAAGCGATAAAGAAGTAGAAATGGAGGTGTCAACAAAGAACAAGTAGTGAATGTAAATGGTATTCGTGTTGACCACATTATTCGTGACGCCGAAAAAAAGGCAGTTTTTTAATGTTGTGATTGGTTCATAATATTTGTCAAATACTTCCATGGTTTGAAGCTAACCACTTCAACCTTTCTTTTTTAAGTATTAACTTTGTTTTGTTTTGTTTATTAACTCACATGATGACATGAGACCGCACTCTATTCTTATTCGTTTAGGTTAGGTGTTAAAGTCTTAACGGGGCGTTTGATTGGAGGGATGAAAATTAGAGGGATAAGAATGGAGGATAAAGATAGGGGATTAATAGGTGGGATAACGATAATAATTTTTATCCCATGTTTAGTAAGTTTAGAAAACAAATTAAGAATAAGTAATAAATTAATAAAAATACTCTTACTAACTTCTACCCTTTCTCCTTACCTTTTCAATTTCATTGAGGGTAATTTGGTCTTTTAATATTTATTTCTTATCCCTTCCCCGTATACCACCCCCTTAGTTATAGAAATGGAGGGATAAGTGGGTGTTTTTATTCCTATCCCTAACCTCTTCTAATCCTCATTCCTCTAAACAAACACTACATTTCTTCTATCCCTATTTTTTATCCTTATCCCACCCCTTTTATCCCCCTAAACAAACACCCTCTAAAAGGATGATGCTCAAAATCTCGGATCAAATTAAATTGTGTATAAGGCCCTTTTTGGTAATTAACGGTTAGTTGATTGGTAAGAATTGATTATATTAGCTAGCTGCATTAGCAGTTTTGACTAGTTGATTGGTAAGTGCTAATTCTGTAGAGTTGTTTGGTAAAATTAGCTTATTATTTGTAGTTGTTTGTTAGTTTTGAACACATGAAATGACAATTTAGGACATTGACATTTTTTTTAACAAGGGTAAGAAAAGTGGGAGGGCAAGAATGTAAATTAGAGTAACTTTTTAGAATAAAATTGTCATTTGACATCCATTACTCAATCAGCTAATCTAAAAAGCTCTATTGTTTAGCTTTTTACAAATTAGTTGATTTGCTTTAATCAGCTCATTTAAAAATCTCTTTAACAAATAACCAAATTAGATTATTTATGTAGTCAAACCTCAACTTGGTCAAATAAGCTCATTTTTTTGTCAAAACTCTATTTACCAAACATGGCCATATGTGTAGTGTATTGATTAGGTGTCACTTTATAGTGTTAACACAAAATATAAAGAATTAAAATGTTATGTGTCAACTACCAAGTCTTATGCAATTCAAAATTAGTGTCTTATGATGTAATATTAAATTTTTCTATAGCTATATCACTCCTGGCAATTGTCCTAATTGAACTTGTTTATAAATGGTTGTTTAAGAAAATTGAAGGTTGAAAAAAAAAATATTGTAATTTGTAAATACAAGTGGTTTTCTAGACGAAGTAGATATCCAAATTTGACAATTCACTTACCTACTTAACACAAGAACTTCTAGATTGTTTGCTTTAGGAAAGTCAGCAGTGAAATTAAGATTTTTTTTTTATTTTTTTTTTAATGTTACCAATAAGATAATGAAAAGTATGTTTGGTACAACTTGAATATTTTTAACAATATAAAAATAGTTCGTTTCTCGAATAACACCTTAGACTTCAATATTAATTTCGAAGATGTAAAAGGTGGTAAATGTTAAAACTTATAAATAACGCATTTGATGCAACTATGTAAAGCATCGTAGGGTAAAGTTAGGTTTCAAGCCATATAGATGGCTTCTTGGTTTGGGCATCAAGTTGAAGACTAAATAAATTTTATTGTTAAGTGACTAAGGTGAGGACTTGAGGTAGTTATGTAATGAGTACATTGTCTTTGATTAGAAAATAAAATGTGACTTTTAAACTGTGATAAATCAAGTATTTAAAATAAAATTAAGTGGAAAAATCGAATTAATATATATAACTAAAATTAGAGAAAATCAAAACTCCATCTCTTAATCTACATTACATTTCTTAGAAGTAATTTACATTACCAAATAAAAAATTCTTTCAACTATTTCCACCAAAAAAAGGAGAGTATGTTGAATTATCATCCATATACAGAGTTGACTCGTGTTATGCACAAGTTTAGATTCCTTAGAACTCCGATCATATTCTATAGGTAAATAATGTAGAACCGAGTGATGGAGAGAGTAACATTCGTGACATAGTTCCTCTTTCAAAAGAATGAATTTTATTTCTTTAAGAGCAAAAAATAACGAAGAATATTATTGACTTGGTACTTTAGTAGGCCAACAACCCCATCACGATCCAAGCACGCACTCTCTTCCACTCTTCCTGGTCTTTTTCAATGGCGGTCTTCAGCAATGTCCTTCAACGCGCCGCCGTCCTCCGCCACCGCTTCCACCTCCGCAACATGAGCAACATCCCGGAAAACACCGTATACGGCGGTCCAAAACCCCAAAATACAGAACAAAGGGTAACATTAGCTCACCTAAAGCAGAAACACAAGAAGGGAATTCCCATAACAATGGTGACAGCCTATGATTACCCTTCCGCCGTACACCTTGACACCGCCGGAATTGACATTTGCCTCGTCGGAGACTCCGCCGCCATGGTTGTTCACGGCTATGATACTACTTTGCCGATTACTCTTGATGAAATGCTTGTTCATTGTCGCGCGGTGGCGCGTGGTGCCAATCGACCCCTTCTTGTTGGGGACCTCCCTTTTGGTACTTATGAGTCCAGCTCTCAGCAGGTATAAAAATTATATTTTTGGATGTTTTAAGGATGAATTGTGAATTGGGTGATTGTTTTGTGGTTTTTTGCTTGATGGGTTGTTCTTGTTGAATAATTAGGGAATGGAATTACAATTGGATAATTGATGTAATAATTAGATGATAATTGTGGTGGTTTTAGATTAAGTGGGGTTGTTCTTGTTGGGTAAGCAGGGAATGTTTATTGCAATTGGATAATTGATGTAATATTAAATACTGTAATAAAATTAATAATCATGTTGTTTAATTAAGTACAATTAAGTTTGTTTAATTTCCTTGCTTCTAATATTAGACCTGGTGGCTAAAAGCTCAAGAGGATAAAGTGGTGGTTAATCAAAGAAAAAAAAAAAAGCTTTAATTGGTGAGAAGAATGTATTAGATAAGATTAGACATTTGGGAAAATGGGGCTGAAGTATGTTATTAACAACTCCTTTAATTTGTTCTGCAAGCACTTTATTGTATCATAATCGAAAGTTTAAGCCCTAAGGTGAGTGTATTTGATTGTTATCCTGAGTATTTGGCCAATGGAAAGGAAGATTACTGCTCTCTTCAGCAAGTGATTTTTCATTGTGCTTTTGAAAAAATCCAATGCTTGCATACCCCTATTTCCGAGTGGCCCAGTAATCCCAGTTCCTTATAACTCATGTGGTTGGCTTGGGATCTCCTTACAGCGAGGCATAAAATAAGCTCTAAGAAACAAAATGCCTATAAGCTTTAGAGGGTATAAACTGATTTATCTCATTGGTGTACAAGTGTATAATCAATACCTCAATATAATTTAGAGTGAGTATATACTCATTGTAATAAGATGCCTTGATTGATACAAGTATTATGTTTGTGAATGTATTAGTGTGATGATTCATGATATGGCATTTTAATATTAAAACAGGCAGTTGATTCTGCTGTCAGAATTTTGAAAGAGGGAGGAATGGATGCAATAAAATTGGAGGGAGCATCACCTTCTAGAATTACAGCAGCAAAAGCTATTGTTGAAGCCGGAATTGCAGTGATTGGGCATGTAGGATTGACACCGCAGGCCATTAGTGTTCTTGGAGGATTTAGGCCTCAGGGGAGAAACATTTCCAGTGCTGTTAAGGTATCTTCTGATAGATTCCTCAGTCCTCACCCCATGTGACCATACACTTGATATATGTTAGCGCTGAATGTGGTACTGTGAAGGTTGTAGAGACTGCACTTGCTTTGCAAGAAGCTGGGTGTTTTGCTGTTGTTTTGGAATGTGTTCCTGCACCAGTGGCTGCAGCAGCAACATCCATTTTAGGAATTCCTACTATCGGTATTGGAGCTGGACCATATTGCAGTGGGCAGGTTTGTTTTCTTATAATTGAAAGGTCAATGAGTTGACATTTTATCTTTATGCATTGTGTTTTAGTTTGAAGAAGTTTAGAGTTTATCATCTTGCTTTTTGCTTTGTATATTTTGAAAATACATGCATTTGTTACTCGACATCTTTTCACATGCCATTGCCTACTATTACCATAAAATGTACACTCTTGTGCTAATTACAAACCTGGTTTTAGCCGACCTATGGTTCTTTCCAGTTAGTTTGTCTTCCACACTGCACATAACTCTTTTCATCCCTCAACTCTCTTAATTCAACCGCAGTGTCCCTTCAATAAAGAATAGTAGTGTATTCCTTTTTTGTCGACTTTATGCTCCTTTCCTCCCCTTGAATTTAAATCAGACTCGTTTACTCACCAATTGTTTAAGAAGGCATGAGCCTGCACTGAGGGCCTTAGGCAATGGGTTTCCTGGTGACCTGGTGTGTATGCGTAAGGTGCACAAAGTATTAGGGTTCTTGAAGTGCTGGCATAAGACAAGCCTGTGCTCGAACCTAGGTGGAGTCAAGCACACATGTCACGATTAGAAAGGTGGTCATTCATGTAATAATTTAGAATCATTTTTTTATATTTTCTTGTGTAAGATTACTGTAAATTCCTTTTTCACACGAGACTGACCTAAATTATTGAAACAATGGAATTTTCAGCACAATTTCTACTGTTGTGATTTTAGGTTGCCGTTTTTTTTTAACACAATTGTAATTAGCTGATTTTCCCAGCATGCATCATTATTACCTTACTTATAAATTGAATGAGATATTCATGACATTCGTTTAACATATCAAAGCCTCTATAAATTACTTCAACTGAATTTGGCACCTAAAAGTAGGCCACTAGGCCTTGTGCGCTGCAAGTGCCTTGAGCGCGTTGCAATGCCTCAACTCCACTTCAGCAAAATCCTCATCATCCTGTGTTGCCTTCCATGCTCAGATCTTACCAAAGAACAGAAATGAAAAAAAATATAGTTGCCATGTCAATAAAATTCTGGAATTGTTCCTTGCTTAATTTGAACACTACCTGCTCTTTAATTGAATTCCTTGCTGCACTGCAGATGACTAGGCTCTTTTTATTTTTGTTTTATATAAACGTACCAGTTATTCAATGAAACTCTTATTCTGAGTGCTTTAAATTCCATTCTGACCTTTCTCACATGAAAGGCTACCCAAACTTTTCTCTTCAACTTGGAAGTAAAGATAAAGAAGTTGTGAGTTGAAAATTGTTTGAAAACTTGTACATCATCTTTTCAAGGAGAATTAATTTTAGAAATTGAGAGAGATAAAGATAGGAAAATGTTTTCTGTGATTTCATGCACCTCTTTTATTAGCTTAATAAATCGGCTCAGTTGCTTCACCTCTCTTACAGACTGCAAAAGTAAGTGGTTCCTCTTAAAGCACTGATGTGGACTTATGGATGCCCTTATGTTAATTATGGTCCCTCTGATTTGCATCACAATTTAGAAAACTATACAATCAATTCTTGGCTACTTGTAGGAAGCCTACCATTCTGTAATGCAGAATGCTGTTTTCCTTCTTCATTCTCCCCATGCTTCAAATAATTTCATCATAAAGATGCAGAATTCTGCAGCCAAGTTTGTTTAGTATGATGCACTCTTTCTGCGGTCCCATAAAATTTACCGCTGTTTCAGACTAATATCAGATAAACTTACTCAATTGCCTATGCTCTTATTTTTACACCAGGAATTTTTTTATGTCCAATTGATTCACTTGATATTATCCTAATATTGTCATGCTCAATCATTAAAAAGCCTAAATGATTCTGTAAGAAATTTATTACAATCTTGGACCTCATTTCTAAGATTCGACTAAAAAAAGGAACTGTGGCATTGACTCCTCTTCACCACCCCCGCCCTCCAAACTATTTGCCCTGTCTGTCATTCAAAGGGGGAGAAAAAAAGGTTAATTGAGATTTCATTATATTTATTGTAGAACCTAACTCCATGAGATATGCATCCAATCATATATGATCTCTTTTACCAAATGCTTCTTAAATTTCAGGTGTTAGTGTATCATGATCTTCTGGGAATGCTGCGACACCCTCACCATGCAAAGGTTAGACAGTGCTACTCGAACTTTCTGCCACCGCCACCCCCACCCCTAAAATGAAATAGAAGTAGAATAGATGGTTTATTGGTTTTTTTTTAATCAATAATTGCAGGTTACTCCTAAATTCTGCAAGCAATATGCACACGTCGGAGATGTGATCAACAAAGCCCTTGTGGAGTACAAGGATGAAGTGACAAGTGGTTCATTCCCTGGACCTGACCACAGCCCATATAAAATCAGTGCTTCAGAAGTTTGGTGGTTTCTTGGATGAGCTAAAACAGATGGGCTTGGATAAAGCTGCCTCTGCTGCAGCCGAAGCTGTTGAAAAGATGGAGAAAAACAAAATCACCTCATAGATTGCTATGACTAACAAAATGCATTCGACAATCCAAAAAAAAAAAAATTATAATGGCTCCTCATATTGACAAGAGTTTTCCCCTAATTTCTATTGACAGTAGAATTTGGATGTTATATAAGTTTGCTCTGGCTAGTAAAAGTGAGCATGTTTCAGCTATGACACTGAAGCGCCATGCCAGAAACAGAGGATAGTGTTTTCTTTAAGCTTGAAGTCTGTAACTTCTTGTTGGGTGCTGTAATTTTGCTAAGAGGCATAACAGAAACTGTATGTCGGCTGAAGAAACCTTATGAGAATAAGAGATTTGATCATGGAGATTCTTATATAGTATTCGACTTTTATTTCAGTCTTCTAAATAGGCTCATGCTCTTTATGAATATATTAGAAGCATCAAATTAGCCAATCAGGAGTTTCTTAAATTTTTTTATTTTTTTTCTACATGTAATATCCGCAGTTTCTCTCCGTAAGATGAGGTCTAAGCTCCGATACATTACGGAGTATCATTTAAAGGTAGGCTAAATCAATATTGATGATTGACATACAAGTTTATTTTACTATTTGAATGTTTATTTGAAAGTTTCCTGTAATCTCTAAAGAATCTGATGAAAATGACTTGTTAACAATAACAAAGGACAGTGCAATCATGGGCGACCTTGAAGCTATTTGGCACTTTGAGAAATTTCACTTCAATTTTAATCAAAATTTGAGATTCCTCCAGAAAAAGTGTCATGGACATGACTTTTGACCTTTGCTATGACAACATTTGACAAGGGTCGGGTGTGATTTTGACATTGGTACTGTTGGCACAATGACATTTATAGAGTCTTAGAATTGACAATTCTGATGTCCAATAATAATAATACGATTTTGTATGATGTATTTTTAATGAATTATTATGATGGCCAAAGTCAAAATGAATGTCTTAATGATTTTTTTTTTTTTATCTGCTTCTGTTAGGAACTTTTCTCTGATTTGTATCAAGAATTACTTCCAATCTCCAACAAAGTTCACACAAATATTAATTTAACACCTTTGTTAAGGTTTAAGCAATTATGGTTCAAATTGCTTGGTGTTACTCGTACAGTTGGCTATCTCAAGTTCTCAATCACTAGAAAGAACTTATCATTCTTTAAATCAATTTTAGTATGGTGTACCCGAGTTTATATTATTGTGCCGTTATATATGGGAAATAATTGGTATATTAATCTTTGACATGACAAATTTCAATATATATTTTTCTTTGTATTTCATAATAGTTACTAGTGAATTTTAACAAAAAAAAAATATAATGAGTGCAATCCAACTCAGCTACATTCATACATGAAAATTTAATTAGAGAATAACAATAAATCAATAGCATTCCTCAATACAGATTACAGAGTATGTAATTATGTATTGCCCTTAGCTATCAACCGTATGGTATACCCGACCATAACCGCGCCGCAACCTCTTAGCAACCATTGTGGGTGTAAGCAACCCGTTTTATGTACTGCCTTCAAATTTGACTCCCTTCCCCCCAAAATTGATTCCCTTCTTCCCCAGAGAAAAAACAGAGTAAGATGAGCATCGCATCAAGAGTACCAATCTGCTCAAAACTCCTTCGTTTACTCAAACATCAAAACCCTCAAAATCACGCCTATTTCCTTCACTCATCCATCGAAAACCCCTCAAATGCTGAATCGCCTAAAATAGACCTTTCATCATCATCTTCAATTGTAACCCAAATCGTCGAAATCCTCAAATCCAACGATAATGAAAGCTGGAAGACAAACCAAGAGCTTTCTAATCTTCTCTTCTCAGATTCTAATTCTCTCTCCTCCAATCACATCCTCCAAATCACTCGTCGTTTGGGCGATTCTTCAACAGCCCTCAATTTCGTCGAACACCTTCGCTCCAATTCTCCTTGCCCAGATGATAATCTGCTTTCTTCTGCATTTCAAGCTGTTTTTGAGCTTGCTTCTCGAAAACCCAGTTGGAAAGAGAAGCTCTTCGACCTCCTTAACACTTCCATAGAGATGGGTGTTCCTTTGAAGGTTAATTCTGTTATTCTTTTCATTCAATGTTTAGGGCGGGTTGGAATGACTGAGAAACTAATGATGATGTATAATGAATTAGAATCCCAGTTGAAGATTACCCATGTTCGGAATGCGTTGATTGATCAGCTTCTTAGAAATGGGTGTTTTGTTGATGCACTCCAGGTGCTCGACGATATGCTCCAACCAAATGTGGATTTCCCGCCAAATTCAAACACTGCTGCAATTGTTTTTTCGGTGATGTTGGAAGCTAGGAAGCACGGAAAGGGGTTATCTTGGGAGGAACTTGTGGAGCTAGCGTTGAAGTTTGGCAGACACCGCGTGTTTCCTGATACTGTTCTGTTGACGCAATGGATTACTGAACTCTGTAGGGCTAGAAAGATTGACATGGCTTGGAAGCTTTTGATAGCTTTCATGGAATTGGATGGACCTGTTGAAGTTGCACCATATAATGCCTTGCTGGCAGGTTTGGCAAAAGACCGCCAATTTAAAAGAATGGAAGAATTATTGGAAGAGATGCTGGCGAAAGGCATAAGTGCTAATGTTGTGACTCTTGGGATTAGTATCAATCACCTTTGCAAGTCTTTTAAGATTGATGAAGCGATCAATTTGTTTGAGAAAATGAGGAACGGTAAGATAAGTGCACACATTGAGCCGGATGTAATAATCTATAATACTCTCATCAACGGGCTATGTAAAGTTGGTCGTGCAGAAGAAGTTTTAGCTATGATGAGAAAGATGATATCAGAAGGTAAATGCTCCCCAATTAGTAGCACTTATAATTGTCTGATTGATGGATTTTGTAAAGTTGATGAGGTTGAGAGATCTCTTGAATTGTTTGATGAGATGGAGAAGCAAGGAGTTCAACCAAATGTTGTTACTATTAATACTTTAGTGGGTGGTATGTGCAGAGATGGTAAAGCTGGTAATGCGCTCAAGTTCTACCGTCAGATGGAAGGAAAGGGGCTAAAAGGAAACAAAGTAACTTATACTACGTTGATTAGTGGTTTCTGTGGTGTAAATAATATCAATAAAGCAATGGAGTTGTTCAAAGAAATAAGACAAACATGTGCATTAGATGCCATTGTGTACTATAGCCTGATCTCTGGCTTGTCCCAAGCAGAGCTTATGGCTGATGTTGAGTCAGTTTTATTCGAGATGAAAAGTGCTGGATTTCTCCCTGACATTCGGTGTTATAATGTGATGATCAACGGCTTTTGCAAGAAGAATAAGTTGGATAAAGCTCATCAGTTGTTGGAGGAAATGAAAGAGGTTGGACTTGAACCTGATAGTATTACCTACAATACTTTGATCTCATATTTCAGCAGAACCGGGGACCTGAAACCAGCTCGTAGACTGCTTATACAGATGGTTGAAAACAAGATTGCTCCTACAGTTGTCACATTTGGAGCACTAATTTATGCATGTTGCAGGGCGGGAGAGCTTGATGAAGCCATGAAAATTTTTAAGAAAATGAGTTCATCCAGCAGGACTCCTCCCAATACTGTAGTATACAATGTCTTAATAGATGCTCTTTGCCAGAAGAATGAGTTGGGGAAAGCACTCTCTCTTTTTGAAGACATGATAGCCAAGGGCGTGGGACCAGATTCGAGTACCTTCAATGCCTTATTCAAAGGCCTACGAGACGAGAATAAGCTTGATAAAGCTTTAGAGCTTATGGGGAAAATGACTGAATTGGATTGTCATCCTGACTATATAACCATGGAGATACTCACAGAGTGGCTTCCTGCAGTAGGCGAAGATGATAAACTTAAACAGTTTGTAGAAGTATACAGGTGACTCTGTATGAAGAGTGGCTTTCTGGCAATGAGAGGTTCTACTTCGCATCTTGTAGAGGAAGATGCTTTAATTTGTCGCTCTTTAAATAAGTGGAACTTCAAATTTTCTAATCACGTCTAACCAAAAGACCACTCCGGATTACAATTCAGTGTTAGTAAGCTGTATGAAGCCAAGGTACATGGTACGCAGAGAAAAGATGCTGCAACATCGCTATTAGCTGCCCGTTCAACCCACCACATTTAACTGAAAGTTGCGTTTTAGGCTCAGCTGATTTAGGGAGCTGAAAGCCAGAGCTCAAAGTCCCCTTTTTCTGAGAGGATAAAGTGATGTTGTACCAACATTTCCGTTGGGTTGATTTTCAGTCATTCAGCAAAGATGCAGACACAGTAAGGGAAACCCTTGTCTGCAATAAGCACGATGTAGATGTATCGGTTTTTATTTTCTATGAAAAGGACTATTTTTGTGCTGCAATCCAATAACCGTAGTCTTAATTCTTAATTACTTTCTTCAACATAATACTCGTATTAAGTTGGGAATTTTGTTCAGTTTTGTTACATGGTACTCTTTATGTATCTTTACTTTTAACTTCTTATTCATTTCCCTTACCTTTACATATAGCACATTCCATTCTGATCCTCCTCAAACGAATCTACATTCAAAAGCTATTAGACAAAAGATTATGGTAGTTTCAAAAGAGGAATGTGGAATGTTCACATCAAGTTGAAGGTAGGCAATTTCAGAAATTAAAACCCTATTGAAATGCAGAACTGGTATACTGTATTTGAAAAGTTACTGCTTGTTTATAGTTTCATTCACCAAAATTGGTACTGTTATGTCTGTAAATGGTCTCTGCTCTACTCTAAAAATAAGGCCTACTAAATTTAAACAATGTGCAGAGTTTTCAGTTAAAATTAGGCAGTAATTAGGGTTGTCCTACCAATTTATCCCCCAAAACTAAAGAGGAAAAAGATGGTGACTTTCATTGGAGATTGAGAACCGACAGCTGTGAACCATGTGTTTCCACAGATTCCATTCGATGGTCCCAAAACTAGCAATTTTTACATTAAACTATCACCATCCTTCTTAAAGCATTTGATAAATTAATAAATTTGTTTACAGTAGAATAGAAAATGCCCGTTTGACAATGTTCTCCAAAGATAAAAAGCAACTTATCTTTAATTCTCACTCCGTTCACAAATAATAATCCTCTATGATGTATCCCTTGACTCACAATCTTTTAATGTGTTTACATAACTCTAAAAGTCAATATTCTATAGCAAAAATCAAGTTATTAGCAAAATTTCTAACTAGTTGTATATAAGTCAAACACTAATCCAATATTAATAAGGGAAGAGGACAAAGCGTAAGAATATATTTGGTGAATGAACACAGGACGAAACAAATAATTATAGTCAATCTAAAATATAAACGCACCATAACAAGAAGTAAGACAATCATCATAAAATGAAAGAAGTATATATACCGAATAATTAACTTTATGAGTTTTATTGCTGAATACTACAACTATACTAATATTTTTTTCCTTTCCTTCCTTCACAAAAACAAAAGAATAACTATAAGCATATGCACCTCAACCCCATCCCTCTTTTTTCCTCTACAAGGTTCTTGCTAACTTTCAATGGACCATTCCCAATTTCCCATTACATTCACTTACAAATCAAAAAAAAAAAAAGTTCACTTTAGTTGAGAATAGAGATTCTACCAACTAAAAGTGTTTTCTAAAATTTCTCTCTCCTCCTTATCTCTCTAACTTTTGGTTTACTGTTAAATCTCCACTACCTTACAAATCCACAATGCCATTGTGACCTTACATAGATTCTGACAAATAGTGAGAGCATTTTTCCCACCTCCCCTCTCCTAAAAAGCACAAATAAAGTAAATATAATAAATTTAAAATAAAATAAAATTAAAGTTGACCAAATTAAAGTGGGAAGGCATCATGTCAATGAACCAAAAGTCAATCCCACCATCATCAACAACCACTAGAATTCCTCCCACCGGAAAATTAAAAAAAAGTCAACGTCTGCCGGAAAAAGTCAACTCCCTCCGGCAGCTGCTGCCGTACTACTACTATTACTTAACCAAGGAAACTCCGCCGACGACGGCGAAAAATGATCTGAAAAACAATCACTACCATCTGAGCCACCGTCGATTTGCTCAAACCCCACGTAGAAATCATCATTAAGCATTAAATCAGATAGAGCCATTTCGCTTGTATCATCTTCCTCTTTGATTAATTCATCTCCTTCAGTCTTTGACTCTGACTTCTCGGTCAAAGGAGAGAGACTTGCGGCGGAGGGTGACGAGCAAGTGGGCTGCTCCGGCGGTGTTCCGGTGGTGGTAAGTGGTTTTTGGCGAGTACTTCCGGCGAGAGAGTTTCTGTGAGTTGGCATAGGGTGATTGTGTTCGGAAGTGTAGGTGACTATGAACATTTTAGGGTCTGATCTGTTGCGCTCTACTTGTTTTCTGGCTAAACATCCCTTTGAGCTGCTACATCTGTAGTATCCCCTGTTGTATTTATTTTTGGAAATAAAATTCATTAGCGAAAAATAAGACAAGATTGTAGCAAAAAAAAAAATGAAAATCAGAAAAAAGATTTTAGGTTGGTAAATTTCTATTAATGGTTGGTATCATTGAACAAGGACTACTTTTCTGGTTTCGCCTTTAAAAGTAAAGTTTTTTGGAAATGAGCTGAGATTTGATGAGATTCTTGGTGTTGTGTGTTCAGGAATTTGCTTTGCTTTTAAAAGCAAATAAAGAGTTTGAACACAAATTCTTTTGCTTATCACAACATGTTATCATTATAGGTGCTTTAGCATATGCTTAACGGAACACTTTGTAAATTAATGGAATGAAAACGGAAAGTGTGTAAAACTCGAGCTACCCGAGGGGGGGAGTACTGACCTTTTTTTTTTTTTTTTTTTTTTGGGAAAAAATCAAGCAATATAGATAGAAAGAAACAAAAAGAAAAACCACCTTGGATATGGAGAGCCTTTGATGGGTTTCTGACCATATTTTCTCCAAGCCCACATATCAGAGGAAAGACCTTCTGCTGGAACATGACACACCTTCTTCATCAAATTCTTCCTGTATTACAAAAATCAAAACAAAACCCATTAAAATTGACACCAATCTACAAAATGGGTACTCCTCAAAATCATATTTTTCTCATGAAAAATTAATCCAAACAAAACCAACCTTTTCTTAGTTCTCTGAGTTTGAGAAGCATTATTTCCAGCATTAGAAGGAGAAGAGGTTCCAAAAATGACATGAGAAGGCTTAATTAATCCTCGAAGCTGCGTTTGTTGTTGATGTTGTTGTTGTTCAACAATTCCAAAAGATCTTCCAGTGATGACTGAAGAAGGCGAAGATACCGGAGACGCCAAAGAAGCCGAGGAGAGAGACTGAAAACTATTAGTGTTATGAATAGTGACGGAACTATTTGCAGTAGTTGCAGTGGAGCAAATCAACGGTTTACATATATCCTGCAACTCAAACGACGTCGTTGAGGTGCAAGGCTCAAAGGGGTTTGAAAATTGAAACAGAATACCACCACTTCCACCACCACCCCCACTCGTTGTTGAACAAGGCGATGTAGAAAAATACGGCTCTTGCTTAGGCGGTTGTTGTTGCTGCTGAGGTAGTTGAGGAAGAAGGGTAAATTGCGAAGACGACGACGACGGAGGTGGCGGCGGAATTGATGGAGAAGGTTCTAGATCCGCTGTGGTGGTGGTTGTAGTGGTGGTGGTGGTGGAGCAGCAGCTTCTGACAACGGCGAGTAGATCCCAATCTGGAGGGGTTTCCATGGATGTTACGAGGAGAGAGAAAAACAGGGGAGGAGAGAGAAAGTGAGAATAAAGAAGGAATGAGAGAATGGAGACAAGAGAAGGCGCTGACTTTTGGAAGGGGTGGGGGGATAAGAAATCAGAAAGATAATTAAAAAGAATGGAGGGTAGTGGGATGGGATTTATATATATAAATGAAATTTTTAGAAAAGGACATTTTCAGTTTGAGTACTCCATTTTTTATTTTATTTTTTTAGTTGCATATTTTGACGTTTTTGGGTTGAATTCTTTAATTAATTTATTTTTATATTATACTTGTATAAATTTTTTAGTGTATTTTATCAATTAATTTTGATTTATTTCAAATAACATAAGTTTATATAAGCTCAATTCAAAAACAAAAAACAAATTAAGTAAGAATGTTTCTATAAAAAAAAACAACAAATTAAGTAAGAAATTGTATTATTATATACTAGTACTAGGTTTTGTGTTTAAATAAAATTTGTAAATGAAAATTAATTTTTTTTTCCAAGAATATTGGCACTGGTATATAATAAATGAAAATTATTCTCCTTTAGACTACATTCATGTCCTAAAATGTACTTTGTACTCTGTATTAAAGATTATCATTATACACGTCTAGTAATATTGTATTTTTATTTTTGAAAGATAATATTGTATTATTGTATAGTATGGAGTATATACTAACTTGTAACAAGTAGACAAATTTTTTAAAAAAATATGAATAAAAAAAAACTTATTTTTTGTGCCCTTGATATGTTATTATTTGTATTGATATTCATACAAAAAGACAAAATAATAAATAGGGAGTATGTATTTTTATTTTCAATACTTTTGATGTATCGTCAATTTTATAAGAAGGAAAGAATACTTGTAATAAATACGGATTAATTAACATAAAATTGGAGGTATAAATATATAAATACAAATTAATATAAAAATAAAAAATAAAAGGAAAATTGAACAAGTGGTAATGTGGAGTGAAATTCTCTTTCATCTGAAAAACCAGGGTGGTAATGGGGGGTTGACTTAAGAAAATGTCAAAGGGGGGGCTGGATTTGCGGGTAGAAAAAGGAGAAACGCGGCTCAATGTTATGTTAAATTTTGGGGTTTTAAACATTTGGTGGGTCCTGCTGCTGCTCGTGACTAAGGGGCGTACCGACAAAAAGAAAGTGAGCTGGGTCCCGCTAGGGTGCTCTTGTGAGAGCTCTCTTTTTATGACCCGAGGGAGGAACAGGGCGCCCGTAACAAACAGATGGATGCCAATTTTTGAGACTCATAGTGATAGTGGGAGTGGGACACGCGCACTATTGTTTTTTTTGGGAGTTTTGGTCCCATTTTAATTCAATTCAATTCTTAACTAAACTTAATAGTGTACTCGTACAAACCAAACCACCAATTGTTTCACCACATGGCCCAACAGTCCAACACACACAAATACACAATGTTGTTCATTTCAATAATGAAGATGACAAGTATTTCTATGTCTAAAATATGTGTATTCAATGGTCGATCTTGACCTTAAAAACCCTTTGTATATGGATTCGAGATATGTTTGACACAAATAATTTAAACAAATTTACACGTATTTTATAAATGATTATGAAAACTTCGTATTCGAAAAGTACTCATTCATTTAAAACTAATGATATCTCATTCGTTACTTTTTTTAGTACATTTTATGAATTTGGAATAATCTGGATACAACTCATACAAGTAATAGAGTTTAGCTAAATATGGAAATTAGATCATATCATAATTTTTCATATATATAATCAAGTGAATTGAACTTAACTCTCAAGTGCATTTTTACTTGATTTTAACTAATTTGATGTAATTAAATATAATTTAATTATACATTCATCTGGAGGATATCACTATTAAAAACAAAAAATTATATATATATATAAAATAAAATTAAAAAATAAATAAATAAGTAGGAAAGGATTGATATCTTGGTGTGTATTAATGAGGTTGGGCTTATTGTCTCTTTGAAGACCGAATGAGATTGTGAAGATTCGGAATGAATGAGCTGAGTTGTCTGTGAATGTCATTCATGAGTATGTGCATCATACAATAGCGTTGTACTGCAAGATATTAAACTGTTAGATTATTATTTGCCTTCATTTGTTGTAAAAGTTATTCTTATTTTGACATGCGTGATTGATTTGTTGTAGCATGATGCTCGTACATACATACTTAAATTGTATTAGTACATTTTATACAAAGTATATCTTTAGGTTATTTATATTAAGTCAAAGAAAACTCAACTTTCAACTCGTGCCAATAACTTTGACTACTCAAAAAGTCAAAATACATGGCAAAGAACCAAATATAACCCCATACGTTCTATACTTCTAACAATCAGATTTTAAAAGCAAAAATCACGAAAGATTATAATATCAAAGTATCTTGACATAGCTTGACGACGTGCCAATCGTTTTTTATCTATTTCTTTTAGAATTATTACATTACAAACCTAACGGAGTATAATAAAAAGTATAGATATTTTTGGATAAGCCCAATATTTAAAAACTACCCAAAGTATCTGAAGTGGCATTTTCCGTGACACTTGGAGTTCAATAAAAGCCAAAGGACATTATACATCTTAATAATTTATGTATGTTTTATATTTTATTATTGTGTAGCCAATCCCCTCCACCTACCAAAACACGTAAACTTGTAAAATATGGTATCATCGGCCCCTTTTCTATGCGATCCATATATATTAATGTGAAATGTGCTACCCTGGCAATTGTTGCCATGGCCAATGTTTTTAAACTAATTTTCCAATCTTTTATATTACCATAATGAGAAAGTTTTATTAATAAAAGGATTAATAGTTTTTCCCATTCTTTAAAAAAAAAAAAAAAAGGTTTTCCATTAAAATGAAGCATTATTAACAGCCTTACATTTTAAGTTATTGTACTATGTAAGCAACTAGCATCACAATGAGAGTATAAATTTTTTTCTTAAAAAATAATTTATAGGAGTATATATTATGAAATTAGTAGTTATTATTGCGGCATATATAATATTCACAACCATTTGACATGCTTATAATTTTCCTAACTTGATCCGAATTACTTAAGTTATTATCCTTGCTCTACTTGTCGCCAGTAAGATTTGTTATGATTGTGACTCGAATACGAGCTTTTACATGAACTGGATTGATGACTAGCTAATTTAACACACTAGCCAATAATGAAAACATGAAATTTCTCTTTTTTCTAACTTAAACTTTAATTTTAATTTCATCGTATAAATTTTAAATCTATCGTTCCTCATATTCACTTTAAACTATTTAAAACCCATAAACTTCGTATATATGTAGTGGTGCAAACTAAAAATGTACAATAAATAACATATAAGGAGTAATTCTATAAGACTTGGTTTTATTATATATTTCTACTTCGTATTACACTATAGCATGTACTCAGTGTGTAAATATTGTATTATCCTAGTTTTAATAATTAGGTTAGTAAATTTGTGTTGTATACTTGTATAGCTATATACGAAAGTATTTATATTTTGAAAAGAAAATGAATGAGGACCAAATTTCCTTAATATTACTTCGAATTTCATAGAATAAAGTTTGGTTTGTCACAAGTTGCTTGACTTTTCGGAATAATCTAGTCACAATCGAGTATCACGTGCATGATCAGCTCATCCATCTTCTCTTATTGGCCCTTGATAGAATGCTTTTTTTTTTTTTTTTTTTTGTTGGGGCAAACTAGCTGGCAATAAGCCAATAACAAAGTAGGAAATTAAACTTTTTTCGCAATGCGTTCAAATTTATCACAAAAAATACCCTCCAAAATTCCATTTTATCTTCACTAAAATTGCCAGCAATAAATAACTATATTAGTCTATTTATGCTAATGTTGACAATTTTTTTGTGTGTATATGTAGGGAGGTACTAGTCTTTAACCAATTACTTAATTCAAGTAATTTTCATACGACTTGATTTGTCTAGTTGATTTAATTTAGGTCAATTTATGTACGCTTTAGCATTTTGCTATTTTTTCGATCACCAAGTTAATATGGTGGCTTATATACATGATAATATACCTTACCCCTACTGAATAAAATACAAGAAGCTAAGTTGGATTGATAATTGGTTAAATGAGTTTTATGATATAGTAAGCGTTGACATTTGCGATTGTATTGTCTATACTATAGGCCTTATTCAACAACAAATTTTCAAGTAAAAGCATTTAGATAAAAGTGAAAGAGTTGCTTGAGGATATAAATTGTGTAATATTTTTATAAGTTTCTTATTTTAACCTCTAGCAATAGGTATTGTCCTCTTAGCTTCCACTCACATTGACTCGTCATAGCATTTTGCCTAAATTATAAACTTAGCTTATTTTGTTTGAAACGAGCCAAATAAGTTGTGGAGATTATAACCCAAATCTTAAAGTGAAAGCAAATGATCAAAACTAATGAATTACGAAGTATAACTTAAACTTTTAATTTATTTTTTTTATTAGGGTGAACACTAGAATATCTGAAATTGGAAATGATCAACTTTTTTTATTCAAAAATTTATAAAAGGACATACATCATATACTAGCTAGTTACAATACCAGATATCCAATATCCAATGTTATAAGCTATTTCCCTCAAAAAAAAAAACAAAAAAAAAAAGTAATTAATATATAATAATATACAAATAGTATAATTTTATAAAGCTTTTTTTTCTATTAATTTTATAAAAATCCACGGATATTTGGATTTTAAAAATCCATTTTTTGATAAATGAACATTCAGGATAATTGATCAAAAATCCAAAAAATAATACAAAATATATTTATACTTGTACTATAATTGGTATCATGTTATTTAAAAATCTAATTCAAATACGGATTAGAATATTTTGGAATTTTCAAACATTCTTGCTTAGCCATACAACTTGATACAACCATGCAACAACAACCACAATATAAAACTTAGCCGAACACGTACAATTGTACAACTATAACTAAAGCATAAGTTAAGCCTCTATCGTTGTATGCCTGTATCGCATTTTTATTAAACAAACACATCTTTCTGCAATTCTGCCACAGAGTTGTAGTATTAGTGAATAGTGAGTTTATTTATGGGATAAACATGAAAAAATGTTGGTTCACTGAAAAGAAATGCGCGTGGTGTAAGTGAGTTGGTGGGAACTAATGTTAGGGTGTGCCCCCCAAAAAATGAGGGATGCATGAAATTAAAACTGACGGCCTGACACATGGCGTTGCAGATGTTTATGGCCCCACGCGCCTTGCGTTTGAGGCGTGCACTGTGCACTACAGTAAATAAACTATATGGAGGAGGATCCTAAATTCCTTCCTATTCTTTCTTTCTTCTCATTTCTAGAATCCTATGATAAGCTTTTTGCGGTTCTAAATGCTACTGGAACTTTATTTTTTGTAGTATCATACTGCCTTCGGTTTTTTTTGAAGTGTTTCATTGGGGATTTTGAAACTATTTATTAAGCATATTTAAACCAAAATTTGTGAATTATAAATAAGAAAAAATATAGTCTTGTGGGTACTTGTTGGAATCGTCTCAATTGATAGATTATTAATATTTAATGGTTATAATTTATAGTTGATGATAATTAAAGATATTATTGGTTAAAATTTTACATCAGCATGAGTGAAATGTCATTATGGGGCACTTTAAAAAAAAGGGGTACTCGTTTAGTCTTTTTACTTTCAATAAAGTTCGTTGTATTGTACTCCTTATGTTCCTATTTATTGGTTACATTTTGATTGTGCTTATTTGCCAATGCACTTGTTTGACCATTAATATCTTTCGTTGCATATTTGTAAAAATTATAACGATTGAATATTAATAAAGTACTCGTTGAGGCAAATCAAACAAGACCCTCACATGACTATATTATGTCTTTTATATTATGATTAAACTAGAAGATTCTTTTAGCTTATGAATAGTGTCAAAAATCAAACGTAACCCATAAAAAGGAACAGGGGAAGTATTTGATACACAATCATTAATGACTTTAATTATGTATGCATTAGGTATGTAAGTAAAAATTACAAATAATAATATATATGAAGTATTTCTTGATAAAAATACATACAGTACAATATCACAAAGTTTTTTTTTTTTTTTTTTTCTTGGACACCAACAATATTACAAAGTATTTGAAAAATATATGAGTACACAACATTCAATATCCTACGTAATTATGTATCTTACAAGTTGATGGGGAACTCACCTAATGTCTTTGAATTCACGAGTTCGAGCTCAACCAACTAAATTTCCTTGAGAGTAGTTGAACTTAGTTGAACTAAATTTTCTTACTTCCCACTCTATTTATTAACTTATCCTATGTTAGTTGAACTTAGTTTATACGTAATGCTTGTTAATCTTTGCTTGTTAATTTAATACTTTTTTAACAAAAATTATATATTGAAATATATAGAAGTTACTCCTGCTAGTAAAAACAAAATTCTCCTCGGTGTGTAAGGGTATTTCGGGTAGCAAGATGTCCAATGTCCAAATGTACTTGAGCTTCGCCTTGCAAAGGTATCTAAGAGCTCCGCATGCAAGAAAAAAGAAGGTAAGCTGTCCTGGGGTTGACCCGGGAACGCCCCTTTGACGCTCAAGTCAGTGATGTACTTTCTAGAGAGAAAGTAAAGAGATGACGAGGCATGAGAAATTAGAAAAAGTTACCCATCGTTAATCATTGGTTGATATTATTAATGTACTTTCAAGGAGCAAAGCTATACTTGTTGGACAAATTAGGGATAAATCTGTACTTTATGGTGGTTAATGGATGATTAAGAATCAGTGGCGGAGCCAGAATTTTTTACCTGGGGGGACGGACTAAAGGTGGCGTTCTATAAATGGAAAAAACCTTTTAAACATACCTAAATTGTACGGACTATGCTTACAACCTAGAAATCCAAAATTCTTAATTATATAGTCCAAAAAATTGAAAAAAATAGCATGTTAATTACAATTACAACTTCACTTTTACCTTCAAGTCTTCATTTTTTTGAAAGCGATCAATAATTAAATTGAAAAATGTGAATCAATTATTAAATCATATACAATCAAAATTATCAAATAATTCATAAATGTGATTTCTAATTAACAATAATCCTAACTAATAAACAATTTCTTATTCAAATTTGGGCAAAGGCGGATCCAAGAGTTTTATCTTATAGGTTCACAGTTTTCAAACCCAGGACAATTTAATTTATATTGAGACTAGTACGTACCCCAGGCGATGCCCCGGGTTCCCTCCACAATATACTTGTATATCCTTATGTTTTAAAAAGGATATTTTGGATTTTAACACCTGACAAAAGGCTGAAAATGGTTTTTAACACCCCCCAAAAAAAAACTTTTATTTTAACACCTCCCAAAAATATAAAAGTTGGAAGTTAACACCAGTTAACGATTTCCGTCACGGAAATTTAACGTGGGTCCCATAAATTGGCTTCAACTCTCCTTCGTTTTCAATTTTTTACGAAACCCACCTTCGTGGCTGCCATCCCATTTTTTCTTCTTATTCCTCCCTTCATCTTTTCTTCGTCTTCTTCCTCCCTTCATCTTCATGGCTGCCATCCCAAACTCTTTCCTTCGTTCTTGCCCACCCTCCCCTCAACTGCCACCCCTTCCCTCCCCCCTCCCTTTCCCCCACCCCTACGCTGCCAACCGAACCCACCCCCCTTCCCTTTCCCCGTTCTCGCAACCAAATCAGCTCCTCTCCAAATACCAGCCCACAATCGCAACCCCTGCAGCCACCTCCTCACTCAAACCGCAAAAAATCAATTCCCAACATCAATTCCCGAAATCAGAGCAAATCGCAGATCCATCGAACCTCGTCTAGAAATCAATTTAAGTTTGCCGAAAAAAGTTACGGTGTGGTGGTTTAGGGGTTAGGGTGGCCGAAAAGGTTAAGGCGGGTCGATTCGTTAGGGTTTGGAGCAAAGTGTTGCAGAAGAGTGGTGGTAGTGGTGGTGGTTGCGGCGATTCAGATCTTTGATTGTGGTTTCGGTGTGGTGGCTTGGGTCGGGGCAGCAGGGGAAAAGGGAGAGGGTTGGGTTGCGTTTGTGGGGAAAAGGGGTGGGATGGGTTCGCCGGTCGTCGGTCGGGGGAGGGAGCTGGGTGGCTAACGGGATGGGGCAAGGTTGGTTTCTTGGGTGGTTGATTTAATTTTGGTGGCCGGTCCCCAGTTAACATGTTTGCTGGCTGCGAAGGCTTGGTCAGTAGCCGTACAGGGCCCTTTATGGGCGGCGGAATTGGTGGTAACAAAAATGGAAGTTCTCAGTCGCTTTGTTCTCCAACGAAGGAGAAGATGAACCGGTGTTGAATTTTTATTTATTTTTTGTATGGTTTGATTTATGAGCACCAAAAATCTGTAAATCTGTAAATTATGAGCACCAAAAATCTGTAATGGATAAAATCAATGAAATAAAGGTTCAGAGAGGAAGTTTCGTGTTTTGCTGGGTGAAAATTGAAGTTGAAGCCAATTTGTGGGACCCACGTTAAATTTCCGTGACGGAAATCGTTAACTGGTGTTAACTTCCAACTTTTATATTTTTGGGAGGTGTTAAAATAAAAGTTTTTTTTTGGGGGGTGTTAAAAACCATTTTCAGCCTTTTGTCAGGTGTTAAAATCCAAAATATCCTTTTAAAAATGCTTACATTAATTGGCTAATTATAAAATAATTTTAAACTTATACAAAGGCATTATCACTTATGTCTATATAATATATCTACGTTTGAAACATATGTTGCTTTAAATGTTCATAATTGGATGATTAATTTAATTTTACGATTTCATTGACATTTAACAATTTGAGTACTCTTGGACTTTATTCAAAACCCTCAGTTCGAAAGTAAGGTTTCAGCTCCTAGACTTTTAAGAGCTTTTTTTTTTTTTTTTTTAATGACAATTGTCTATTTGGAATTTTAATTCTAGTGGCAATACCCAGTTTAGTTGTTGAATTTTTAATAAATTTTTATTTATTTGCTAAATTTTAAAACATATCATTGATACAAACATTGTTACATAAGAGATGTATATTCCTTTTGATTTAGGATATTTTAATGTACGATACTATTTATTTTTGTAAGAGCGCAATATAAATTATAGAAATATTATGAGAAAAATATTTATGTTATTCAAATTTTATACGATTAATAATCACTTGACATTCTACTTGTAAAATAAAAATTATAGTACTACCGCTCTTAAAGCTGTGGGTTATAAATTTTTAAAGTATATCATATATGGATTTATTTTGAAGTACTCTTACTATTGAAAGTTATAATTTAATTTTCTTAAATATATGTATGATATTGGAATTTTATCGAAAATAAATCTCTATACCGGCAATTTTATCTTTAAAACATATCCACATTTTATTCAAAATAAAACTCTAAAATAATTTTTTATCTTACAAAATATATCTAAATCTATCCAACATTTTTGTCCTACGTGTCATACTAATAATTAATTATTGCCTACGTGGCGCGACACTTGGCGATAAGTTGCAACGCCAAGTGTCGTTGTCTCATGACCTGGCTAAAATTTTAAGTTTATATATTAGTTATATGATATATAATAAAATCAAACACCTTTGCCCGAAATCCCTACTACAACCAATAATTTGGGGTTATAATTTATGCAATTATCAAAAAATTTATGTAGGTAATTTAGAAGTTAGAACATGATGCCATTAAATAGTACTCCGTATTACTTCTAATTGAATGTGTGAAGTAAAGAAACAAGCAAGGAAAGGGGAAAACTTTAAAATAAAAAATAAAAAAAGAAGAAGAAAAAAATGTCAGCATAGGGATTAAACCAAAGACCATAGAGAATACTTGTAAGTCCTTAAACCATTAAACCAACTCTTTTCTTATTCCTTATGCAGCACATAATTCCTATTAATCGGTTGGATTATGGAGGGGTATTTTCGTTATTTCAACCGTATAGGGCTTAGGACATAGACTAGGCCCAAACAACTCTGTAATAATTTGAATGTAACTTTCTTTATATACTCGTATTGATAATGTTATGTAGAATATAATCAATATACGGAGTATTAATCAATTTGAGGGATTATTACAAATGTAGAGGCGTAGAGCATGAAATTCGAAAGGTGAATTGTCCAATAGTTATAAATTCGCTGTCTTAAATTCATCACCATTCAATGTGGGATATAATCATACTCCATTACTCCGTATAATGAATTCCTACCGTACAACATGTTCTCTTGTGAATCCAATCAAACATGCAGCCCAAGCCCTAACATAAATAACCGTAGACCAAATACAACGTAGTAACGTACTATATGAGGGTGTGAGGCTAATGCCATCAATTTACTAAGTTCTCTTTTAATGACGTTATATCCATTTATTTTAAAAAAAATAAATTTAAATAAGGATTATTGAGTTCAGGTTACTATTGTTCTAATGAGAATTAAGAAGTTTATAAGATGTGTTTAAATACGACAATTAATTGATTTGCTTCACCGGCTCACCCTAACAAATTTTGGAGTAAGCATTATTGTCAATTTATTAGAGAAAATCGTAGTTTTTCCACGGCAAAAAGGATGATATACAAGTATAAAGTATGTCTTAAAGAGTAAGAGGTACTTTTAAAAGCCATTTTTCGGCTTGATTTAACCCTTTTATAGTTTTATTTTAATTTTGGCAATTAGGTAATCCAAGTGGTAGATTTGTTCTTGCACTTTACGGCTTGTTTGTCTCAATTGTCCATTTTCCATTTCACACACTATATTAGTCCGTTTTAGCTAAGATATTATCTGGGAATAAAGACATAATTATTTGACGCTTTCAACTATGAAATCATGGGTTTCAGATTACACAACTAACTATAATTATTATAAACAGAAAAACCCAACTTTATATTCCAAATAAACAAGATTTTATGATCCTTGATTAGGACGATTAAATAAAATTAATTGCAACTATGTTGCTGATTTCACATACTATTTTTTATTTATATGGATAAATTAGTCGCATTCTGCTTCCGTACTTGTATCTCATTTTCACATTCATTTTAAAATTAAGCAATTTGATTGAAAATGCATTAAAAATTTGCATTAAAAATTTATAATTAATGCAGTCCGCTCGATCTCAGGCAAGAAAATATACCATGCTCAATGCAAGCTATAAATTAGTTGTAAGACACGTCTTTTTCTTGCAGATTTAGTTGAGAATTCAGATAGGTGAATTTTATAAGTACTTCTAAATCCAAATTTAATTTACTTATTTAGACTCCATTTACTTCACCTTATTTTTGTTGATCTGAAATTTATTTTACTGACCTAGAATAATTTTTGCTGAACTGAAATTGTTTGGGTCCAATTTAGTCCAATTGGGCCTAGTCATTAAATGATCCAATTAAAAGCCCAAGGTCAAGGTTCAACTCCCCAATTGTGCTAAAGTCAAGATCAGTCCAAGGCAAGTCAATTGGGCTAAGGCCCAACTTCTCCATATATGCAAAGGTATAAAAGCCATCAATATTACATTTGTGCATTCATTCAAACAAAGCCTCAAGCAATTAATTCTCTTGCATAGCATTCTCTTTATACACACTGTACTGACTTTAGCATCGGAGGGGCCTTCCTCGGCAACACCCCCGAGGCTAGTTTACGTGTGTTTACTGTGCAGGAAACACTCGACCCAACATCACTTGGACCGAATCCAGTCTTCTCCACTTCATTGGACCTTCGACGAGGTCCCATTGTTTTCACCCGAAACAATTTGGCGCCGTATGTGGGGACGACTTTCAAAAATCTTTAAGTCAAGTTTCTAACCAAGATCATCTTGCAATTATCTTAGTAGCAATGGCTAAGAACCACAAGAGCAAAAGCCTCCGTCAAGGAGCAGGCGAAAAGCCTAAAACCCCTACACCATCACCCTCACCGGACCGGAACTCTCCCAAGGGTGCCAGCTCGGGGGGAGGATCATACAGGGGGGATTCCCTTTCTCCCGTAATTCATAACTCTCATCATAGGCCGAGTCACTCTCGGTCTAGCAGGGGTCAGTCCGATCATAGGACACATTCAGTGCCCCAAAGCCAACCATCGACCGTCCGCTCTCATTCCCATACTCAGCCGAGGACCCCTTTGACGGGGCCCAGCTCGGAGGAGGTGGCAAGAGCGCTGGCAGTGCTCATGGAGGCAATGAGGGCACAAAATATGCCGCCACCTCGTGATCGAACTCTTCCGCATACCCGGCATCAGCGGAGGAAGCTAGACCATGATGGTGGGAAACTTCCTTCCTTCCGGGAGTTGGAAGAGTGGGAAGAGGATACCTGGAAAACTGAAAAAAGAGAGGAAAAAGAACCCTCAATTCTTCAGAGGATCCTCGACCTCCCGACGGGAAACGCATAAGAGCAGCAGCTCAGCTTCTCGGCCAGAATCTGCTCGCCAAGAACAACCTGAGACTGTCCGCCGAAGTGTTCTCGACCGACTCGGCGGCAAGGAACCGAGTGTGCACAGTCGCCTCTCGTTCCCTGCAGCCGAGGCCCAGACTTCCCAGCCAGGGACGAAAACCACTCCTACCTCTCTAAGAGGGCGGAGCGCGGTCCCTTCGGCCAGGAACAAGGGCAAAGCCGTTATGCTACCCGCCAGTTCCCCATTCGAGCAATGGATACTGGAAGAGCACGTGCCCACGGTTAAAATACCGTCGCACATCACATATGATGGGACTTCGGATCCGAAGGACCACGTTGCCTCGTATGAGGCTCATATGCATCTTTGCCCCAGATCCGAAGCGACTTGGGGCAAATATTTCCCAACCACTCTCAAGGGGGTCGCGCAAGCATGGATCTCCAAGGGAGTGAAGCAAGGCTCTATAACAGGGTGGGATGATCTGTCCTCCAAATTTAGGAGCAAGTTTTCCACGGCAAACCGCCGAGAGAAGACTACTGCAGAACTCATGGGTCTGCAACAGGGGGAGACCGAAAGCCTCCGAGACTATCTGACCCGCTTCAGCAACGAGTCATCCAGCGTCTCTCAGCTGGACCAGGGTCTAGCCGTTTTTGCAATGCAGAATGGCCTTCAGCCCGGGAAGTTCCTAGACTTCATGGTCATGCATACCCCGCAGACCTTGGAGGAAGCTCTGAACGCCTCGGATAAATTCATCCGAGCCGAAGAGTGGAACAAAGCAAAAACCCAACCTCAATCTGGGGGAGGGAAGCAAAAACAAACAACCTTGTCTGAAGGCCAAGGCCAGAGGACAAAGGGAAAAGCAAAGGCCTCGGAACAGTCTTCGGCCAGCGACCCAAAGAAGGAAAAATCTGCCTCATACACAGGCAGATACGAGTCCTACACTCCGCTCTCTCTTCCACGCGCCAAAATTTACAGCGTGACGAAGGAGGAGCAGAGTTACCGAAAGCCGAGACCACTCCCAGAGTGGTATCAGCGAAAAAATAAAAATCAGTGGTGCGAGTTCCACGAATCTCCGGGACATAACACTGAGGAGTGTATCCAACTGAAGGACCAGATAGAGGACATGGTCCGGAAGGGATACTTGAAAAAATACATCGCGGATCACCGCGAGAAAAAAGAGTCCGAGAAGTCAGCAAAGGACTCTCGGCAAGACCTCGACTTCCCCCGAAAGAACAGTAAAAAGGCAGAGGGAAAATTCTCTCCGATCAATGTTATCTCGGGAGGAATATGCTCTCGGAGGGAACACAAGCGACACCTTAGGGCTCTGACCCACCAGGTGAACAACGCTCACATTCAGCCTCCCCAGTCGCCGGTGCCGAACATGACGTTCACAGTCGCCGACTACCGAGGGGTAACGTTCCCCCACGAGGATCCGTTGGTGATCATCGCCTTGGTGGCCAACCACGACGTCAGTAAGGTTCTTGTTGACGGTGGTAGCGGAGCAAACATTCTGTTCCGAAAGGCCTACAATCAAATCAAGATGAAGCCCAAGCACCTTACGCCGGTACCCTACCCGGTATCCGGGTTCAACGGGGCTTCAACTTATCCAGATGGGAAGGTGACACTTCCTGTCACCATCGGCTGCGATGAGGCAGCCAGGAATGTCATGATTGAATTTTTGGTCATTGAGGCTCCTTCAGTGTACAACGTGATTTTGGGGAGACCTATAATTCATGAGATCCAAGGGGTCGTCTCAACTTATCATCAGCTGATGATTTACGTCTCAGACGTTGGCTTCCCCGAAAGGATATAGGGCAACCAAAAGGACACCCGAAAGTGCAACTACCTCAAGCCATCCAGTAGTCGCCCAGATGACGACAAGGATGAGGAGAAAGAAAAAGAAAGAGAGCCAAGCACAAAAAAGCCAAAAGGCCTAAGTGCTTTGGCCCAAGGATCTGTACCCAGAGAAAAAGGGCCCGAAAGGGAAAAGGCTAGCTCTTCAGCTGAACCGAAAGACTCAGAGAGCCAGCCGAAGAATAAAAAGACTGGGGCACCTGCTGACATAAGCAGCAGGCCAGATTCTGAAGAGTCCAGTCCATCAGCAATGGACATGGACCAACAGACTGAAACAGTTGAGTTGGCCGAAGGAGACGTTGAGAAATGTGTAACAATCGGGATGGACCTTGATCCGAACACCCGTTGTGAACTTATTCAGCTTCTTCGAGACAACAGAGATGTGTTTGCTTTCTCGGCAGCTGATATGCCCGGGATAAGTCCAGACCTCATCTCCCATAAGCTTAATGTTGACCCAACGTGTCGACCAATTAAGCAAAAGAAGCGGAATTACTCCGCTAATAAGAACCGAGACATCGCAGCCGAGGTCAAAAAGTTGCTGGAGGCAGGCTTCATCGAGCCTTGTCAGTATCCAGAATGGCTTGCAAATGTGGTGATGGTTCAGAAGGCCAATGGTACCTGGAGGATGTGCGTTAACTTCACGGACCTAAATAAGGCTTGTCCGAAGGATTTCTATCCCTTGTCGAGGATCGATCAGCTAGTTGATTCGACAAGTGGCCATGCCTTGCTTAGTTTCATGGACGCATTCTCGGGGTATCATCAGATCTTCATGCACCCCAACGATCGAGCAAAGACGGCATTCGTCACGAACGCCGGGGTGTACAATTATAAAATGATGCCCTTCGGATTGAAAAATGCGGGGGCAACCTACCAAAGGCTGGTGGATCAAGTTTTCGCCGATCAAAAGGGCCGAAACATGGAAGTCTACGTCGACGATTCGATCGTTAAAAGCAAAAAATCTAAGGACCATGTTAAAGACCTGGCTGAAACCTTCGCCGCCTTAAGAAAGCATCAAATGAAGTTGAATCCGAAGAAGTGTGTCTTCGGCGTGAAATCAGGGAAATTCCTTGGGTTCATAGTCAGCAAGAGGGGGATTGATGCCAATCCCTCCAAAGTCAAAGCAGCGCTCGACCTTCCTGAGCCGAAAACAAAGCGGGATGTTCAGCGGCTCACCGGAAGAATGGAAGCCCTCTCGAGGTTCATTTCCAGAGCTTCGGATAAGGGGTTACCTTTCTTCAAAGCCCTGAAACTCCCGAAAACAAAAGAGCTTGTTTGGGAGAGAGAGCAAAAAGAAGCCTTTAAGCAGCTTCGGGAGCATCTGGCTCAACTCCCAACGCTGTCTAGCCTAGCGGAAGGAGAAACTTTGTATCTGTATGTGGCCGTTAGCCCAGCCACCATCAGTGCAGTCTTGCTGAAGGAAGAAAGCAAAAGTCAGCAACCGATCTATTTTGTCAGTCATACTTTGACGGCTGCCGAGACTCGCTACCCTCTACTCGAGAAAGTCGCTTTTGCGGTAGTAGTAGCTGCTCGGAAGCTGAGGCCCTATTTTGATTGCCATCAGATAGTGGTCTTAACTAATCAGCCACTGGAAAAAGTTCTCGGCAAAGTTGAAAAATCTGGTAGGCTAGCCAAGTGGGCTTTTGAGCTCACCGAATTCAGCATCAGCTACCATCCGAGGGCTGCCATTAAGGCTCAAGCTCTAGCGGACTTCATGGCCGAATGCTCATACAAGGAAGCGCTAGACAATGAAAAGAAAGTCTGGACCGTGTTTACGGATGGATCTTCCACCAAAAATGGTTCGGGGGGCAGGAGTAGTGATAACCTCTCCCGAAGGCAAATCCTTCGAGTATGCACTAAAATTTTCTTTTAAGACTTCGAACAACGAAGCCGAATATGAGGCAGCAATCGCTGGCCTAGAATTGCGCATCTCCCTGGAAGCCGATCATGTCTGCCTGAAAACAGACTCTCAGCTAGTTGCATATCAGATCAGCGGCAGCTACGAGGCCAAAGAGCCCTCCATGATAGCCTATCTTGCCAAGATCAAATCAGTCATTGCAAAGCTGAAAACTTTTGAGGTTCAGCTGATCCCAAGGGGTCAGAATACCCAAGCCGATGCACTCTCCAAACTTGCCAGTTCAACTCTCACTGAGCTGAACAGATCTGTATATGTGGAAGTGCGTCGAGAAAGAAGTGTCGACGAAGCACCTGAAGTGTGTCGCGCTGACCCAGAGCCTGGCTGGATGGACCCCATCCTAGCTTTCAAACTTCGGGGAGAGACTCCCGAAGATAGAGCTTTGGCCTCCAAGATGAAGAGAACCAGCTCAAGGTTCATTGTCTTCATAAGGGAGCTTCTGAAAAAGTCCTTCTCAGCCCCATTGCTGAAATGCGTGGGACCAACAGATGCAGATTATATCCTATGGGAGATTCACCTCGACATCTGTGGGAACCACATCGGGGGAAGGACCTTAGCCCACAAGGCATTGAGGGCTGGATATTACTGGCCCACCATGATCGCAGATGCTAAGGAGCTGGTCCGGAAATGCGAAAAATGTCAAAAATACGCTCCAGTTATCCACCAGCCAGCAAGGGATCTTCAGCCGATCCTTAATCCACTCCCGTTTGCCCAATGGGGACTGGATATGCTAGGACCATTTCCATAGGCTGTGTACCAAAAAAAATGGCTGATAGTTGGTGTTGACTACTTCAGTAAGTGGATCGAGGCCGAAGCAGCCTCGAACATTACAGAGCAAACTGTCAGAAAATTTATCTGGCAGAATATCATCACTCGTTTCGGCATCCCGAGAGTATTTGTCTTCGATCATGGGAGGCAATTCGATAACTTACCGCTGAAGCGGTATACAGACCAGTTCGGTATCAAACTGGCATAATTAGCAGTATGCCACCCGCAAAGTAACGGACAAGCTGAAGCTGCAAATAAACAGATCCTAAATGCCCTCAAAAAGAGGGTAGAAGATCAAAAGTCCAAGTGGCTGGAGGAGCTCCCTGGAACCCTTTGGTCCCTTCGGACAACTGAAAAAGAGGCAACGGGCTATTCACCTTTTGAACTGGTGTATGGTGCCGAAGCCGTTCTTCCAGTGGAAATTGGCTCTGAGAGCTTACGAGTGCACCACTTCTCGGCTGAGAATGAGCGACTAATGAAGGAATCTCTCGATTTCCTCGACGAAGTAAGAGACTCGGCCCGAGACAGAATGGCTGCTTATAAGCAGAGAATCAGCAAATTTTACAACCGAAGGGTCCGTGCAAGGCCTCTCAAAATTGGAGACCTTTACCTTCGAAATGCTGTTGTAGTTCAGAAAAACCGAATCCATGGAAAACTCTCAGCTGCATGGGAAGGGCCCTACGAAATCTGTGATGAGCTTCAGCCAGGGACATACCGACTTCGGCAGTTGGAGGGAACTGAGCTGAAAAATCACTGGAACGCTGATGTACTGAAAAAATATCATGTGTAAACCCTTCGGGGTAGAACAATCTTTGTAAGTACATTTTGAATTAATGAAAGGCCTTGGAGCCACCATTTATATAAATATTTGCAACTTTTTATTCTTTCAAAGTTTTCTTGGTTCTATCTACTCTTTAAGGGTTTTTTATTCAGCCTCGTCTAAAACCTTCGCCTTCGGGTAACTGGGTTTCAGATTGCTGACAAAACTCGTCTTTCAAAGAACACTGGTCTTTCAGCTGAAGTCAAACTTTAGTAAGACTTGTTCTCCAAAGGCATGAGTCCATGGACAATTCTGGAATATTTCCTTAACTGAGCCTTGTATTCCAGAAAGTCATTATCCAAAACATTGCCTTCAGCTGGCCCTGTGTTTCGGATATCCATTTTTTTAAAGATAGCCAGAAAATTAAGGATAACACCAACTATTGGAAATTGTTTATTCAGCCTCGTCTGAAACCTTCCCCTTCGGGTAATTGGGTTCCAGATTGCTGACAGACTCGTCTTTTTAAAGAACTCTGGTCTTTTAGCTGAAGTCAAACTTCAGTAAGATTTGTTCTCCAAAGGCAAGAGTCCATGGAAAAGTCTGGGATATTGCCTTAACTGAGCCTTGTATCCCAGAAAGCCATTATCCGAAGCATTGCCTTCAGTTAGCCCCGTGTTTCGGATACCCATTTTTAAGAAGTAGAGAAATTGTTTATTCAGCTGAAGTCATACTTCAATTTCTGGGGGGACAAGAGGCACTACCAGTGCAAGTTTATGTTCAGCAGAATTAAAGAAACAGTAAAGCATTCAAAGACAAAGCATTTGAAGAAAGGGACGTCAAATTAATAATTCATGCTCAGAAATTGAGCTACAAGTTCAAATAAATTAAAAACCATATCGGCAGCCGCCCACAAGCGGAAAATAACAGCTGCCGAAATACGTACAGAAGCAAAAAATAAACTGTTTGTACGACAAGGCAAGCTGAAGCAAAAAACAAACAAGGCAAAAATTCAGAAAGCGGCAAGTCTAAAGTTGAGCACATGATGAACCGCAAGATTTCTGAAAACGACTGCCCGAGTTCCTATGCTTCAGCCCGAGGATCAGACTGACTAGCATTGTGGGGCCCCATGGTGGCCTCAGCCCCAGCAGCAGAAGAAGCAGGCTTTGCACTCTGCCGAGCCTCCCTTTCCCTCTGTTCAGCCTCCAACTCCTTTCTCTCAGCTTCTTCTTCGGCTTCCTCAGCCTTAAGGATTTCAGCTTCGATTGGAGTTGCATATTTCATATGAGGGTCTTCGGGATCCTGGACCCATTCAGCACATTTAGACCAGTCCAACTTTGGCTCAGCATGTAGGCAGACTCTTCGGCACACTCTGAACCCGTTTTTGAAACCCATTTCATACTCTTCTTGGGTATAGACACGGACTTTGAGTAGAGCCTCAGCATCAGCCAACTTCTTCTTTGTCTCCTCCAAGTCTTCCTTGGATTTCTTCAGCTCATCGGCGAGCTTGGAGGAGGAACCTTTCAGCTCATTCAGCTCCTGCTGAACTTGGGAAGCCTCTGTCTGAGCCTGGGTCAGTTCTTCCTTTTTGGCCATCAGCTGATCCTCAACTTCTTGGAGCTTAGCTCTCTGAGCTTCAGCAGCACTAGTAGCCTCTGAGAATTGGACATTCCGGGCTTGGAGCATCTCTTCAGCGGCCATTCTACTGGCTTCAAGAGCTTCCAGCTTTAGTTGCACTTCAGCTTGTGCAGCAGCTCCTTCCTGGATTCGGCTCTCAATGGTAGCCTTGAACTTGGAGATGTCCACTCCCATGTGCTCTTGAAGGAATTTTTCCCCTTCCATCAGTGGGGGAAAAACTTCCTTCTCCATAGCATCGCAGAAGGTTTTAAGGGCTTCAGCAGCTCTTTTCTCATATTCTTCACCCTTCTGCTGCTTCTCTTCGGCTGCTGCTTGCTTCAGCTTAGCAAGCTTTAGCTCCTCCTCAGCTACCTTTTTGTCGTGCTCGGCAGCGTCTACCCTATCTTGTAGGGTATCTATCAGCTCTACAGTGAGAGTCTGATTGTGCACGAACTGAAACACAGGAGCACAAATCAACAAAAAAAAATAATAAATAATAATAATAACTGAAACTGAATTGAAGAGCTGAATTGAAAAAGAGATAAAGGCAGGGAGAATCACCTGCATCATCAGCAGTTGGTTAGACCTGGCTAGGTCTGGAACTGATCTGCTGGATTCGCCCATCCCAACAGTGGCCTTTAGCGACCAGATTCTTGCCCTATCTACTTCGAACATGCCAGCAAAATCGCCGAAGTAGGCTGCAGCACCTTCTCGGTTCTGACCCCATATGAGGTCTCAGATGTGATCTGGGATTGGAATTCGAGGGGCCGAGAAACCCATTTCCCCAGACTGCAGCGTCTGGAAGGAAGGGAAGGATGACGATGGAGCTTCTTTAATCTTGGATGGCTCGGCATCCCCCTTCTTCTCAGAAGAGTCAATTATTATGACTTCTTCTTCTTCAGGTGTGAGGACGAAGGCCTCAACCTCTCTTGCAATGTCTGTTGTGAAACCCTCAGCATTGGGCATCACATCATCCTCATTTCTATGCTCAGCAGCACTCTCTTGAACTTCCTCTTGGACCCCTCCCTTAGGTTCGGGAGTTTTCTGATCCACCTCCATCTCGGGAGGTGGCGGAGGGGTCTTTGGAGGTGATTGAGGTGGCGGCCGGGGAACCCTCGGCGATCCATTGCCTTCCTCGGGTTCCCTTATCTCGACGCCGATGGTCATCGGCCTCCGCTGAAAGTCATGCGGGCCGATGATGGCCATTCTTCGTCGCCTTTTCTGAAGCGGCTGCTCGTCCATGTCTGAGTCTGAAGACTCTTCTTGTGCCTGGTCTCCGGACGAACAGGGGCTTTCCCTTCTCTATGTCTATTACTCTCTTCGGACTGTAAAAGACAGGGGGGAGGAAGAATGTGAGTAAAAAAAAACAACAAACAAAACACAAACAAAACTAAGTCTAAAAGCTCACCGAGGTCTTCAGTAAAGCCTCGTCTTCTTCAGCTGCCCTAGCTGTAGCTTCTTCTTCAGCAGCCCTGGAGGACCCTTCTCCTCCTTCACAAGCTTCAATAACCCGTGCAACCTCTTCGGCCGTACGGGCAGCTTCAGCTTCTTCGTCTAGCAACTGAAACCAGGGATCTCTCTTCTTCCACCGAGGCTTCTGCCTTTGATACAGAGCAATAGCCTCAATTTGGAAATGGGAAGAGTCTAGATGAACTTCCCTATGCCTCGGTTCAGTGATAGAGGGGGCCCGATCAGTTACAACTCGTTCTCGGTTGACGCCAAGACGAGTGTAGTTAATGCCGACGTTGGTCTCGTCCCGCTCTGAAAAAGAAGAGGGAAAAGGTCAGTTCAGTTAGGTTGACACAGCATAAAAGAGCGAAGTGAAAACGGAGGAAAAAATAGATAATTAAAAGGCCTCGGCCCCAGCCGAAGAGGCTTACCATCCCTAAACTTTCGGCTGAGGCCGACAGCTGCTAGCATGTTCTCTTGGAAGACATAATGCGTATCGGGGAGCCAAGTCTCCGGGATATGCTGCATTCGGCCGCTGCCCCCCCGGTTCGGCAGCTTCCCGAAGATGTTCTGTTGATTAAGGTTCGGATCCGGCCCGTTATCTTCGAGGGGGCCTAAACTTCCCATGTCGGGATCAGGCTCAGCAAGATACCGGGGAGCGCTGAAGACGCAAGGGTGGCCCGGGTCCGTGGGCGCCCTAACCCAAATCCATTGACCTCTCCAGTTCTTGTCTGAAGAGTCGTTCGGCCACATGGTTAGGTACTGGGGCCGAGACTCAATCCGGTACCACCCAGAACAGTGACTTCCGTGCCCACTTTGAATATTTGGCACTAGCCGATGGAGCTTTTTGAAGCAGTGCAGGTTCGGCACATACCTGAAGAACTTGCAGACCCAAGTATGTCATCACCCTTCGGATGCTAATGGGAGTTAGCTGACATAGGGAAATATTATAATGGATCAGCAAGTCTCGGACGAATACGTCCAAAGGGAACCTCAGCCCATACTGAAGTTGTCTTGTGTACACCCCCACATACCCCGGGGGTGGACGATGGATTCTATCGGATGCCACGGGCATTCGGCACCAATACCCATCAGCTTCAAGGATGCCATAATGCAACTCAATCTGTTCGGCAAACCGATACTGTTCAGCATTCTTCACCCACCATGAGTAGGGGCGGTTCTTTATCATGGCCGAAGCTACTTCGGCATCCTCCCACTCCGAAAACCCGGGAAGGATGTCCCAAAGGATAGCGGGAACTTCGTCGTCCCGACCAGAAGCGCTCGGCCCCTCCGTTCTCTGAGGAGGAGCCGAAGAAATGGGAGTCGCCCTAATCCCTTCAGCAGGGTCAGGCTCTACTCTCTGTCCATTCCAGGTCCCAATCCTGTTCCTGGGATCGGGAATTGGCCTTGCTCTTCTTGGATCACGGGATCTACCTCTAACTCCTCTCACCATGGATGAATTTCGAAGAAAAAAGTCGAAAAAAGGGAAGGAGTTCAAATTCGAAGAAAAATAAACTAAAATCAAAGGAATTTACCTTAATCTAAAGCGAAAGTTGCCGATTTACGAATTGGTAGTGACGAGTCTCAGTTTCTAAGCTTAATGCTCGGGGAATTTGCGAAGTTTTGATGTGGGTTCTTGGGCTCTCTCGAGAATTCTGGGTTTGTGTTGGTGAATAAGTGAGGAGAGATGACGCGCCTCTAATTATATCTCCAAAAATGGGAATACTGGGAGTCCGCGTTTCAATTCCTCTTAAACACCCCACTAAGTAACCGTTAAACACATGACCTTGCGATTAAACCGCCCATTATCCGTCCAACTTCCACAATTATTCGCCTTAACTGTTGTTATCTCATTAATTATGGTTTAATTACGGTTTAAATTCAAATTTCTTGGATTAATTAAATCATTCACTTCCCTCCTTTTCTGATTAAATCAAACCCGACCCGTCATCCTTCCAAATCGGGTCTGGGGGGCAAGTTGTTTGGGTCCAATTTAGTCCAATTGGGCCTAGTCATTAAATGATCCAATTAAAAGCCCAAGGTCAAGGTTCAACTCCCCAATTGTGCTAAAGTCAAGATCAATCCAAGGCAAGTCAATTGGGCTAAGGCCCAACTTCTCCATATATGCAAAGGTATAAGAGCCATCAATATTACATTTGTGCATTCATTCAAACAAATCCTCAAGCAATTAATTCTCTTGCATAGCATTCTCTTTATACACACTGTACTGACTTTAGCATCGGAGGGGCCTTCCTCGGCAACACCCCCGAGGCTAGTTTACGTGTGTTTACTGTGTAGGAAATACTCGGCCTAACATCACTTGGACCGAATCCAGTCTTCTCCACTTCATCGGACCTTCGACGAGGTCCCATTGTTTTCACTCGAAACAGAAATTATTATTACTTAATATTATTTTTTTAAGATAAAGTGAACAGGGCCTTAGTTAGAAACTGAAAATTATTAATGCTACCACTATTAGTAGTATTACAATATAAACATTGTGTTGGGTGCCAAAATGGCAAAATGGCTTTTATTTTAGGCCTCTCATAGCGCAAAGGCCTCAGCTTAACAATGCCCAAACAACCTCCAATAAGGCCCATGCATCATCTATCAGCCCAATCTGATTCTGGGCCCATCAGGGTATAAAAACTACTAGTAGTATATAAATAAGTGCTTATTTGGATGAAGATAATTTTCTTGGAAATGGAATTTCCTAAGAAGCATTAAAATGAAGGTGTGTTTGGTTGGAGGAAAATAAGCTAAACATGAGAAATAGCAATTTCAAGGGAAATACAAATTCCCACAACCCATGGGAAATTACTCACCAACTCCCCCCTTGGTGAGTTGAATTTCCTAGAAAATGCAATATTCTATAGTGTCAACCAAACAATTTAGCTTAATTCCTACGAAAATCATAAGGAAAAAAATTTCCCATGAAATATAAATTCCCATAAGAAGTTAATTCCCACGGGAACCAAACGAGCATTAAGTCTTCAAAGAGTACTCCAAAGGTATCCAACTATCCGAGTTAGTTAACTTAGGCATTGGAGGGTTTCCTCGGACACTCCTGAAATATTAGCTAACATGCATCATGCAGACATACAATATTTGACAAATGTAGTGGTGTTTTGTTATTCTTAGTAATCACAAACCAGGGTGCCAATCTTTAAATTCTTGTTTGCGAAGCATAGTGTATAGTATGAGGTATGATGTAGAGGATTTCTACGACTCTACTAATTAGAGTCATGAATGACTCTAATAACACACGTTGGTATTTCACATGATACCAACAACATATTATATCGATACCAACAAAACATTTTTACATTCGTTGGTGTCATTGAATAAGGTTGTTGATATCATGATAATACCATCTAAACTTCTAAAGTATAATGAAATACCAACGCGTGTTATGGCATTTTTTTTTCCAAGTACGGTAAAAGTGAATAGACGAATATGCCCTTATTAGAGTCCTAGAAGTCCTCGTATGATGTAATAAAAGTTCTAAACTTTCAAAACTTCAAAGGGTATGGGATGCACAATTTTTTATTTTTTCCATAGTTTACGTACTAAGCTAGATATAATTTGGGGTCAATGACCCACTTTGATCTGATGTGATCCTACTAAAATTTCTGCCATGGTATAAAGAGGTATACTAAAGGTTCATGAGTTGTACATGTACATTATTTTTACAATTTAGGTACGATTATCTAAGACAGACTCATTTCCTCAAAAAAAAAAAAAAATCTAAGACAAACTCATTTATCTTTAACCACTTAACATTTTCGTAATATCCTGTATTTTTATACGTATTTTGATTTAAATAAGTATTTCCTAAAGTATTTAAATAATTTGAAATGAATTATTTATGGTGTTTTTATTAATTTAAAAAGAATTATTTTAATTAAAATTTTATTTCTAATTATTTAATAATCTTGAAAATATTTTATTTAATGATTTAAAAATATTGGGGCATATTATTTTATAAAAAGATAAATTTTAAAGTCAATGATATTTATGGAAAGTCAAAATACAAGTTTGACTAGGAAAGAGATCATTGAGGGTAGTAAAGGAATTTTAAGCAGAAGGGTTAAGAGAGGGTATAAATACCTATTATATGCCTAAGGTGGAATGCACCCAAAGGTAAACTCTCTCTCTCCTCTTATTTTCTTTTCTCCTTAATTTTTCCCTTTTCCCTTAATTTTAATTATTCTATTTTTAATCACCACCCACACACCACCACACACGGTCGGCGCCACCACCACACGCCACACACAGCTGGCAACCACCACCACCGCCGCACTAGCAGCGGCGGCCACCAGGCGGGCGTACGGCAGTCGCCCAGCCATGGTGGTCGTGCGCCATGCTTTAAAAAAAATAAAAAATAAAAAAACTTCTTTTGATTTTTAATTAAATCTACCTAGATTTAATTATTGTTTTCGGGTTTTGTGATTATTTTAGGATGTTTAATAATAAGTATTTTGTATATAAATTTTCAGATTTGGTTTTGAATTAAGAAGCCCCAAATTGAAAACCCTAGGTTTCTAAATTAATGTTTATTGATGGAATTTGATTGTAGGTGATTTAAATTATTGAAATAGGTGTTTTAAAACACAATTACAGCAATTTAAGATGTTTTAATAATGCTGGAATTTTTATATATAAGCTATAATTAAGTTTCTTGGAAGAATTTTTAATTACCCATTAATTGGGAATAAAACTAAGGGTTTTAAATTAAATTTCAGAATATTTTAGAAGGTTTATGAGTGATTTAAAGAGAGTATATATTGCTGGAAATTTGTGTGAAAGAGGTTTAATACTTCTTTGTAATTTTAGTTTGTAGGAGACTTCTAAGTGAGTGATTTTATTTAGTCGTGGCAATTTTGAGATCACATTCAAGGTACGTTCGCGTACTTAGTAATTATTTGAATATGTAGAGGCATGCTAGACTTTGTTTAATCAATTCCAATTAGTATCATGATAGATATTGGTTGGAATTTGTTGATTGGATTGATTTGGTGATTGATTTGTGAAGTATGAATTATTTGTGATGAATTAGTGATTGGAATTAATTATGTTGACATGTTGATATGAACCACACTTTTATTATTGGCATGATAGAGAGCATGTTAATTAAACTAAATGTTTAATTTGGTTTTGAATATTGAAAAGGAATTTTATTATAGTTCGTATAATTTTTATTGATGTTATAAGCATGAGGAAGGAGCTATTTAAGTGTCTATGTACACGAGGATTAAATTATATTTTCGGTGCCCAATTGCACTTAAGATGTTTTAAACACCGAGGGTTAGGATTTGTAGCGCATTATGCGTTTAAGGTGTCTTTGACACCGAGGTAGATTAAAAAGGGTTCAACAATTAAATTTATGTGGTCACTAATTATTCAAGAATTAAATTGGTATGTTTAAATGCTTGAATAATTTATAGTGTTTGATTTGTGTTGTGTTTGAGAGTCATCACCATGTCTAATAATTTGTAAATAACGTAAAGTGAAAGAAATTACGCACCAAAACTCTTGGAACATATATACCTTGAGTATGAACATATGGGGGGAGTTCTACGACTTTATATTTGACCATAACTTCTACTGGAGTACAGGACGCTGTATTTTCCTTTTTATTATGTGCATGAATTCCGCTACTTATGAGTGATTTATTTTATACTTTCACGGTTAGCTCCCGTGTTAGTACCCCTTTATTGGGGTAGGTTAGGGGAAAACCCGTTCAATGTGTAATCAAATTTAAATGAACATTGATATTTGTCTAGTTAAGTGTTGGGTGTCTTGTATGTTTGTAAATAGGTGCAACACGGTAAGTTGTGTGATGGTAGAGTGAAAGCATGTTAGTGTGTTTTTATTACGTTTATGTACTAGCTAATTGTGTGTTTGCATGTTTGTTTGGCCTTGTCTTTGCCTTGACCCTAAGACAACCCATTTCTAATGGCAAGTAGTGAGGACAAGTAGAGAGAAGCTTTTCAGGTGATGAAACATATTCATGAAGGGTATGAGTGAAGAGCGAATCATGTTTAGTTCTCATAGGAAGGTGATGTGTTTTATTTGCTTTAAGTATTATTTATTTATATTGATCATGAGACTAATGCAAAGGTTTTCAGTATTGTTTGGTTTTAAGGGCCTACAATGGTTCCAAGTTGTAGGTTGACTTTGTTTGACTTTTACTTTCGTTTGGTTTGACTTTTTTTTAAAGTTGACTTGTTTTAATGGTTTTAAAGAAAGTCTTCCGCTGTGTGAGTATTTGATATTTGCCTTAGCCTTTTTCACAGTGGCGGTAATGTCTTAGATTTTTCCTTCTTCTTATTTTGAAAGGGCAAAATTTGGTATTTTAAGGAAAGAAATTTTTAGGGTGTTACAATTTCATTTGCACAACATGGTACATGAGTCAGGCTATGTATTGTAGCCGTTATGAAAGTTTAGCATGAGCTTATCATCTTAATGCGATACTCCGTATAATCTTTCCTTGACTTGTTCTAGACACAAGTTGAAACATGAGGCCCATTAGACTAGCGAGTGCCCAACTTTTGTCCTTTACCACACTGGTCAAGGAGGGTAATTTAATACGGAGTATTTATTTAACATTTACAAGTATTATTATAACGTATCACTTATTGTAAATGGCAATTTCTCTATGAACAATGCACATCGGCAGAGGACCTAGAGAGGGGTTGTTTGATTGAACTTCTTGGAATGAGTTAGAATGGATTTAGAATCATTCCATGGTTTTATTTGTTTGGTTGGGCTATTTAAGTATGAAATCTCATACATAGAGGATTCTAACTCCACCTCATTCCATTGAAATCTCATAAATGGAGGATTCTAACTCCACCTCATTCTGTTGAAATCTCATAAATGGAGGATTCTAACTCCACCTCATTCCATTGAAATTTCATACCTACCTCTCCCATAAGGATTCATAATTCATACTATCACTCAAGTATGAGAATCCATTCCATAGTTAAATCAAACAACTTTAAATTGATATGGGATATAGATTCTATACCAACCAGGCACCCAATATGATAATCTATACCAATCCATTTCAGCTAAGTGAACCAAACGACCACTGAAATTTTTTTATAGGCTGAATTAATCCCAAATCTCAAAAAATGTTCCCGCCCAGAAAAAAAATTCCCCCGCACAATCAAAAATGAAAATTTCAATTTTACACTCACCTCCATTTTCCAGCCTTTACTCCCTCTTTTTCTATGGTGATTTCAACCCAGAATCCATATCTAAAACCAGAAACCCCCCAAATCCCCAATTTCATCCTCTCTCTTCAGACTTAAACCCTCCATTATCTCACCTTCTTCTTCTTCCTCAACATCGAGGGAATGGTGGGATCTTCGTGTAATAATAGCTTCGCAAAAACAATATGTTCAATTTGTTACGAAGATCTAAAACCCATTGTTGAAGACCTTCAAGCTATCTCCATTTGTGGCCATGTCTTCCATGAACTCTGGTACTTCTGCATTTCATTTCAGTTCATTAGTTTATTTGATTTTTGTAGTTTTTAATTAGATTAATTGAATTGAATTGATTGATTGGAAAATGAAAACCCTAGTTTACAGCAATGGTTCGAGTATTGCAAGAACACGAAGAAACAGTCATGTCCAGTTTGTAAGCAGGGTTGTACCCAGAAAAGTGTGGGTCGTCTATATTTTCAATCAATTGGGGATCCGATTTGTTCTCAATCTCAAATTGATACCCAGAAACTTAACAAAATTGGCGACGATGAATCCCCGGAATTATTGCGTGTGGAGGTTAAACGATTGGAAGCTAAGGTTTCTGGGCTTAGTTCTGCTTTAGATTTGAATCAGAAGGACCTTAAACAACTCAATGATCAGGTAATTTCATTAATGGGTTTGAATATTTGGGCAAATTTATATGATTATTGGATTATAAATTAGCTTAACAATTATATTTGAATTGCTCAACGTTGGTTCTTTAGGTTAAATTTCTGACTTTTCTTGAATGTTATCTTATTAGCAACTATGAAGTTTAGTTCTTTTGGATTTCTTGTGTGCAAAAGTGTGAGGTTTAAAAGTTTACATAATGTTATTGTATGAACAACAATGGAGTAACAATTAAGTATTTGTACTGCTTTACATTTTGGTTGCAATAATGTGAGGTTTTTACAAGTTTTGTGGTTGTGGACTATATGCTTTCATGTTGCTCTATCTTGATCAAGTTTTTCCTAGCAAAACATTTGAAGCTGGATGTTGTCTTAAGGGGATTCTAGTACCATTTTGCTCTAATTTGGAGCACTTTTATTTTGCTAAGTTGGATGTTTCTAGCTACGTGTGATTGATGTTATTTGGAGTACTTTTCAAAATGTTGTTTGGATCTTCTTTTTGTCTTGGAAAATCAGTTGATGCTACTGGCTTTCATGTGTTTCAGCTACAAACATGCAATGAACAGCTATCCAAAGAAGTAGTGTTAAAGAATGAGGCCTTGAGGAACAAAGAGTGCATCCAAGCAATGCTTCAAACAAAATCTAGCGTGAGTTTTAGCATCATCAATTGTCTACTGATACTGTCTTATGCATCTGCTTTTTGATTAGCGTCTGGCTAAAGCATTGCTGATGTAGGATCTAGTTAAATCGAATTTGGAATGCTCAAGGTTGCAAGAGAAGAATTTGGCGTTAGTCAAAGAGATTGCTGCCCTGAAATTGTTAGTATAAGTGTTGTGTGAACATTTCGTTTAATTTCTGTTCCAATGTTAGTCTTAGCATTATTGTGTTAATATGTTTTTCTGGCTTTGTCTTTTGTGCTTAGGGTGTCAGATTGTAACTTGGAGGAAGAAGAGATTGTGAAACTTGCTACGATTGGTTACGAAAGCAATGCCCAAGATGCAATTGATGTACTCAAGAAGTCATTGGTTATACGTAATAAGTAAGTGATGAGTGTTGATTTATTTGGGTTATTTGTAACAAGTAAGTGATGAGTGTTGGTTTATTTTTTGATCTGTAATATATGCTAATATGGAAGTCTATGCCTTTGTTCCCTCTGGTTTGCACTTTGTGTTTGTTTGTTTGGGCAAGTCTTGATATATGCTGAATGAACTGTATATTACTCTCTTCTTTATTGCACTAGTAGATTTCATGTTGAGGCATGGGTACATAAAGATCCTAGATGATGTTTTCCAGAGGATAGGAAGTGCAAGTGTATATCTTCATGGCTACGCTGGAATATAAAGTTGTGACTACAGTCTACATCATTGATTTTGGATACTGAACATATATCTGCTAAGGAATGTTTCTTATATGGTTATAATTGTTACAACCCTTGCCTTTTGTAGTGAGTTTACAGTATACACGGCAAATATTTTGAATCAAGGACTCTCTAATCTATAAATATTGTAACGGTACTTTAAGCTTGGGAAATATATGAAGTCATTTGGCACCAATGTGGTTTTGAATTATATGGCTTATCAAGAACTCTCTAATCTATAAATATTGTAATGGTACTTTAAGCTTGGGAAATATATGAAGTCATTTGGCACCAATGTGGATTTGAATTATATGGCTTATCAAGAACCCTTTACTGGTTTCTAGAGGTTTGTAGGAGAGCAGTACCAACTTTTGGTTCTATCCACAGGCTGTCTTCTGTTTCTTTGTGTAGTTAGGTACATAAATGTACAATGGCAACCCATTTTAAGGGATACTGCTATTTGTCATTCTCATCTATGATTTTATTCCTTTTTCCTTACCTACAAGTTAAAAATTTGAATCTTATTTAAAGTTTTGCTTGGTAAAAGGGACAAATTGATTTTAGTTCTTGGTAGTATTGTTTTTGATATGCTGTTTTCTCTTAGACTGTCTCATTCACTGGAAGTATTAGATAATATAATTTGGGTAGAGAATGTTCCAAGAATTTATTACTGCCTAGGCAAACATTGAGGAGTGATATAATTTACCTAGTATAAAAGCCTTGGCGATTGTCTTTGATGAATCTCTGCCCTTGCATCAGACAAAAATGTCATGCTCTTGTTTTGAATCCAGAATTTATAATGTAGATGCAGTGACTTTATTTCTGTGTTGTTTTTTTGTCCACCAGTTCAGAGTAGATAATTAATCCTTTGTCCAGTATACTCAATAAACAAATTGAAATTTCATTTCCTCCCAGGAGCTACAAAGAATTGATGGCTAAGTGCAATTCTCTGGGGAGAGGAGAAGCTCGTTCACTGAGAAAGCTTGAGAAGGCAAAAGAAAAGATAGTAAAGCTCAAGGTAGTCCAATTGATCTTATTAGTGCTTTGTTACAATCAGCAATGGTTGACTATCATCTGAATTTTTGCTATTATTCCTCTGCTACTAGAAAAGAGTGCAGGAACTGGAGTTAGCCATCGAAGAAAAAGATAATGAAATATTAAGGTCCTTAAAAACTTCCAAGAAAAGAAATTGCAATGATGTAATCTTGCCATCCGTCAATAAAAGCAACGAGCCTTCATTTGCTTTCAAGCATCCAACTGTTGAGCCAAAGGGAAAATCCCCAACTTCAGTGATTGATTTGGATGAAGAGGAAAATGAAAATCCTTTTGTGGTTAAGGAAACAAATAAAGATGACTGTATTTTCCCCCAAAAGGAAGTCAGACGTCATGACAGTTTGATCCGTGATGAGGATGAACTGCAGAAGTTGAAAACCGTGGATTACCATTCGAAGGCTGATAATTGCAAGGATACATATAATCAGAAGAGTAAACCGTTGGGGCTTGTTGATTGTGACAATAACGAGGATTGGATGCAGCAACCAGATCACCAATTTGGATTATCAGGTTCAGCTGGTCTAAGGAACGAAGTGCTTAATGATCTTCCTCATACAAAGGGGTTGCTTCTTCAGGACATAAGACAAGTTCAGCCTTCATTTAAGTCCAAAGCAGATACCTCTGCTCCAATTCCTCTTGCTGAGCCAGGCATGTGGTATTTCTTTTTGCATATTGTTAATCCGAATGCAAATTAAGTCTTGAAGTTTTATTAATTTGCCAAAAGACTACAATTAAATTATATTTGTACAGTATATAGTCAATCCTATCATTACATAACCCTTTGTACTAATATACTAAGATCATATCCTTTATAATCTCCAGGAGATCGATGTTTTACTGGAGGGTTACTTGGACCAGATGGAGCAAACAGGTATTTGGGAAAATGGTGCAAGCGGCCACAGAGCAAGTCATCACTGGGATCAAGTAGTAATACTGACACTTTAATTGCTGAAGGAGCAGACGGAAGGGGCGGTAGGGTTAAAGTTCTGAGATCTCTTAATCAGGCATCTATGGTAGGATTTCTTCCTTAATGATTAAATCCTTGCATAAAGTTGTTTATACCTGGAAATCTAGAATAGCAAGGTCCCATCATCTTATCGCTTTTTCATATTTGATTGGATTTTTCTCTAAAATTCTCTAGTAGGCTTTATCATAAATAACTTGAGAGAAGAGAGGGGTGATATGTTAACTTCTCCCTTAGAGGCTACTTAGCAATGTATTCAAAATTTACCCCTTTAGAGTTGTGAAGATAGGATTGCTACAATCAACTTTCTGCATGGATTCCAGGTTCACTTAGATACTTGTGTAATGTTCTAAATTATCTGTAAAGCTCCTAGCATGTCTACATGATATACATATTAATAATTTTCCTTGGTATTGGAATTAATTGTCTCATTTTCCCTAAGACCCAAACCTCCATGATTAAGGTTCAACTGGCTGTCTTCTTTTCATTCTCTTTTCATATATGTTGGGAAAAGTAAGCCATTATCTATAAAGAATTAAAGGGTATGTGACAATTGTTTTACATCTCAAAATAGTATAAGTGACTAACTGACTATCTATTAGACTAAAGGATAAGTACAAGTTAAAAGCTATAAAGAAGCAATGTGACTTGACTCTTACAAAGATGAACATTTCATTAGAGATTTAAAAAAGTTAGTCATACATGAAGTAGAAATTTGTTAAATTTGGTTGCATTCAAGTCCCAACCATCAAATAGGTTGGCAATTGTAGAAATGGTCGAACAAGATACATATGGTGTCCTCCCTTTTAGTTAATGCTTTCTGATTTCATATTCCTTCTTCAGAAGGCAATTCAATTTGCTGTCCATAGCTGATCATCTGATCTTATTTGGAGTAATTTCATTTCCGTATTTATTTATTGTTTCTTTGGTAAATAACGGAGTAAAAAATTTTCATGTATAGAATCTCAAATCTGAATGCATTTTATCCTGTGAATGCAGGATGCAAGAGACATCATTACTTCAGCAAAGAGACCCAAATCTGTAACGAAATCAAGTGGTATGCAGTCTCAAGGGTGTCTGCAAATGGAACACTTCTTTAAGAAGGCTAACAAATAAAGTCTCAACTCACAAAAGTATTCTATCAGCATCAGGAAAGAAATTCCTTGGTCAAGCCACAAGGTAGGTTCAACCCACCTGATCCTTGTATAGTATTTGAAAGAATCAAACAAGCAAAGTAGGGCAGATGTATTAGGTCATTAATGTATACCAGGTAGTTTAGCAACTTTTTTTGTCTAGCCATTCCAAGGTGCACTTAAAATTCCTAGGAGTACTGGAAGATTGGAGGGTGATGAATTGTCATTTTTATGCTTCCATTGGTGTTGGCCTGTCCGGTGTCTTGGGCATTTTTGTTGGGATGTTGTAATGTGAATATTCATTTGGATTGACTATTGTAAAAACAAAATAGTCATTTTGGAAAATTTGATGGCATTATCAATTGTGACGGATTATGACAATGTGACAAACTGACAATAACTTATAGACTTGTTTAGTACGTAGTACTATTTCCTGTAATTACGGCATGTGAAAATTAAGAAGAGGTCAATTGGGTTGCAGTTGCTTGCTTTACCTTGTCTCTTAACATGTTCCATATGGAAAATGAAGGATTCAAATTTCCATAGTCAATCTTATAGTTCACACTCCAGCAGTAGATGCTGAATAAGCATAACCCTTGTGTAAGAAGGCTTATTTTATTCCTAAGAACAGAATTTTAGAAAATACATTAAATTGAATTGAATTGAATTTTCTGTAATTAGAAGAGAGCAAGACTATGGAGGGCAGCAGGTGGTCCAAATTAGTACAGAGATACAGTCATACAGATGAAAAATCTCTTTTTAATTGGTAGATTACGATAGGCATTTGACCATGTATCCTACAAGAAAAATGTAAGGTTCAATAAGATTGACTTCACAACTTATCATGCATATTTGTGCGAAATTTCGACAAGATAAAGTAGATTTTATGAAGTCAATTTTCTCTTTTACGATTTGCTTATATGTAAACGTGTAGTCTAATAGACTAATACCCCTTTATATCATCTTCGGTTCTAAATATACTTTGTACTCCGTAGTATGTAACTGGGTAATGTTTTGATGTATATAATGATGAAAATATACCGTCAAACTTTTCAAATTTTGGATACAAATAAAAAGCGTAAAAAACATCAAGGAATTAACAAAGGTAGTACACTAGTATTAAATTAATTGACGTTCACAACTTGTAGTATAAGAGATAATAAAATACTCTTTTTGTCGACCTCCCTTTCTTCAAGTCAGCTAATGTTTGGATATCATTGTGTAAAACTTACGTATCTTGTAATTTTGATTTAAATTTGAAACAAAGTCAATAATAATTTGCCTCTTTCAAACTTTCTCAGTATCCATTTTCTTTATACTAATCGATTCTGTATGCCGTATTATTAGTTCTATCTTTTAATGAGTGACAATACTCTGATAATTATGTATCATAATTATTACTTGCTTTACTCTAATCTTTTGATAAAAACTACTTCGTATGATATTGCCATAATTAAATCAAAATAAGAAGAAATGAACTTCTAGATTAGTTGTATGTCAATTGCATTCAAATGAGAGGTTATGAGAAGAAATGAACTTCTAGATTTGCAAGAGAAAAGTAATTAGATCCAGGTGTTGGCTACATAAATAGATCATATTTACAAGTGATCATATGATAGAAACAATTAATTAGCGTTCCGTACTTAACTAATAATCATGAAAATGAAAATGAAAGTCACTTCAAAAATAAGACGCACTTTTAATATATATACGAGTAGGTAGTTGTATAATATAAGAGCTTATCTTGCTGCCAGCTATTCACTTGGATTTGGGAGTCTTAATACTCTTCAACAGTTCAACTTCTTATCTTCAAAAAGTATGAGGTAGATATGATTCTGTTAGACAGTAAAAAAATCTACATGTTCTTATACGAATTGTATGATTACATAGAGGTAAGCTAGCTTTAATCATATTCGTATCATTTGTGACTCGAATGTATAACAATAAGAAATTATTAAATCAAATAGTAGTAATTTATAACATCAAATTTGGAATATATTGTCTATTTGGTTATTGAAATCATCTCTTACGAAGATCACTTGACTAGTACAATTACAAATTTTCAGAATAGCTATCATTGAGCCAATATTCATTATTGGGACATTGAAAACCTAATGGTAGGGATATTGTTTGTATTAAATTAGCCAATTACAACATATATCTTTCATGATTGATGACTCAACGCCATTTCAAGCCTTTATGTGACCAACTAGTGAACTTATATAGTTACAAACAATTGTTTAATCTCAAAATGCATCCTCACAATGACTTGCTAGCTATTGAGAGAATTGAGAGAAATAAATTAAAGGAAGAAAATTAAATAGAAAATTAAGTAAATGAAACAAAAGCAAAGCAAAAGTTGCTATTGAATCTATGGTCATGCATGTAAGCCCATTGATTAAGGAATTTACCACCAACATTAGGTGGCTTGTTCTACATGCAACTATGCACGCCAATAGATTCAAGTTTCAACATTCAATTAACTATGCTATATATATATATATATATATATATATATATATTTGTTATTATCCAAAATTTTGTATAATTATACTAATATGCAATGTATTTTTAGAACTTTAATTTCTTCTTCTTCTTCTTCTTCTTCTTCTTTTTTTCTTCTTCTTCTTCTTCTTCTTCTTCTTCTTCTTCTTCTTCTTCTTCTTCTTCTTCTTCTTCTTCTTCTTCTTCTTCTTCTTCTTCTTCTTCTTCTTCTTCTTCTTCTTCTTCTTCTTCTTTCTTCTTCTTCTTCTTCTTCTTCTTCTTCTTCTTCTTCTTCTTCTTCTTCTTTCTTCTTCTTCTTCTTCTTCTTCTTCTTCTTCTTTCTTCTTCTTCTTCTTCTTCTTTCTTCTTCTTCTTCTTCTTCTTCTTCTTCTTCTTCTTCTTCTTCTTCTTCTTCTTCTTCTTCTTCTTTCTTCTTCTTCTTCTTCTTCTTCTTTCTTCTTCTTCTTCTTCTTCTTCTTCTTCTTCTTCTTCTTCTTCTTCTTCTTCTTCTTCTTATAGTAGTTAAAAATATTTCAAGCCTTAGTTATATTGTTACACTAAAAAACATGAAACTTTCAATACTATTATTAAAAGAAAACAAAGAAAGTAATTGTTGATGAGACTTGATAATCCATAGATTGTTTGGTTAGGTTTGCTACACAAAATATGCTTAATTTATAGATATTCCGACATTCAAACATTTTTTCCTATATTTTCATTTTAATATTTGTAATTAGTTGACAAGAAAATCTCTTCAGATTAAAAAAAAATGCTACTGAAATTTAGCTGAAGTTGCTTCAGTACTTTAGTACGTAACGGATACTCCGTAATTATTTAATGGTAAGAGAGTATGTTACAAGTAACATTCTAATCAAGTGTAACATTGCATTAATATTATAAAGTTCTAAATTCTGCAATCAATTAAAAAGGCAAAAATATATAGAGTTATGTACAAGTAGATTTCTACACTACTAATTGCATTGTAGTAAAATATCATTCCAAAAATAGCTAGACTTAATTCCTCCACAAAATTCGAAATTCAATACCATGTTTGTTGGGGTTTATTTTGAATGCTATATTGTAAAATTTGTACTCTCTTTAGCTTAGTCAAACTTTGATAAACTTTTTTTTTTTTTTTTTTTTTTTTTTTTTTTTTTTTTTTTTTAAGGTAAGGAGAATGACCCTGACCATATATACAATAAAACAATGGCATATACGAGTATATTGTTAAGTGACTTCAAATATTATTATTACTATGCTATTTTAAGTGGATTTATTTCCTTACTCTATCTGTAATTGTCCGACATTATGTGTATGTTGAAGCACAAGTTTATATAAAAAAATATAATTTCACTCCAAGTTACTCCAAGTAATAGATCCCACTTGTATTAATGTGCTACTTTAAGTAATAAAATTACTAACACAGTGTTGGCTCACTTATCAAGAAATGATCTTGGGTTTAAACCTATCAAGTGAGAATATTTAGGGTAGAAATGCTTTTAATCTCTCTTTCTACTCCTAATTACATGAGAATAAAATACTCCGTATTTAATCAACAAATGAGTAAAATTTTCAGAGTAAGTTAAACACGCCCGCCAACTAAAAAGCTAAGCTGCATGCACTGTAAAGCGTAAAGCATTTTGGAGAACTAAAAAATATACTGGTATAAAAATTAATACGAGTATTCTTACTTTAATAGAAATGGACCAAATAGTTGATGCCTTTTCTCCCAAGTAATTAGACCAAATTAAGTATGCAAATTCCAAAATAACTTTCGCTACGAGTACTTTCATCATCTCCTGCCTTAGCTTTTGATTAATATTATTACCATTTACTAAAAGTGTTGACTACGTTTAATATTATATATCAAGGATTTTGACTCCGTAATAAATTGGTAAATGATGCCTCCCATATAACGTATTGTCCAAGCAAGTCTAATATTTAATAATAAAGCTAGCCTAAACTTTATTTATCTATTGCAAGTACTCATGAAAGCATAACGTGTCGTGTGCACATTGTGTATTTGTGTGTTTACTAGTATCCAATAGTGATTATATAATTTTTGCAGGCTGGAGAGCGAGAATTCTGGATGATTGATCAGTCATTGATGAATGTATAATATTAGGGTTAATCTCACTTTGAGAGGGGTTTAACATGATCGATTTACGCTCATCATTCTTTTACTCACGTATATATCTTCATCAAATTAAGATTTACTATAATCGCTATCAACTTTAGGAATTTTATTACTATATACTTGAAGAAAATTACATGATATACTTATAATATTATTCTCCTTTAAAACATATAGAATAAAGTGACGAGCAGCAAAAATGTTAAATCAGATCAAAGCCATATTTTTTGTGGGTTTGTTTTTGATTTTTACAATTATAACCCGATCATAATTGTATTTTGACTCAAAATTACTTGACCCCGTCTCTTTTTAATTTGTAGTCTTTACTACTAGTAATATAATTTTCAAAAAATAAAATAAAAATAATAATAATTAGGTACTACTTGTAATATATTTTCAGAAAAAAAAATCAAAAATTACAAATTGGAATAATAAAGAATTACAACTCAATCTCACGCACTTAGTATTGAGTAGTTGGAGATTGGACTTTCACTTGAATTTAGATATAATTAGGTCAAAGAAACAAGTGAACAACTAACTCTGTATTTACTCATCACTCGTTTTTCAACAGAGAGGGTAGCATAGCGCCATAGACACGTAGGTTGCATGTGCCCTAAAACGTGTTCTTCAGTTGAGACTTGAGACATAAGCCTTGTGCTAAAACTGCAAACTTTTGATGCATCATTAATACAATATATGATTCAGCCGGTCTTGTGTGTGGCTAGTCATATCGTGTGACCACTTATAAAAGAGCAAAGTAATCCCTTAAAACTGACTAAGTAACCCTTGTAATACTGATCGAGTAACCCCTATAACGTTGACCGAGTAACCTTATAACACTGACAAAGTAACTCCTTTAATACTAACCAAGTAACCCGTGTTACACTAACGAAGTAACCCCTATGATGACTGGCCATACGGTGTGACCAACCACATATAAGACTTTGTGTATATGATTGGGTTTTGACGATTGGAAAATAATATGGTAGTTATATTTCAAATAACTGTTATAAAACATCAATAAAATTTTACAAAATGATTTTTTTTTTTCCTAGAAAATTATGAAATTATGTGATTATTTAGTAACACTTTTCTAAATACAAGACAATAGAGAGAACTCATCTTGTGACTTTAAGTTATATATTCGAGTCCTCCCAACTACATTTAATTTGCTCTCTTATCTCATCCCTTTACTCTCAAACGTTGACATGGTTCAAGTTCAGTAATATCATCAACGTGTCCATTCGGGGACATACCCTGATACCCTTGCTTTACCTTTTCCTCTCCACGATTACACATTTGAATCGACACTTGGTAGCGTGGATTTAGTGCCATATAACAGTAAGAGAGGCAATCTAGTTACAACTTCTTAATGCGAATGCTGCTTGTCAATTAGACAATTGGTTGTATAGAGCCGTATCTTTATGTGGGTCCTTTGAATTCCATTAATAATTTGACTAGAAAGTGATGAATTTATATGTGAACAAAAATTAATTCTCAAAGTACAAAATCAAAGTACAACTATGATGTCATTAATTTGTGTGTTTAATTAGGGAGATAGAGATTAATTAGTGTGCGTGCAAACAATGCTAATTGCATAAATAGAATGAAGGCAGTTTGTTATGGTACTCTACCTACATTAATTTTGGACGTGTGGCTAACCAAGTACGTAGAATTGGCAATGAGTCAATTAGTAGTAGGCAAAGTCCATTTACTTTTAGCTTCAAAAGTCATTACGGCAAATGAGCATGTTTTGTTGACTTTTGTTTTAAAGTCACACTTGATTATTATTATTATTATTATGATGGTTGGAATTTTGAAAATAAGTCAGTGACAAGGTTCGATTTCACATACTAGCTAAATATTGGCGTCGGTATATCCTTGATAAATTATAAATTCGTTAATATTTGATGATATTCTAATTTTGCAATTATTCGTTAATAATAAAAATAAAGTTAATATATAAATTAAAGCAAATTTTTTATATGTAATGCAAGTACACAACACAATATTAGTTGACGTTGTTACCTATTCATCAACTAATAATTAGATGCATATGTAATATGTAAGTGTGACTCGTAATAGATCATGAATCATGCATAAATTATTATCAATCATCCTCTCTCTTATTGGTAGTATGTTCTTAAAAACCCTAGCTAGTTTCCATAATTTCTATCACTCTAGGGGGATAGTAAACCCCCTCTACTCCATTTGAATACTATTATGTTGTTTAAAATTATATGTATGTGAAAGTAAGAGATAGGTCAAGTGTTAAAGATCCACTCCTAATTTCAAATGATCTTGGAATCAATAATTTTTTTTTTATATTTGTGCAGATTTTGGTGTAAGTCTCTATTGCAAGGTTTATTATTTTCCTTATGAGATTTTGAGGCATATATATGTTTTTTCGAATACGAATTTCAATTTGGCTTGAATTTTTCCATTCCGCTCTAATTTTGATCAATCAGTTTATGAAATAAGGTGAAAGATTGTTAAAAGTTGTATTGTCTCCGTTTTTCAACTTTCTACTTAGACTATGTAGCTACGCAAATAAAAAATAATCATAGAAAAAAAAACAGTGAAGATGGGACCTATAAAGTGGAATTGTAGATTATAAGTAAAATGAACAAATGTTGTCACAGAAAGAATCAATTAGTAAAAGTTAGTAGAAATTAGATCAAATAAAAAATAAGATAAAAAGTGTTGTAGAATTTTGGAAAACCAAGGGTGTATAATACTTCCTTTATTCCTAATTTTTTGCCCCATTATCAATATTTAGGCTAAACTTTAAAAACTTAGACAATTAATTGTCAATGATCTATAAGAGTTAATATAATCATGTGAGATCTTGTTGCGTTTGTCTCATTATATATACTCCCGTGTTTTATTAATATGAAGTTCTTATAATTTTTACGCAAATGAAAATAGAGATATATGTATTATAAGATGCGTCTTGAATAACGTAAAAAGTCAAATGGAACCAAAATAAAGGAACAAAGGGAGTATATAATTAATACAAACATGAGATATTTATGAATCAATCTTTTTATCAATCTTAAATTTGAGTTCGAATTTGTTTTTATATCGCAAATGAATGAATGATCAATGTTTAAGCACATTCTATATATACTCAAAAAACTGTTACCGTCCAATCCGATTACAAAAAAGAAAGATTTCCTAATTTATGTGAAGTCGTTTTCTACAACAGGCAAAATACATTTAAGGACACATGGCAATTGAATGCAGGGTTTGACTTAAATGACTACATTATTTATAAATTTACTATACTACTCTTCGGAACTAAGGAAGTTCTTGTTCTACTAGTCTACTACTGTACTAGTAGTATGAAGGAAAAAGGGTACAGAGTGTTATTTACCGAAAGGAAAACAAAAACTAGTTATGGTCCACAAGCGTGTGCTTGCTTTTCCGCGGTTTACACTTTATAGTAGTCACTTCAATTCGTCCTCTATTATTGTTATGTTTCACATGATACTTCAGTTTTCATCTATCTTCCCTTGTTTTATAACGTGTTTTATGGATTACTTTGTAATTTTATAATGTTTGTTTCATAGATTTGGTTAGACAGAAATCTTACAATGAGATTTGGTTAGACATTAAATCTTACTATGAGATTAGTGGTAGTAGTATAGTTTTTCCTATTGTTTTTGTGACATAAATAAACATATAAATGTACAAGATAGATAAATATAGATTGGACTTTCTTATGCAAATTATAAATATGTACTCCCTCTGTCCCTTAATTTTTGCAGCAATTTCCTTTTTAGGGTGTCCCTTTAATTTTGCCCCATTCTATTTTTGGACATATAGATCCACATTTTTCTACTCTCACAACCACCCCATTAACCCCACCACTTTTTTCCAACCAAAACTTAATAAAGTAACATTACACTATGGAGCAAAATATAAGGGACGGAGGGAGTAGGTACTATTGACCAACAAAATATTACACCAAGTATGTCTTCATTTTTTGAAATTGCTACCTATCAATTGTACTATCTAGCTTGTATATAGAGGGTAATTAATTATGCGTATATTAGAAGAACTTAGGTTTATGCTTGAGATGTTATGGAAAACATAGCATTACTTCTTTTCTTTCCTAAGAATATATTTTTGTTTATATAAATCAAACAAAGAAAAAGGGGGAAACTATTTCTTCTAAATATAAATATGTTATTCTTTCCGTATAATGACCTTGAAATCGTAGGTACATTATCCTTTGGGATATATAATTTTAATGTCCTTGGATTATTTAGGGTAATATATACGGAGTATGGAAGATGTGCATGCCACTTGATTTCGATAAACGTTTAACGAAGTTTGCTACACTCACACCTATAAAGAACATGCTGTCAACAAACTTTCTAAACTTACTGGTCACAATATTCCATGTAAAGCGCAAGCTATCATTTATGTAAATTTCGATAGAAATTTACAAAGTCATTATTAATCTTAAAGTTTAGGTTTTTCCCTTCAGAAGAAGGAATTGAATGTTCCTTAAAATTATGGTCCTCGACTTCATTTTAGGGATTAAGTTAAATTTTATATAATTAGTTCTCTATCATTATACTAATTAACTCGAAAATTATGCCTACGAGGCTATGAAGAAAAGTTAAATACTTCGTATTGTTTAGTAGTGGTACATATATACTTCGTATTGTTTAGTAGTTGTACACTCGTACATACATAATACGAGTAAAAGATAGACGAAAAATTGACTAATGATGATCAAGTAAAAGGTTATGCCTAATAAAAAGTCTAAAAGTAGACCATACTATACTTTCCCCTCCTCACGTGCTTTAGGGGATGCAAATTACTTACGCAAGCAATTACGGAATAAAACCGGCCAACTGTGACAACATTTTTTTTGAGGTTTAAATGGGTCCATGTCTTTCTATGTTACTTTTCTCACCATTTTTGCTAGTTCAAGCACCTTCCTTTTTTACTTTTTATTATTTTTTATCAAAATTATTTTAACGTTTTTTGGAAATTTATACCTTTCTAACGCTTTGAAATAGACTTTTCAATGTATTTTTTTTTTCTATTAACCTTGATTTTCCGGCCTATAAATATTAGAGTGCATAACGCTTCATTTCTTATCTCTCAAATTCTCTTATAATTCACTGGACTTAACAACATTAAATTCTTCTTCTATATTCTCTACTTTCTCCCAACAAATTTTACATTGTAGTTTCCTTATACCCTAACAAACACTACCCAATTGCCACCAACTACAATACAAGAACAAAAGAAACATTCATAGCTGAAAATTCTTATTTGTTTAAAAATGCAGTCGTCAATGAGCAACGGTGCTTACGATAGTCATCAACTTCTTTCCAAGGTAGCAACAAACAATGGGCACGGCGAGGATGTCGAGTATTTTGACGGGTGGAAGGCTTATGATAATGATCCTTACCACTCTTCCAGCAATCCTAATGGTGTAATTCAAATGGGACTTGCTGAAAATCAGGTTAGTCATACATTATTTTGGCGTCTTTAATATATATGCATGTACTTTTAGAGTTATTTCATGTAGCTTAGACTTATAAGTGGTGAAATGTTGAAGTACTAACATGCATGTACGTGCTATGTGTTCTCTCCATGCAGCTTAGCTTTGATTTAGTCAAGGAGTGGATGCTTAAAAACCCACAAGCTTCAATATGTACACCCGAAGGAGTCGACAAGTTTATGGAAATTGCTATATTCCAAGATTACCATGGCTTGCCCGAGTTCCGTTCTGTAAGTTTCTATTACTTTCTCTATAGAATTGACTCGTGCCCTTATGTATGTAATTTTTAATGTTACGCTATCATGACAGGCTGTTGCAAAGTTCATGGGGAAAGCGAGAGGTGACAAAGTGACCTTCGACCCCGAACGAATAGTAATGAGCGGAGGAGCCACCGGTGCGAATGAGACGATATTGTTTTGCTTGGCCGATCGAGGAGACGCATTTTTGGTCCCCTCACCTTATTATCCAGCGTACGTGTACTTGACAAATCACCTTCATCATTTATTGACATTATTATTACACTTTGTAGGATTTCGTAGACTTTTTGCAACACAAAAAGTCGGTTAAACTTACGTATGAAAATATGAGTTGTAACTTGTGGAAGGTGCAACATGAATAATCATTTCTCATCCCTTTTTATGTTAAGTTAACATATGTAATAGGTCACCATGCACTATAAGGTATAATGATACCTTACTAACCTTTATACGATCGTAAAAGTTTAAAATTATAAAAGAACTATGTGGTTAGAGCGTGTTCGCTAGCTAGTCAAATAATCCTATAAATGTTGTACTTTGGATGTGATCGATCATGCATTAGAATAATTAAATTAGGCCATAAAGCTGTTTTCCTTAGCTAGATATATAGCTAGTCAAACACATGTTTTCAAGTTGGACTAAGTTGTATAATTTCCATTTGACTTAGGTAGTATTTTGTATTAGTCAAAGTGTATAATGTGCACAAGGCAGTATTATACAAGTATATATGCTCCATGTTGGATTAATATATTGCTTTAAAAGCCGTAATTGTATCATTGCATTAAAAGTTTTTTCTTGCTAGCTATTGTATGTGAATTGTTTCACCACCCATAGTAGAAAGAGAGATTTTTATTAGTGAAAATATATTAACGCTTTTAAATCCATTAATACAACATGATATACGTACATACTAATCAATATTTGAAGTCAAGTGTCAACTATAAATCAAATTCTGTTCACACAAGTCCATCTTATGTATAAGTATGTCATGCATCAAAGATAAGAGTGTTGCAAAATTGATCACGATCTAACTAATTAAGGTGGATGACAGCTAACAACAAAATCTTAATAGTAAACATGATTTTATCACTGTTATCCAAAGTTTTCACTTTTTGTGTGGTACGTCTAAATACAAAGATTTCCCAAAAGATTAAACCTTGATTAAATCTTACAAACATTGACAAAATTGAATTTCAAAGTGCATATTTGTCATATACTTTATTTCCAAAAGAACATCACTATTACCAGACAAAGAGATTCCTTGTGTCCTACAACAAACCAACATGACCTATACGTGTAGGGAACAATGAAAATGATTTAATTAGCCACTAATTATTGATTTGTATGTCATTTTCATGCAGATTTAACCGTGATTTGGGTTGGAGAACTGGCGTAAAACTAATTCCAATTACCTGTGAAAGTTGGAACGGTTTCAAGATTACTGAACAAGCCTTAATCTCAGCTTATGAAGATGCACTAACGAAGAACGTTCGAGTTAAGGGCATAATCGTCACAAACCCTTCTAATCCTTTAGGGACAGTCCAAGATAAGGATACCCTAAAAATGTTGGTAAACTTTGTGAATGACAAAAGAATTCATCTAGTATGTGATGAAATATATGCAGCTACTGTATTTAGCTTGCCAAGGTACACTAGTGTGGCCGAGATTGTAACGGACATGCCACACGTTAACCTTGACCTTATTCATATCATCTATAGCTTGTCTAAGGACATGGGCATGCCAGGGTTCCGAGTTGGGATTGTGTACTCTTACAATGACCGCGTTGTGACCACTGCTCGTAGGATGTCAAGCTTTGGGCTCGTTTCTTCACAAACGCAACATATGCTAGCCGCCTTGTTGTCCGATGATGAGTTCGTGACAAGGTTCTTAGACACAAGCCGAGAAAGGCTATCGCGAAGGTATATTTATTAGACCAATCTCAAGACCGGTATAAATTGTGCATGACATACACTAATAGTTGATAAAAAATGCATAGATACATACCATGCATATAAAGCTCATGTATGTGATGCAAATTTATTTTTATTAGTGAAAACATGATGACCATTAAATTTGCATTAGGTCATAACTCATTCTTAGACAAAGTAAATAAAGGAGTACTAATAATTCTCTGTGCCCCTTTTCAGGCACCAACATTTTACAGGCGAATTGTCTAAAGTTGGGATCGAGTGCCTAAAGAGCAACGCTGGACTATTTGTATGGATGGACTTGCGACACCTATTGGAGGAGGCAACAACGGAAGGGGAGTTAAAGCTATGGAGAGTAATTATAAATGACGTGAAAATCAATGTATCACCAGGCTCATCATTCCACTGCTCGGAGCCTGGATGGTTTAGGGTGTGCTTCGCAAACATTGATGATGGGACCGTGGAAGTTGCCCTCCAAAGGATTAGATCCTTTGTAAAGCGCGATAAGAGGGAGGTAAAACCAAAAACATCGCTTAAGAAGAGGAAGGAACAGATGCAACTTGGTCGTCTTAGCTTTAACAATCGAAGAATCGACGAAAGTAGTCTCATGTCACCACATAATTTGTTATCACCTCATTCTCCCATTCCTCAATCTCCACTCGTTAAAGCCAGAACCTAAAACATTTTAAGTAATACTATATGAAGAAGCATATATAAGTATAAATAAAATCACGTATGTAGCTAATTTCATGTTTTAGTAAATACAATACATAATCTCATAAAACTAACTACTTTTTAGTCTGTTTAAAATTTGGTCAACTATTAAGGGACCCAATTAGATTGTATTTGTGCGTAGAAAAGCAAAAAGTATATTCGAGGGTCGGCATTTACAACCATATAAATACCAATAACAAACATTATATATAGAATTAGATTGATATAAAAATAAATAAATAAATAAATACTTGCATATATAAATGCATGGCAGAAGAAATTGACATGAAGTATTGTCCCACCTATATGTATAGTTGTATACCAACGTAACATTATGTAATTTGGGCGTAAGTTTGTGGGCATTATTAGCTTGTGACCCACCCGTGATCGAATCCTTTTGGCTCTCAGCCTTTCACCATTCATTCTTGTACACTTTCCTTGCCCCACTAGCCGCCCAAGAAGCTTGCATCAACTTCATCAGATCTAGGCTTTCATGCATTTACTTGGACGTACAAGTTTCTTCATAATGACTACTCCGTACTAATATTTAAAATACGCGTGGCTTAAAATGAGTTGATGTATGTGTAATCGGATTTGGCTTAGCTAGCTTGAATTAATTCGAAGATAGTTCAAGAACTTTGATGATCTTAGCGGTGGTACACAACCGATCAATCAAAGTTCGACATAATCTTGAGTAACGAGTCAAACTCAAATATTGTTTTTCGAAGATAGCTTATATATATTGTTAATTTTATCGAACACATTTTATTGTTTGCTTATACTCCGTACTTTGCTAACATACATCTTATTGTATGAATCAAACTCCTCACAATCTTTGCTTTTCGAAGCAACTCGATCGTGATATGGATTGCTCAACTAATTTTACTATGGTCTCAATTGTTGTTCCTCATTTCAATGATGGTAAATTCCCATCATATTATTCACTCACATCACTAAGTACAGTACTGTAAGATAATTCGCCACATTTAACATGTGTAAAATCTTTCATGTGTAAGCCAACATCATATTAGCAGCTCAACAATCACATCAACAATACGTCTTTCTACTGTGAGACACTAATTATTTTTTCTAAAATACACTCTGAATGCAATATTTATTAACTATTATTGAATAAATAAACTAACATCCAAAGAAATTGTTTTGACAATTAAATACTACCCCAAGAAAAATTATATACAAATGATCGACTGTCCAGATAAGAAAATTAAGAAGCTTAATTAAAATACTAATGAGCTTAATTAGCTCAGATCGCTACCAAAAATATTACTCCGTACTTAATTAAGGTGCTATACATGCTTGATCGATCACATAACCCACTTCTGAAAAATAGATCAGAGAAGCAGCAGTAGTCCTCAAATGACTATATAGATTGCATTGTTTGTTCAAGGATCATTTGCCCTTGGTGTCCAACCTCGGAAAATAAAGAGGCCGACGGTTTTTTTTTCAGCATATAGTACAAGCATTCGGGTTCTCTTCCATGCTTTGAACATAGTAGTGTGTAGTCATTTGAGGGTTGTATTGCTTATAAGCCATGACAAGGTCGAGCACGGGGTCAGGCTTCTTTTCTTCCTCTTTTTTGCCCTCTTCTTTCTTTGGCTCCTCTTTCTTTTCCCCTTCTTTTTTAGGCTCTTCCTTCTTTTCCCCTTCTTTCTTCTCCTCTTCCTTCTTCGGCTCTTCTTTCTTCTCCTCTTCCTTCTTCGGTTCTTCCTTCTTCTCCTTTTCCGGCTCTTTTGCAGGTCCTACGATAAATATGTGCGTGGTTGGCCAATGCTTGCGCAATTTGCTTACTATGCTTACTGGATCCACCGTGCCAATCACAGTTAACTTTTGCTCTTTCATGTCCATTGCAATAGAATCAATCCCTACATTTTCAATTAGGTAAAATTGCATTAGATCATTAGCTAGTATTTGCAAACAATGAGCAGATCCTAATGTAGGAAACAAGATTCCTAGGACCTTAATTAGTTAATTGTCTTGTTAGTTGTTACTAATGTCAATTTTCAAGAAGTAGTTGGTCTTGGAAATTTATGAAAGTAATTAAGGTTGGTAATTGGTACCATTCCAAAGCCAATTCAAAATGGAGAATTATATTCTTTTCATTGACATTCAAAAAAGGGACAAATAATATTGCATTGTTACTAAAAATTGACATGTAATTATATACTTGTATTAACATTTATGATAAATGGACTTGTAGTCAAAATGGAACGCTTTGAAAGGAGTTAAGAGCTTGATGTATAGCAAACATCCTTGTAAAGCGTTTGTTAAATAACCACAATTATTGAAAAGATCATATCAAAATCGTCTTATGATATTATTATAGCAAGATAGTTTTCATGTACACTACGTAACTTATATCAAATTTATAATTATCCCTTAAACAGCTCCAGCAAAAATTAAAGATAAAAAATCTCACTAATATGCAGTCCATCTTACACAAAACATGCTCACTCAATCAGAATTGTAACGGAATTAGAATTTATTAAGAAATAATTAATTAGAAAGTTATTCCTAAAATACCAAATACGAGTATTTCCTACAAGCTAGGCTACAATTACACATGGTGACATGATGAACAATGAGGTCCTAACTAGTTCAGTTTAGCAAATATCAAGAGTTTGTGTACGATAGGTCACAGCCTCACGAATTCAAATATCCCTTCACCTACTCCGTAATTTACAAAGCCCTTGTGGTTCAAAAAAAATGATGACATGATCCATTACAATATTCCAATTTACTAAACAAAATCAATAATGACAACATAATAAACAAGGTTCCATTTTTTTTTTCAGAAGAGAATGATATCGAAAGTGTGGGGCCAACAAATTGCTAATTATTGATGAAATCAACTTCAAGCTTGCATCAGAAAAAAATTCCAAATAGAATTACGGAGTACATCATCCGTAACATTCTTTTCTCATATTTTTAATATGAAATCTAACAAGAATTATTTTGTTAATCATCTATTAAAATTAATTAACCAGAACACAATTAGATTTTCAAGTGGTAAAAATTTGGTGGTTTTGATTACCTGGAAGAGTAGAAACTGACTTAAGAGCCTTTTGCTTCGCTTTGTCATCATGCAAGTCCAATTTCAACACAATTTTCTGTCATTAAATCAACCAAACAAACATTATTTCACACTTTTCTTTAAATTTTTCAATTTCAAAAAAAAAATGATTATAAACAGAGCACAATTAAAACAGGGCTTGTCAATATAACAGATAATTATTTTACTCACGGACTTAATTTCAATTTTCTTTTTTTTCTTTTTCCAAGCTAATTAATCAATCAAAAATACCATTTCAAAATTAGATTTACTTTTCTAAATTATTGATCGTAGCATTCCACGAAATCAACAAAAACAAAAGGGGGAAACAGGGCTAAACAGAGTACATCATGTCTTAAATTTCTTACTTTTTGAGCTAATTAACTAACTGCTTAATACATTACTCACAAAAAAAATCAAAAGCATATGATCGAAACATACAGCAAAAGCAAAAAGATATAACCCTTTTAACCAAAGGCAGAAAAAGATAATAACCTTTGAACTTGAAACTTTAATAATATAAAATAGAATCTAAAGAACTTTCAGTTATGAGAATCAGAATCCAAATTAGTGGAGAAATTTTATACCTTCATTATTTTTTTCTAAAGATTGTATCTTTGATTCTTTTAGATCTGAAATTTGAAGCAGAGACAAAGAAACTGAACTCTGAATGCAGAGGAAGAAAGAAGAAAGAAGAGAGAGAAAGAGAGGAAAATAAAGGTGATGGCTTTTTTTAGAGAGAAGAGAGAATACGAAATCGAATATTTTCGGGGTTTTTATTCTAAGGATATGAGTGACATTTGGACTTCAAGGGCGCAATATTATTAAATGAAATTAGAGAATTGTTTTGGCAAATATACAAACAAGTGGAGGAAGAAGGGTAGCTATCTTGTTAGAAGAAACTTCCTCTCTTTGTGTTATGTTATACAGTCCATTACTTCTTTGGATGACTATGATTCTATGGCCCTGGTAATTGGTTTTTAACTAATTGATGTAGCTTAACTGCTTTGACTAGCTGGTTATATTAGCTTATTTGATTAGCTGGTTGTAAATAGCTGATTATGTAAAAGTATTTGGTAAATAACTGTTCAGTGTATTTAATACCCAAAAAGCTAATTTTTCAATAAGCTAATTGCAAAAAGCTCTTAAAATGAGCTTTTTCAAAAAGAACTTTTTGGACCCAAAAACCTCTTTGAATAAGCTATTTACCAAACACCTAAATTAGCTTTTTAAAGTGGTCAAACCTATAATAGTGCTCAATAAGCTAAAAGCTTTCCAAAAATCTCTTTACCAAACAAGGCCTATGAGCGACATAAGTATTAAGGTTTGAGGATGGTGCTTCTCATCGGCTCGCGTGCAATATAAGCAAGTGTGATAATATCGCGTGTGGTTTTTGTTCATGCATCTTTTTGACACTTTACTTTTGATATTGAATTGCTCTTAAGTGGTGAGTCTGTCATCTATGAAGGAGTCAAGGCATGACTTAGGGTCAAATTCTCATCCTAGTACCTTTCGTGAGGATAACAAATGTAAAATTTACTAAGCTAATTGACTTATCGACACGTTTGAATTCTTAAAAAGAGAAATAACATAGATGCATGATTTATTCTACTATCAATACCAAACAACCAAATTACGCTAAAGTACGAATAAATTAATATTTACATCAATGGTGAAATGCAAACACCCCTACCCCTCAAACCGCCCAAAACCCCACCGAAATGTAGCTTAAGTACGCATAAAACATTAATCCTAATCCCCTAATACTTATGTCAAACCCCCCATAAATGAACAAGTACAATTTGATCAAATTAATGACTCATCCTTTACAAAAGATGACTCATCCTAGTCTAAAAAATAATTTAAAAAATTTGATGACTGGTCCTTTCCAAATAGGCATGAATCTCACGTATATTACCCAAACAGGGTAATTTGTCAATTGTCAGAGGGTTTAAAAAATTTACAGTACCACTTTTACTGTCAAAGCTAGCAAGTGGTAAATATGTGTCGGTCCAACATTTTCTTAGAGAGAATCTGAATAATCTGATGATATGATTTCTTTCACGTTACTGTACTGGTTGTACGAGTAAATTTAAAAGAGTTTAATTTGCATGTGGTTGCTGCCTTTATAACAGAAATATATGGACACTAAAGTTTCCCTCTTTATATGAAATTTCAAATTTTTTGGTTCTTGGAACTTTTATGTTCTTTAGTTTTAAACTTTTAATGATGATTGTATCATTTACCAACCCATGGCTTAAAGGAATTGCATTGACATATTTCACAAATCTAAGTCATGGAATCAGCTAATTTCGGGAGATCTAATAACCAAGCAATAACTGATGAAAAGAAGTTGAAATTGATAAGTTAGCTGAAATTATTCTAAGATTATTAAATCAGTACTATTTGTTAATACATGGATATTATTGGATCATTAAAATTTCTTAATACATGGATGATTGTTGAAGATAAGGTTTGGTATGTTAGCTTGTAAATGTCTTATTATTTTAGCATGATGATATGATGTACCAAACCTGTACTTTGATAGTTCATACAAGTGTGTAGTGTTTTGAATTTGTTTGAAGTGTTTAAATTGTAGTTCAAGTCAAATACAATTCAACAAATTGATCAAATGTTAGATATTTCCTTTACATATTTTGTTGTAGTTGCAATATATCCCTATTTAAGGAGAAGATTAAAGAAGATGAATTGAACAATTTAATTATTATTAATAACTTAAAACACCAAAAAAGATAACGTTGCAATTGTATTGTTATAAGAAGCTAGGTAAGAAGAAAAGAGGAGCTATGATAATTGATAAGTGATAGTGCGATAAGATGAGTACGTAAAAGATGATAATATGTTAAAAGCAAGGAAAGGGAAGATGAAATTCTAAGTGATGGTGATGTTTAAACTTGGACAACTTTAATTTCACAATAAAGTCTAAACAAGGGGCGGCAATTTAATTATCACAAATAAAATAGAACTTTCGAATGCATATGGGGGTAAATGTTTGTTTAGCCATAACTACAAACAAAAAGTCAAATATTAATGTAAAATTCAACTGAAGGATATAATATTGCTGAAAATTTATTCTTACTAACAAATTTTTAAGTTTCATATACATTTTTATTGAGAAATTTAACTAGAAAGAATTAATTAATTTCAACCGTCGTCTTCCACATAAACTCAGTTCAACCTAATACCGTTATACGGTTATACCTCCATACAAGTATATTTTTTTGTAATGATAGTAGATGACTTTGATTTGATAGATCCTTTTATGGAAAATTTATTTAATTTTGAGCTTCAACATTAATCTCATGATGATCATATTATTAAAAAGTAATATTGATGGAACATAACAATAATCACCTAATTACGATCAATATAATTGAGTAGTGATCCGTACAGCTGCATAACATTTTAATTTGTGGAATATGCATTATGCCATTATATAGCTTAGAGTCTTAACTACGACAATGTCCCTTGTTGTGTTGAAATTGCCTGCCTTGATTGCTTCGTTTATATACGTGTTTGCTCACTTCGTTTAACAAGTTGTGCTGTCGGCTGTCCTACAAAAATCAATTATCCTAATCATTTTCACAGGACATAATAAGACTAATAAGTATCACAAATTCACGATTATTTAATTAATCTATATCTATGAAGCCCTTTATCGATACTTCACTTATTAAAAAAAAAAAAAAAAAAAAAACTATTATCCTTTCAATCAAATTTAGCTGTCATATTATTTTATCAAACTACACAATAAGTATAATTCGAAACAAAGGTGATATAAAAGACTAAAGTAATCCCCCTATCCCGATAATGTATTTGTTAATCATTAAATACATACTATTTGCATCCTTTTCGATTTGATACTTATCTAGCATAAAATGTTAACGTCAATTTGAGACAAACGACATATAATGGTTGAAAAAATACTAAAAAATACTAACCCAAGTGTTACGTTAGTTGAATGGAGTTCACAAGTATCCATGAATTTGTTATACAAAAGAAAGCCAACAATATTGTAACAATTGAAAATGTGTCAATAATAGCTGATTATTATAAGCATAGTGCGAAATTTGTAGCTCCTGAGGCTTTTCTAGTTGTTTTCATTCTTTTTATTCTTTAGAATGATGCAATAATTTACATTATATTGTGGTTTGGATGGTAGTTGCTATTTTGGTTATCCATTACCTCATCAATCCTCATCTTCATTCTTCTTTTGGTTTGGAATAAAAAGTAAGTAGCTTTTCGTTTTTCGTGGCTGGTATTAATATTCCAAAATATATTCCTTATGATTAAATTTCCCTTACAAATAAATAAATACAAGTACTATGTTTTATTAATAAATAAAAGATACTAAAAGCACATGATTGATATCATTTTTGTTTTGCACAAGATTACTCAAACCAGTCTTTTATGCATGTAAGTACATGAAACAAGACTTAGGAAGGCAGGAATCACCCATCTACGACAAATCGATCTATACCCCGTTCTAAACTTGTGCTCTTCAGTTCAATATCTGCAAAAACGTTTGAAACTCCATTTGGTTTATTTTACTTTGCGAAATTCACAATTCTTTGAGATGGATCAATTGGCATCGTCTTTGCCAATTTTTTCGTCTAATTGAATTTAAGAATTTTAACAGTATATTTCCTTCCTATAGTAAATACTACTATCGTACACCAAAATATACACAAAAATAAGTACTCATACGAGCTAGAATAACACCCATATGTTCGTGTGTGATGTACCTAGACATAAAACATAAAGCATTACAACTATTCTAATTCTCACAAATTCAACGCCCTTTGAGTCTTCAATATTGAATTGGGATATGGTGGTGTTTCATAATACCGTGACATCCATATCTAAAGTCGGCCCTTCTTTTTTCCAAGTTTGTTACGGTAAACATGATGGGCTTGAAATTAACTTAGAAAATTCTTGTTTTAGTGGTTGGATAAACAAAGGAGACCACTGCTAATCTGCTATATAAGCTGACTAATGCAATTTGACCATACAGCAGATTCGATAATGCTCATGTTCACTTAAGATGGCTAGGATTTAAGCTCGTGGTTACGACTTTTTTTCAACGATAAATAAAGTCCAAAGAATTGACTTTCAAACTTTAAATATACAGATATAGATATTTTTGTAAGGATTGGGGTACATTTTGGCCAAATCAATGTGCTCACTTAGTAATTTGAATAATTAGTGAGTAGCATGGCTTAATTAGTATATTAGCAGCCGGTACTATTGGTTTTGTTACATGCTAGGCAAAAATGTTACGTAATTAACTTACATTAAAATATGATGATTGTTATTGTATACATACTATACCATTAGTATTACTACATGCTAATTCTTGTAGTGTATATATTACTCCCACCGTATTATATTATTTGTGGGCGTATTTTTTCTTAATTATACATACATTATGTTTGAAATAAAGAAGTATTATCACTTGTTGATTCAGAGTACCAATGCAATGTTATTTGTTAGTACTGCTGAGTATAACTCCATAATGCAGTAGTAAGGTTTATTTAGTTTGTATATGTATATAGATGGAGCCATGGATGGGGTAATCGAATTTGAGGGGTGATGGACTGCCTCGGTTGGCCCGAATATAGGCCATCATAAGAGTATAAGACTAAATTTACCATTCAACAAAATTAACTACATTAATTTTAAGGTGTATGTCCTGTTTGATATACTACTAAATAAATACGTAGTAATAGAATTGCAAAGATAAATAGGCTAATTGATTTTATCCTTGCCTTGCGGATTTTGGACGGGTGGTAGCCCGGTAGGAATGCATCCCTCTTTACTTTTAGCCTTTTAGGTGTTAACTACAATGGCTAGGAGAAGGAAGTCGTAGACTAATAACTTTAATCATATTTTGTTACTATTAATTATACTGTATTAACATGATTGTTCCTTCGCAATTTACTACGAAATAGGTTAGTCTCAATATATATTTTCACAAATATTATTATAATTATATAATTATAAATGATCAAAATTGTAATTTGGTAAACGTAAAGTACAAAATGTTACATGTTCCATGTATTAAGATTTTGTCATATATCAAAGGCTCAAAGGCCTCGCAATCAGATTGAATTGGGCGAGACATGTAGATAATCACTCATCAACCTATACCAACCTTTTTGGGATAGCCTAGGTAGCCCAACAAGCATGACCCTAACTAGTAGGATTTGTTTTTTAGTTTTTATCACTCTCTTTCGATCAAAATGTTAATCATATTGTCCCTAATGTCAAATGACTCATATCATATGGAGTATTACCTAAAATTTTGCACTTAAAAAGGATTGTAAACTTAAAAGTTCTTCTCGGATCAGTATTTCATTTAGCTTTTGAAATGTTATCTTCAATCATGTACATATAGATGGGTTTTTTAAGAAACGATTTATTATTAGTGATTACACATTAATACAACAAAAAAAATAACATTGAAGTTTTATTTCCAATGATGCGACAAGAACCAATTCTTCACCAACCGTATCTGATAACCATAATGTCTATGATCTTCTTCCTCTGTTCTATTCTCTCAAGTGTCAATGTGTCCTTTAAACCCAATTTCTTCATATCATTTTTAACTCCTTCCATCTAAATCGTCCTAATCATCCTCGACCTTTCTAAGATTCTCACGATTGACGATCCTTTCTATTTTACTTTCCTTACTAGCCCTTCTTTTGGTATCCGTTTCACATTCTCAAATTGGATAAACTATACATGTGCCAACAGGCCCAACATAATACTTGCCCTGACGACAACTTCACGAATACCTAATTACACCTCCACAACAAAAATGATCTGACTCCCAAAATGGGCAACACATATTTTTAGCTACAATAGATGTCTCACCAAAATTGAAAAGTCCAAAGTAAAGGTCATCTAAAACTTATATAGAATCAACTTAAAACTTTAGGAACAAACATTTTTTTAGCAAATTTGGGTATGGGCCGCTTAGCTGGAATCTTCACCATGCTCATCCCATTATCTTTCCATTATGTTGGGCCGCATACAAAATACAATTAACATACTTAATTATCCATGCCTATTAATGTTTTAGCTTCTTTTTTACTTCCACTATCCTCTAGTTAGTAAAGAACTAAGGGGTCGTTTGGTTCACTAAGCTAAAATGGATTGGTATAGATTCTCATACTTAGGTGGTATGATATCCCATACCAATCTAAAGTTGTTTGGTTTAATCATGAAATAGATTCTCATACTTAGGGAATAGATTCCCATACCAATGGATTATGAATCCTTAGGGGGGAGGTGGGTATGAAATTCTAAGGAAATAGGGTGGAGTTAGAATCCCCCAGGTATGAAATTCCATACTTAAATGACCCAACAAAACAAATAAAACCACGGAATAGAATCCATTCCAAGAAGTTCAACCAAACAGCCAATAAAGATGCTAGAAAGTTAGAAACTAGAAACTAGAAATTTATAAAAAAAAAAGAGATAAGGGCAGCTACATGCTATATTTTAGCAAATTTTGGGTATGGGCCGCGTAGATAATCAACCATACTAAGCCCATACCTTTCCATTTTGTTGGGCCATATACAAAAATACAATTAACACATTTAATCATCCAAGCCCATTAATGTTTTAGCTTCTTTTTTCTTCCACTAGTAGATGGTAGAAGACTAGAAACTAGAAATTTAGAAAACAAAGATAAGGGGCTTGGTATATGTTATCCAAAACAAAAGGAGCACAAACCACAAACTATCCACAAACTGTTCTTATTTATCAGCAATGCCACGTCACACTGCCATTATCTGACACATAATCACATCTGACCTATCGTAATAAGGTAATAGATTATTTCCTCAGACATTCCACCAATCAAAATACCCAATTAAGATTCCTAGGTGGCACCCCCACATCCACCGAAACAAGCATTAAGATCAACCATTTACATTGTACAAACTCATACAATCACTCTTACAACCCCAAAAAAAAAACACTAAACTTCTAAAGTTCTAAATCTTAACATCCACCGTTAGGGGCGGCAGTCATGGCTTCGGTGGCGGCATCGACAGCGGCGGCGTGTCTAGGAAAGTCTGAAATGTTGGGAAACACATTCAACTTAAGAAGTGCTACTTCCGCCCCTAGTAGTACTACTAGTGTTGGTCCTTCTAAGATTGTGGCTCTTTTTGGTAAGAAAAAGGCGGCTGCTCCTCCTGCTAAGGCTAAGGCTGCTGCTGTTTCGTCTGCCGATGATGAGCTTGCTAAGTGGTATGGCCCTGACCGAAGGATTTTCTTGCCTGAGGGTCTTTTGGACCGTGATGACATTCCTGAGTACCTCAACGGAGAAGTTCCCGGAGAGTAAGACTTTTTTTACTATCTTACGACCTCTTTTTATTGTTTTTATTTACAACGTTTTGACTTTTGCATTATTGACTTACCATTTAATTTGTTCCATCTATCTCATAATCTTTGAATAGATGGTTACATGTCAATTATTGTTGAATATATTACATTGACAAACATGAAAGTAAACGTTGCCAGTGGAGGAATTATATATGTGATTATGTTTAAGAACGAGTATCTTAAGTAGTGATTAGACTTTGCTAGTTCTAATCATATATTTATAATTATGCAATTTTTACAATATAGTTCTATCATAGATTCATAGAAAGTATGATTAGTGAAATTATATATTCCGTGCTACGTAGCTTGGACTCAGAATTGCTTCAAGTAGATCGAAGTTCATAAAGTTATTTTGTTAGTAATACTATGTGTACTTAGAATGGTTTTCATCTAGAATTTTGTTCTATTTGTTTCAGAATTTATGAAAAATCAAATGTTGCCTTGCTTGACATAGATGACATTGATTTATTGCAGCTATGGTTACGACCCTTTTGGTCTTGGAAAGAAGCCTGAGGACTTCGCCAAGTAAGCAAACTCTTCTATTGAAAAAACATTGATCATATATATAAATTGTATATTATAGGTGCTTACTGCTTAGCTTGTTCTTCGTATATGTCAAGTATTAATGATATTTACTTTGCTCAGATACCAAGCATATGAGTTGATCCACGCCCGTTGGGCTATGCTTGGAGCTGCCGGGTGCGTTATCCCCGAAGCCTTCAACAAGTTTGGTGCTAACTGTGGTCCTGAAGCTGTTTGGTTCAAGGTGAATCTTTGTAACTCAAATAAGCTTAACTTTAATTTCCTTGAATTCTTGATTAATCTTTCATTGGTACATGTTACATTGTTACTTAGATTGTGTAATTGTTGTTACTTTTATTGATATTGTACAGACTGGTGCCTTGCTTCTAGATGGAAACACCTTGAACTACTTTGGAAAGCCTATTCCCATCAACCTTGTTGTTGCTGTTGTTGCTGAGGTTGTTCTCCTTGGTGGAGCTGAGTACTACAGAATCATTAATGGCTTGGTATGTCCCCCTTTCCGATCCTCCGGTTTTCTTCTCCTCTCGTATGTACTTCATATGGCATAATTTCATTGAAAAGATTGTATTTTCTTTTCTGTTTTAGCTATCACATTACTAGTTCAAATTAAATTGTTTACATAACTATATATTTTGAACGAAGATAGTTAATAAAATAATATAATTAATTACAATAAGTAAGAATTATACAACGGTGTTGCTCATTAGATTGTTAATGGTGAACATTTTACGGTCATGCCACCCATCTAACTTGCTCATAGCCCGTGTTTGACAAAATTAATTGTTGTATTAACAGTAAATGTTAATCGTCACTTGTCAGCTAATAACTCTTAAATTTAGCTATCAAAATACCTCTATAGGAAAAAAAAAAAAAAAAAAAAACTCCCAACCTTAAGGCTTAGCTTACTAAGCGTAGGTAAAATGAATTGTTTATATGACTAAAGTGCTTCATCAATTATCTATTGTATATTTGTATGTATAATTGAAAGATAGTTGAGTTGAAAGGAATTAATTATATGGACAATTTCTAACAATATTTAAAATAAATGGTTGGCAGGATTTGGAAGACAAGCTTCACCCAGGAGGCCCATTTGACCCATTGGGCTTAGCCAATGACCCAGACCAAGCAGCCTTGTTAAAGGTGAAGGAGATAAAGAATGGTAGGCTGGCAATGTTTTCAATGTTCGCCTTCTTTATTCAGGCTTACGTGACAGGCCAAGGCCCAGTTGAGAATCTGGCTGCTCACCTTAGCGACCCATTCGGTAACAACTTGCTCACTGTCATTTCTGGAGCTGCTGAAAGAGCTCCCACTCTATAATCTCTTCTTAGTGCCCACTTTTTATTTGTACATTTTCATCCAATTAAAAAAAAACCTACATTTTGCATGAGGAATGTTAATGTTAATGTTAATCTGTCTACTACTATAATTTTCAGATGAGACCTAATTGTGTTTTCTCTTATATAGTGTGATGCCGTTACCTATTTATTAATTGTCCTCTAATCCAATCTTGCCGTTTTTTTTTGACAAATTTGTCAAAATATCCCTCGATTTTTGAAAACAGGATTTCAAAAATCAAGATGTAATTTGGCATAACCTTTAGACTATCATTGAAAATTTCGTTCTTTTCTAAAAGTCTTTCTAGTTGGTTAGAGTATATCCATACAGTAAATATCAAGTTTATCATGTTTATGCATTGTGTAAGATCAATTAAATAAACACTCTTGAAATTGGTGATTTTTGAAGCAATGTTTAGTTAAAAAAAATGGTGGGTAGTAAACCCAAGAAAAAGGTGTTAAATAATGGTAACAATCCCGAGTATCAATCTTGGATCCAAAGTTCTCAATTAGTGTGATTATTTGATTACATAATAAAATAAAGATTAGAGTGTTTTTGCAACTTCTAAGATACCCTTCACCCCTCTAAGATTCCCCTGTTAAATTACGCTTAGAAATTTTGATTTATTCACGGTTTTTATGGAGTTGACGAAAAGAGTTTATAAGTGAGAACAACGTGAAAAGTATAAGTGTAATACTCTGTTACCTTGATCATCTATTAGTATGATATTCAATGAATATGGTCAATCATAAGTGAGAACAATCCTAGATGAACGGAGAGAAAGTTGACACTAGTGTAGCTCGATCATATTATTCAATAGTAAATTAAAAGGGAATAAAGTGAATCAATTATGAATATGGTCTTGAATCTTGAAGGCTGAACCTCTGAATAATTAGGAAACCATTTGAGAAAAGAGCACGTACCAACACCGTACTCTGTACTCAATAGTAGTACGTGTTGTTCTATCCTCACACTATACGCTGTCATCCCACAAGACCGCGACCACCCGATTCACAGGCACCATCCGTCCATCCCCCAAATGTCACTAAACGTTAATTTAGGAATGCTCAAAGAGCAGCAACATTATCGTCTGATGCCATGCATCGTACAAGTATTACGTAATTCCCTTCGTTTTTTATTGTTCTTATTATTGTGACGGTAAATAGTGTATTTTATGCTAATAATACCAGTATTGTAATTACTCTGATTAATAGTATCTTAACATTTATTAATATCTATATTATTGGCATATTTGATTAAACTTATCTTTTAAATTACTCAATTTTCCTATTTTAATTCCGTTTATTAGTTTTTTGTATGATACGGAGTACAAGAGTAGTGTGTTACGGAGTACTGTTGACGTGACAAATGATGATAATATCTGAATAAAATTCGTTAAGGTTAATAATGCTTTGGTCAAATTATGTAAAAACAATAATTTAGTTAGAGTCAACTAAAACAAAGAACTACAATATTTTTTTATATAGAGCGATTTAGTCATAATTTCGTTCATTAAAAGGCTCGTAGTTTGTATAACTTTAATATCTTTTAGATGAAAGCCCGTGCGATGCATAATTTCTCATACATATATCTCAAGAAAAAATATTTTCCTATATACTCTAAGTTTTTTTTTATAATTATTTGATTTATTTTACAATTAATAATTTCAGACAAAAAAAAACAAATAATAATTTAATTAAAATGATATTGCCAATTACAAAAGTATAATTTTTTTAATGTAATTTATAATGCGACTTAATTTATTGTTGTTTTGTATTTTATTCATTGTTGTTAGTTATATGACAATAATATGATATCTTTCAAAAAAAAATAAAAAATTGTAAATATGATATGTCATTGATTACATATTAGGATAAGATCTTTAATATGAAAAGATAATAATTTTTTATATTAAAAATAATTTAAACCCTAAATCATTATTCATTGCTTTTTACACTTGAAATTAAACTCTCAAATATATATATCATTTTGTATATTTTTTGTGATCTCTTGATCTCTAACAAATTATCTGTCTTTTCAATTTTTTAGACATAAAATGTTTAACGAAGGTAATTTTTTTTATTGCGTTATAAGTTTAAAACTTTTTTTTAGGAAAAAAAATCTTAATAATCGGGTATTTAGATAAAACCATTAATTTCATAAGATAATTTTTATTTTTTTTAATAATTTAAATCCTAATATCCCACAGTTTTTATACATAAAATCTCATAAAAATAATTTTTGTAATTAGATCATACTCATAATATTTTTTTATTACTTTGCATTGTTTTTTAAGGATAATTTTTTATTAATTTTATGTAATTTATTCCCCTAATAAATATTTTGATAAGAACATTAAAAATAATAGTTATTAGATGTAATAATTCAATGTAAAAAAATTTGTATTAAAAAAAAAATTCGATAAGATCACCAACTTTGTTCACATCCATATCTCTTCCATCTAATAAAAGAGGAAAAATTGAACATGTTAGCAAAAATAAAATTTATATAAAATTAATCTTTATAGTCTTATAAAATAAATTATAATATTTACCAGAAAGTGAATAATTGTTGTGAAATTAATCTAAAAATTGTAATTATACAAAATTAAATCTATGCATTGGATTTTTTTCATCATCCCCAATCGCCCAAACAATAGTATTTTGGAAAATTGAATCATTATTTTGTTGTCGTTGACAATGCATGCGATATTGCTTCTTATTTGTAACGACCGAAAAGTATCTATTGGAGTAAACTTTTCCTTCAATCAATTTTGAACAAAATTGTAGAACAAAGTTGACTTTAATTGAGGCATGAACGTAATCACCCTGTAATTAAAAATAAAAAATTAAGTTAATTTTATGACTTAATTAAGCTACCTAAATCAAGAAAAATTTGTTTTAATCATAAAATTAATTGATAAAAACTAAAAGATTCATTAAAAGATTTAATAAATGTAAACGATTTATAAAGATATAATACCTCATCATCCAATAGGATCATCAGACGATAAACTCGTACTTTGATATTCCAAAGATTTTTGCTCGAATATAATTCTCTGATTAAATTAGATCTGCATGTAAAAACAAAATTCAGTAAATAAAACATAAACATATAATCATTAAGTATCCCAAATAAACACAATTTAAGCAATAATCACAAATATACATTTAAACACGGGTTTTAAAAATTAGGCTAAGAATTACCCATACACTGATGGCCTAATAAAACTGACACAAAATTAATAACACAAAATTTGCTTGGTTTGGTTTTGTATTGATACGAAATTTTGTTAGTGTCATATGATGCGTCAATATATAATGGTAAATATCATAAATTTTTATTTAATTATAATTAAGGAATCATTTTTATTTCTTATCATAAATACTATCAAAATTTATCTTATAATAGTAGGTATATAAATCCTATATCTAAAGAAGATTATTTTAAAAGATAATTTTTAGTTTTTTAAATAAATTAAATCCTAATAAATCAATATTCATTGTTTTTACTTACGTGGCAAAATTCTTAAATCTCATTCGTCACTTTTGTTTAGGTGGCAAAAGAATTTTTTAATTCCAAAATAAAATAGAAATCTAATTTTTAATTGGTCGAAAATATACCTTTGCTTATGTGACTATATATATATATTATAGATATATTAGATTTAAACCGTTGTAAAAACAAAAAAAAGGGCAATTATAATTTTTTAACCTACTTTTAATTATGAGTATATTTCATTACTTTAAATGAAAAATTGTAATATTTTCTTAAACAAACAACTACAGAATTGCTGGATTGAGTTTATTCCTTTATGCCATGCAAAAGTAATGATGCAAATACCGTAAGAAAGTAATAAGGAAGTAAAAAATTATTCATTTAAATAGTATGAAGAGACACGAAGTAGTATTCCATAGTTTATTCTCACCTCAACATTCAAATCAATAAATCATACATGTCTCTAAAGTCGCTCAAGGGTATAGTAATGTCAAATGTGTAAACTATCCTCGCTCATACGATCAAGTTTACTGTTAACTAATTTGTGTCTCTCCATTTTTCTAATATAGTAACAAAACAATAACGAACTCAAGCAAACTTTTCATATGATCATAATAAACAATGAAGCAATAGTTAATATTACCTCTATACTACATCCATTCCTGAAAGTTCGACTCACTTACTATTTATGCGGTCAAAATAAAATAATTTTTGACCACATTTTATGATTTATACAATCAAAATATATTAACAAGTTTGATCTTATTAAATTCCCCTTATGATAAAATTTTCAAATATCAAACTTTATAAAAATTTTACTTATGCATAGCCAAAGTTATTAATGGTCAAAGATGTTTATTGGAAACCGTGCAAATACAAAGTGAGTCGAACTTTCAGGAATGGAGGGAGTATATAAGATGATTCTATTGTAGTCTTATGACTTTTGACTACCACAATTTTTTAAAATGGACGGTTGAGATTATTTGTTTTTATTTATTTATTTTAATTAGTAATTTTATTTTTTTTATAATTATTTTAAATATATTTTTATTTTCCAGAAATTATTTTTTTAATATTTTCGAAATTCTAGATATAAAAAATATATATAAAATAATTAAGAAAATAATTTTTAATTAAAATTACTCATTAAAGATAAATCAAAAGTCAAACAATCTCAGTCGTCCATTTAAAAAAAAATTATGGTAGTCAAAAGTTATAAGATTACATTAGAATTTTCATAATATATGGTAACACCAAGCAACAACAACAATATTGCCCCCAATTAACCCACAGTCCTATATAATCCATCCTTTAGCGTTTTTAAGAGGATGAAATCAACAATATTTGAATTTGGTAGGGTAATTACGACGTTGACATATGTTATGAGTGAGTAGAGGTGTCAATTTGGATAAGCGAATGGGGTTAAATTTGGGTCGAGTCTATTCGGGTCGGGTATGTTCGGGTTGGATATATTCAGTTCAAAATTACCCTGTTAACCCGCTTTGGGTCGAATTGGATCACTTTCGGGTGGGGTCAAATTCGGGTCAAGATCTGTCAAGTCCAGATTAGGTTTGGGTCGGGTCAACTTCAGATCGGTTCATATTCGATTCAGTTACAATCAGATCGGGTTCAAAACGGGTTTGACTGGGTTAATCTCGGGTCAGATGACTTTGGATCGGGTTGGTTTCGATTCAATTGAATTCGGTTCTGATAAGTTTGGTTTGATTACTAAAATTGATTCTAATTTAGATACTTTTTGTGTTTGGCTGAATTTTGGCTGGGTTGACCAAATTTAATATTCAAACAAGTACAATTTTAAATTCAGAGTAATTATTGAGGTTTTTTTTATCTTGTTATTGGGTCGATATCAAGTTATTCATGTGTCATTTTTCCATGTCGTGTCATTAATATATGTTTAAGTAAAAAATAAGGTAAATAATAAGTTAGGTTTAAAATTATGGTTAGTTTGAAATCATGTCAAGTCAAAATCGAGTCGGGTTAAAATCGGGTCGGGTTAATATTAGTTCGGGTAAAAAACAGATCAAATTGAATCGGGTGTTTGTCGGGTCAACTTTGGTTCAGATTGAGTTCAGGTCGGGTCAAACCAATTTGATTTGAATTCAATTGGGTCAAATCGGTTTCGGGTTGAGTTCAAGTCGGGTCAAATCGGTGTCGGGTTAAGTTTAAATCGGATCAAATTCGGATTCGGGTTGAGTTCAGTTCGGTTACAGGTCGGGTTTGGGTGTTGAGTTTCTCGGATCAAATCAAATCAGTTACAGTTCAAAACGGATGGTTTTTTTGGTTCGGTTCGATTTTGACACCTCTGTGAGTGAGTGAGTGACAAGCTAGGGTGATGAGGATAAGAGGATTTTTTTGGTGTAAGATTAAAATTATGGTTTTTTCCTTATTTGGTTTAGAAAGGTGGCAAAGTTACTTAAAATAAATTCCTTATTAATTCTCTCCGTTATCCTTTTTAATTTAGGGTAAAATAAAACTTTTCTCTCACATCCTTGTCTACTATTTCTATTTGACCTCCTCTAAAGGATTAATTTTACAGTATAAGGTAAGGATTAATCTCTAGATCTTTCCCCTCTGATCCTCATCCAGCCTCCAAGCTAATACTAGACGACCTCTTTATTCATATCTATTTTCCCTTATCCCCTAAACAAACTTCATCTAAATTGTATTATGTTGTATTATGTTCAACATATTTTTGACTTATTGTTGTTGTAAGATTTGGGGGGAGAGAGAGATGACATACTCTTTGAAGTATAATACTATACCTAATCTTACCTACTCTATTTACGACACAATAATTACGAAAGTAAAGATTGTATATACCACAAAAAGAGAAATAAATGATACAAAATGTGAATTTGGTGGCAATTTCTAGCCAAGTACGTTTGAATGTGAAATATCTTAGTATAAAGCTTCCCTTGACCAATAAATACAATATCAATAAGCATTATTTAATTCAATCAGTGTATTAGTAGAAATTTATACCGTACAAAGTATTTCACGACCAATGCTGCGACTTGTAGTATCAAATCGCATAAAATAGAGTCTGTTGTCATGTTAAGTTGTATTGGAATGAATCTTGAGTTAGATAAGAGTGAGACACTAAACGTTTTACTTAATACAACGTATTTAAAACATTCATTAATTATTAATCTTTCTTATTATTAAGTCAGATTCGTTTCCAATATATTTTTTTTAAAAAAAATCAGAAAAAATCAAATCAAACCTCCTAAAAATCAGACCGTAACACATTAGCACGACATTTATCTATATCTATACTTAGTATTTAAAAACACAAATCATAATTCTATACTAAGCCACATGACATTGGAATCACTCATATACCATATGTCATCTCTCTTAATCAATAAAATGTCTTTTCATCTCCTAAACTTAAAACTTAAACCAATGTCATTTTATATCCACACAATATCCATGTATATATACCTAACTAATTCCAAAATAATATCGACACATATAATTAACACAAATATGCAACACATTTCAAGAAAAATAACCTAAATAACAACCCATGTATCCAACGGGGCAAATAACTGGTTTAAATTGAAAAAGGCATATTAAGCCTAAATACTTGGTCGAGGAAAGAAGCGCAAGCTAATAAAGGTCCCGCCTCCTCCCCCTCCCCTTTCCCTCCTCCAACATAAGGGGAGAAGAATGAAAACCAAAAAAAAATAAAATTAAAAATTAAAATAATACAGTAAAAAATAAATAAATAAAAATCTCGTCAACTCCAATGTTATACGAGTAATCCATTCCTACAAAAACTCTCACTCCAACCATCCTTCGTCGTCTTCCTTTCCGCCCTTTTCCTCCTCATTTTTCCTCCCTCCTTTTCCTCAACAAATTTCCTCCTAATTCCCAACAAAACCCTAATCATGTCCCAAATTTTCTTTCAATAATCCAAAATTTCCCCCAAAAAAATCACCATTCCACCCCAATTTCGTTTCATCTTCTACAATGGATCATCAATCGTTAACTGGGTCAACAACCCTTTCAATCGTTTCAAAACCAAAGGTTTACCGTCTCATGAACGGTGGTTGCTGCGGCGGAGGTGGTGGTGCTGGCGGTGGACCCCCTAAATCACCGCCGTCAATCTGGTTCGAAATCCGGTTGTTCTACGTTCGTATTGCACCTTGCGCCATTGACGCCGCACCAGATTACCTCACCCTCCGACACCTCCGCGATGAACTTGGAGTTTCCCTCGAAATCAATGGAAATCGTGTTCCTGCTTCTGAAACGGCGTCGTCTACGCTTCGAAAAGATCGTGTTGACAGAGAATCGTCAGAGGTTACTTACGTTAGCACCGACAACGTTAAGATCTCCGGCGGTGTGGAGTTTGAGGTTTGTGAGATGGATAATTTGCTGCTTTGTGGGTCCTTTGGAAGGTTCGAGAATGAGTGGAGTATGGATTGTTATGCCGGCGGTTCGTCGCCGTCTTCGTCGTCGGCGTTTTTTCAGCCGAAATTAGGGATTTCTTCACCGTCGATTGAGGTTTATGTTGCCGGAAGATGGTCGGATACGCCGGTGATATTGACGAAGATGATCAACTTCAGTCCTCGGAGAAAGTCGCCGAGGTATAGCACTTTGGATGCGATTCCGGAGGTTTCTGATGAGACTGAGAAAGATCAGAAGATTGTTGCTGTTAATGGTTTGATTCACCGGAAATTACAGGTAATTTATTTAATTCATTGATTCATATTGGATTTTGAATAAATTTTTGAGATTTTTGTTTTGATTTGTTTGTTAATATTGTGTTCCTGTACGTATTTATTTATTTTTGAATCATACTGTAAATGATATATTTGTATTGAGAATTTGAGATTTTATGGAAATGGAGATGCATTTTTATGTTTAATTTTTGGATTACTTAGATATGATATTTATGTAATTATGTTAGTATTTTAATGGAAGGTTAATGATGTTGTATCGGTAAGTTTTGGAATTGGAATGATTTTAAAATATTGACTGATAATTTGTGATATATCAACACTTCCACTTCCACTTCCACCTAAGAAGGTAGAAACACCTGTCACCTTGGCACGTAGTTAGCTGAGTTACTTATGTGGTGAGGAATTGATGAACGTAGTGGTAACATGCTCACCTTTATCGGAGTACGTGATCACGCTATTGATGAGAAATTATTAGATGATCGAGGACCACGGTGTTATTTATGATTCCGACTAATTACAAAGGATGCCAATATCACTGGTATCTTCGATGATGTAAACTTATTTGATTTGGAATCATCAAGGGTGTCACTTTACATTTGGACGGGATTATGAATGACTTGATGGTCCGAAACCATGTTATGATTTCTCATTCTTTAGGGAGTTGAATTATTGTAAGAAAACTGTTAGTTGGAGCATAATTTATTCATGAAGTTGGAAACATATCTAGATAATTGATTGCTCCTTTTAGCCTTAAGCAAGCAATAAAGCTAAATAATTTGTATGCCTAACAGTTGAAACTTGAAATGTCAGTGAGCTGATCTTGTGTGCTATTCTTACTAATTTCCTGTGTCTGGGCATTGAATTAGTAAATTTGAGTGACAAGGGGTACCAGCATGATTAGGCTTTTGGTTTATGATTTTTTTTTTTTAGAAGTGCTAAGGTGTTTCAGTGGGATGAAATCGACACCAGACATCCTCCCAATTATCTCTAGGCACTTTTTCAATTTCAATTATACTGTTGGTTTGATTGGTAGATTAATTTAACAGATAGCATGAGTAAAATTAGGGAAAGAAATTGAAAGTTGTTCATGTTGTTTTATATTTTTTGGAGGACTTCAAAGTAGGAAATATTGAGGATTTACTACTTTACATTGTCAGATCGGCTAGGGATAAGGTTGAACTCTTGACTTCCCCAGTGCTTGCTATGATGGATTTATACTAGAATTATTAGCTGTTGCCGTTGTAGGTACAGTAAATTCACCTTCTGACATCTTTTCACTAGCATTAGTTATTGTATCCTTTTGCTTGCCAAATCTAAAGGTTCAGAACTAACCTTGTACCTAACAAAGAAAACGGTTGTTTGTTGAAGCAATCATGACTAATTGCCCCTCTCAATTCCCTTGAGCTAACAAATTAAAGCCATTTTCCCTAGGCCTTAATTCTCACCCACTATCCAAATTTCATGGTTGAAAAACTACTACTTCCTCAAGCTGGCCTGGAGGCCTGGTGTGGGGTTTGTTTTTAACTTGCCAATGTCAAGCAAAGGTATAACATTGATTTTAAGACAGCTGCGGAGCTGCCTCACCTTGTCCTGTGTTGCTATTTTTTCCCTAAAAATATGTATTTGCATTTTGTGACGCCTCTATTTTTACTTGTGCCAATTTGTCTATTGCTTTCCACTTGTTTATTCATTACAAATGCAAAGTATACGTTTTTTTATTTTTAATTTTTTATATAATTTGAAGCAATTCTTGGTTATTGCAGATCACTGAGTCTGAAGATGAGTATGAAGCAGAGGGAAAGTTGATGCACAATTGGTATCCGGATGAGGTTTATGAAGGGGAGGATGGCCAACTCACTTGGTTCAATGCTGGAGTAAGAGTTGGTGTTGGTATTGGTCTTGGTATGTGTCTAGGAATTGGTATTGGTGTTGGATTACTTATGCGATCGTATCAAACCACCACCAGGAACTTCAGGAGGAGATTCTTCTGATTTTACATGAATGCTCCCTTTGCCTAAGAAAGGACTGCTGTAAAAAATAGGATTATGTTGCTACTGCAGCCGGACTCCATGCCGATGGATTATAAACCCACAACACTAATGTCTGTGTTTTCTCCTCAGATGGAGGCTAGAAACTGTACAAAATTGCAGTTAATATAAGCTAATAATATCAAGCAGTCAAGACAGTCACCAATCCACCACATACTTTCAGAAATTCCCGTGTAGCAAAGGTATGAATCATTTGAGTGAAATTTGGAGGTGAGTCTGTATGATACCATGAGAAAGTTAAGAAATCTGCATTTCACATTACTTTTTAGATAGTCATTAGGGTGTTTTGCAGTATGTATCCTAAATCTGGAACCATGAGACGGTGTTAAGCATTGTCCAGGAAGGTGGTGTATAAATTGTGTATCTGAGTAAGCATGTTAGCTTCCTGCATATATTGTTTCATTCTGTAGAGATAAGCAATTTTGGCATGTCCGTTAAAAGAGTGTATATTCTGTTTCACAGAATTTGTTAAGGTTGATGTCTTTGTTGTTAAAACAATAATGTGAGTGCCTCGTTTTCATGAATATATTTTAGCTTCGATGTGTTCCATTTCGAGTTATCAACTCCTCCTTGTGGCGTAGATAATTTCAATGATTGGGGTTAATAGCGTTGAAAGTTTCCTTAATATGTGATGCTTGGTAGTTATTTGTTTGGAGGCAGATTTTGTAGAGAAACAAGAGGCTGGTCTCTTAGGAAAATGAGAGGTTGGTACTTGATGCGATCCGGTGCACATTATAGGACCAGCATTAGATTTGGTCCCAGTATCATATTGGTCATGATGCAATATCAATTTGGCGGCCTTTATGTGATGTTGATTTAAATTCAATTGGTTGGTGATGGTTATGATGGTGATTATTTAGCTTTATTGTAGAAGTAGCATTGGATTTGACTAATTGAAGCAAGGTTATATGAGTAAATATGCTTATTGGTTATCCAAATCCTTGTAAAACGACAAATATGGAGAATTTTCGTCCTCTACTGAGGCCTTGTTTGGTTGACATGGGAATTAAATTTCCATAGGAACTTGCATTTCATGGGAAGTTATTTCCCTAATGAAATTCCTAGAATTTCCGAAATTTATTTGGTTGGCAATGTGGGAATTTAGAAATCCCATGAATTTTGATTGACCTAGGAGGGGTTAGGTTATTTACTTCCCTTGTTTTGTGGGAAGTTGAAATTCTCATGAATTTCCACTTCCTCATTTTTGCTTTTTTTTGTCAACCAAACAACTCCTCAATTTATCAAATTCCATGAATTTCCATTTCCCCCATTTTATGCTGTCAACCAAACAAGGCCTTAATGTTGTGGCTATCGCTCAATCCATATGTGAAAATAATTAATTATGTTTTGTTAGATGCAGACTTTTCTTGGTTTTTCAACAACCATAATTAGAAGTGGCAGTGTCACATGAATTAGTAGTGTTAGTATGGCCTCTACTTCCAAGCCCCATGTGACATGGTATGGCACTCCTTCAAGAAAAAAGGAAAAGTGTCGTGTCTAATTGTAAGGATTTGATTTATCAAGCTAGGCTTGGTCTGGGGTTAAGTGTGATACGGCACTGGTGCATCACTTATTTTAAATAAATGTTAGGATTTGACTTGAAATAAAGTATTTTTAAGTTGCGAATTGCAAACTGAACTTTGGACTCGAATTGTCACTTCTGAATAAGTTTCTTAAAATGGATAATGATTGGTGAAACATGAAGTACTTTGTATGATACAATCGTACACTTTAACTTTGTAAACGGATATGTTTAAATGGATGTTATATGGGTAATCTACTAATTACGAAGGATATGAATATTGAAAAACAAAAAATTAATAGTTGTTATGAAATATTTGTGGATATCCATTATCCTTCTTGTATCATTCCGGAACATTCTAGATCTAGGGTTTATTGTTATCTAAGCAAACCCTAGTTATATTGTATATATATATATATATATATATATATATATATATATATATATATATATATATATATATATATATATATATATATATATATATATATATATATATCCGTACTCTATGGAATAACAAGCTGATCTATTCTCTCTCCATCTCTCATATTTTTCTCCTTATTTTATAACACGTTATCAGCACCATTACTCTAGATTGATTTCAATATCAATTGAAGCATCTCAAAACGACAATCAAAGTAACTCCCAACATACTCTCAAATTTTCCCCAATACTGCTACCTCTTGATTTCACGAACACCAACCAGAAAGGTAATTTCCCAAACCCCTCTGCCGAAACCACCGTTGCTCTGCCGATACCATCGATTCTTGTTCGTCGGGCTTGTTTGTACTCGTTCTTGCACTTCTAATTTTAAGGTAACTAGTACTATCCCTTAGATTAGATTTCACCTAGTTTAGAATGCATGATTTAGGCTTACCTTGTATAAAATCGGTTTTTAATTTGACGAAATTATGGACTGTTTTCCCCCTACCGATTTTACGCGACTTATATGCATCATGAGCCTGCTATCTTCCAGTTTCTTGTCTAATTTTCAAGAATCAAAATCCATGTATAAATTATGATCATTGTAGTTGATAGCTATTTGTGCATTTCGGTTTCGTGGTGTATTTATATCACTTAGATTTGATGATTTCATGGGGTTTATGTGAAACAGGGAGTTGACTTTCATAACTTATAATGATTAAATTAGTTGTTTGAATCTTAGTTTAATAGGGTTATGGTTTTAATTGATATAATTGGTGTTTTATGAAGTATAGAACGGTTTCGAGGAGTAATTTAGAGTGAGTTGTTGCCTGCAATTTGTGTGAAAATAGCATGGGATTATTACCCTGATATAAAAGTTAATAATCAGATTTCATGTGTTGTGGCGTTGAAAATTTGTAGAAAGGTGTAATCAATTTGATAACAGTTAATTGGCCATGAGTTTTCCTAATTCTTGTTTGTTAATTTGGTTGATTAATAGTTTTCTCTGGGTGTTACTGGTATTGACTCAAATTAGAAGCCTAATTTAGGTGATGGTGGATTTTATTAGTGATTATTATTATTATTATTATTATTATTATTATATATATATATATTTCATCTTAGTTCCTAATTTATAATATTGTTTTAAATATCAGTGAATCATGTCAAACCTTGCAAAACTCGAATTTGTTGCTCTTGATATTACTGGAAACAACTATTTGTCTTGGGTGTTAGATGCTGAAATACACTTAGAAGCAAAGGAACTTGGTGATACTATTAAAGAAAACAATATTGCAACAAGCCAAGATAAGGCTAAAGCTATGATATTCCTTCGCCATCACCTTCATGAAGGCCTTAAGACTGAGTACTTGACTGTTAAAGACCCACAAGTCCTTTGGAGTAATCTAAAGGAAAGGTATGACCACCAGAAAACTGTGATATTACCAAAAGCTCGTTATGACTGGTTACATTCAAGATTACAAGACTTTAAGTCTGTGAGTGAATACAATTCAGCCATGTTTAGAATTACATCAATATTGAAATTATGTGGAGAGAAAATCACGGATGCAGAAATGTTAGAAAAAACATACTCTACTTTTCATGCAAACAATGTTGTCCTGCAGACACAATACCGTGAAAAGGGTTTTACAAAATATTCTGAATTGATATCTTGTCTTCTTGTGGCTGAGCAAAATAATGAACTATTAATGAAAAATCATGAATCACGCCCAATTGGCTCCACTCCATTCCCTGAAGCGAATGCAACATCCCATAGTGGGAAAGAGCAAAAGGATAGAGATCACGCCAGCAGTCGTGGTCGAGGCCGTGGTCGAGGTCGTAGTCGCGGCCGCAGACGTGGACATGATCGTGGTCGAGGTGGTCATTTTAGAAACTCATACTCTCACCAGAAGTGGGACAATAAAGAAGGAAATAAGAATGAGAAGGATAAATATGAAAATATATGCTACCGTTGTGGAGGAAAAGGCCATTGGTCTCGTGTGCGTCGTACACCAAAACATCTAGTAGACCTTTATCAACAATCAATCAAACAGAAAGGAAAGTGGAAACAAATTTGGTGTACGAGGATGGCGAAGGTGATTTTGATTACGGTGATAAAACTCACCTGGAAGCAGCTGATTTCTATCCTAATTCTGAAGAAAATAATTGAATAAATTATGATCCATTGGCGAATAAACTCTATTAATTAGCTTGCATTTATTATAGAATTTTATCGTAGTACTATGATTTTATGCTTTATGGGACATTTGTTTTTGGATTTTTTTTTTATGTTATCGGATATTTCATTATTATTATTATCAGTCATTTATTAATTTAAGTTATTTGGTTTAGTGAATATTATTTTAGTTCCTTTAATTCTATTACAATATTAATTTGAGAACTTTTAGTATAAAGGTTCATATAATTGGGCAAGAGGAACGAATATGAGTCGTATGAGAATCATTTTACTTTGCTTGATACATGCATTGATAAAAGAATTTATGGCTTAAAAGGTGCAAGAGATTTAAAGGTAGTTGGATTAATTTAATGCCCCCACATGCAAGGATTAGGGGGAGATAGTATTTATATCATTATTTTATGTAATCCTTGCACATAAATAATAAAATATATTGATGGTCAGTTTGATACATACATTAACTTAAATATTAATGTTTTATTTAATAAAAGTGGCCACATGTTAATTAATATATTTCAAAATGATACTATCCTGAAGATGGATATGAATAGATTTCATCCCTAAAGAACGCTTAAAGCGTGGTAGCCATAGCCGAGCCTAATGGATTTCGAATATAAGAATCTTCAAAAAAAAAAAAAAAAAACAATTATTGACAATAGCAAATTTGAGGAAGTAATACATTTTGATAGATCTTTATAGAGATTATATTTAGTAAAACGGATATGTATCATGATTATATAGAGTACTCTAGAAGAGTATAGAATTATCCAACAAGCTTAGCATTTATCAAGATTATAGTCAAAACTCCAGCAGAGTATAAAATTTTTGGATCAAGTATTAGTTGATTGTCTTGCCAATTATATAAAGAAACACATTTTGGTGTTCTAATATCACATCATATTCATGGTCATGCATAAAGTAATTTAAGCAAAGTGATCACTAGTGTTGGAATACTGACTAGAGTTCAAATTTAGAGAAGTGACTGGATGTGATAATTAAATTAGGCCATCCGGGTTTAATAATTACCCGTTATAGAAACTTGAAGTTTCATTTAATAATGTGCTGACGCTCTCTCAATGTTGCATATATGAAATGAGTTAAATGGCAAGACATAACATTGAGATTAAGCTATTATTGAATAGTGATTTATAATAATTTGTATTAATGAAAATGTCAAGAGTAATGGGTGACCAGAAGTTCACCAGAATCTCACCAAATACTCTATTTAAATCTTTAAAGATCTCGAAGATGACTACCTAGTTGAATTCCAAGCAAGTGATTTATGCTTGTATAATAATTCTTTTGATTGGGGCTATTATATGTCAGCACATAAGAAATTGGAAAAGAAAGAAAAATGTACAACTGCACGACACATATCTCCCCATTGACATTGATCTCCAGAAGAGAACATATTATGGAATGTGTTACAATAAATACACATGCAATGTAAAGTTAATGAAGAAATGATTCTTCATTGAAATTGTTCTCTAGAAGAGATAAAACTTGTTTAATACAAATCTTCAGAGATAATTATTTTGATTGTGATCCTCCCAATGAAAAGAATTTATTGCAAATTTGTATACTAAGTTGGTATAGAATTACACGAGTAGAAAAATCGAAAAAGCCACCCCTTTTTTGCCACCGATTCTTAAAAACCGATGGGAAAAATAGTGGGCTTGATTTTGGATAATCACTTTTGCCACCGGTTCCTGAAAAACCGGTGGGAAAAGAATTGCACGGCATTGGGAAAAAGACTTTTCCCACCGGTTCCAACCAAACCGGTGCGAAAAGTGTATTATCCCCACCGGTTCAAACCGAACCGGTGAGAAAAACCCTTGCTAAATATAAATAAAAAAAACCCGGTCTCTTTCTGTCTCTTTCATTTCCTCATCTACCTCTCTCTCTCCTCAAAAACCCACCATCTATTCTCATCTCTCGTTCTTCTCTCATCTTCTTCTTCCTCATCTCTCGTTGTTCTCTCATCTTTTTCTTCTCTCATCTCTCATTCTTCTTCCTCAACCACCGGCCTTAGTCGAAGACCAAGCACAACAATCATCGCCGCCACCGTCATTAGAACCAAGTGGTAAATTGCCTTGATATTTTTTGGGTTTAATTGATGTAATATGTTCGAAATTGCGGGTTTCAGGGTTTCTCGGTTTTTTTTTTGGGAATTTCGGTTTTTTAACTGATTTTTTCTATCAATTTGTGTTAATTTTTATTGCCTATTTTCTGAATTTCGTGCTTATTTTTTTGTTTCTTATTTTCTGGCAGTATATAGTTTCCCCTTTGAGTGTTTTGATTTTTTGAAGCCATTAATCAGTATACTCCTCAATTTGAAATGTTAGATTCTAAGGAATGAGCTTTGTTTCAAACTTTTAGGGTTTTCTGGGTTCGAAATTTATGGGTTTTTCTTTGTTCGAAGTTTCTGGGTTTTCTAGGGTTTGCTCTACTCTGATTTCTAGACTTTTGTGATGTTTCTAATTGGGTGCTCTTGAATTGTATCTCGCAATCTTTAATTATTGTGCATTTGTTGATCCAACTATCTAATCTTTTGAATTTTGCCACCAATTTAGGTATATATTCTTTTTTCTGACAGCTTATAGAATGGATATGCTGGAGGTATATTGATACATTTGGCAGTAATATTGATACGTATAATATGGTCTATGGGTCTTTGATTTATTTCTAGATGCTGGAGGTATACTAAAAAGTTCAGATGCTATAAATGATTTTTTATTAATGACTGCACACTCTGAACATTTGTGGATTTATCCTTTATTCCAATCCAAACCCTCTTTTTCTAGTATCCATATGCAGCTTTTGTCCTTTACATGAATGTAAATGCTTGATATGGGTGTTGGTAGCACTGTCAAAACGGTTTGACAGTTCGGTTTCGGTTCGGTTTGAAATCGGTTCGGTTTGAAATCGGGTCGGTTTGAAATCGGTTCAAATGTCTTACGGGTCAATTTCGGTTCGGTTTAAATAATTGTCGGTTCGGTTCGGTTTCGGTTTATTCTTGAACGGTTTAAATTCGGTTCGGGTTATAAACGGTTCGGTTAGTAAACGATTCGGTGCAAACGGGTTGCGGTTTGTTAACGGTTCGGTGTAAACGGTTTTTAACCCGGTTGTAAACGGTCCGGGTTGTAAACGGTCCGGGTAGTAAACGGTTCGGTGCAAACGGGTTGCGGTTTGTTAACGGTTCGGTGTAAACGGTTTTTAACCCAGTTTAAATTTGGTTCGGGTTGTAAACGGTTCGGTGCAGACGGGTTGCGGTTTGTTAACGGTTCGGTGTAAATGGTTTTTAACCCGGTTTAAATTCGGTTCGGTTTGTAAACGGTGCGGGTTGTAAAAATTCCAGGTAGTAAACGGTTCGGTGCAGACGGGTTGCGGTTTGTTAACGGTTCGGTGTAAATGGTTATTATCCCGGTTCAAACAGTTTCAGGTTGGAAACGGTTCGGTTGTTTTTTGGTTTAGTTTTATTTTAGTTCGGTTATAACTGGTTCGGTTCGTTCACGGGTTTGGTTCTTCTACGATTTAACATTATTTAGATCGGTTTTATTTCAGATTTACTAAATTACGGTTCGAGTCTGTTTTTGATTTCAAAAAATTTTGTACTACTTTCTAACTTTTTGCTAGTTAACAAGTTTTATATCAAGCCGAGACTTCATCACTTCATATTGAGGCATCATATTATATGCAAATTCTCATTAATTTTATAAATACATATCATGTTATGATTTAAGTTTAGCTATACCGATCTTACTAGTTTATTATGAAGTAGATTATAAAAGTTTAGTGCATTAATGTATTATTGTTTTACTATCAGATTATTATCTGCTTCTGATTTGATCATTTAGTTAATAGTGTCATAATCATGATTTGATGAGTTGTTGTGACATCGAAATTTGCAATTTGGTATTCGATACTTAATTAGTCAACAAGACTGATAATTAAGACTCGTTTATCATTATATATTTGCATAAAGTTATACATGAAGATATTACAGAGTAGTTTGATTTGTATAATGAAAGAAAACATTAATGAAGAAGAAGGTAATGTTGATTCCTTCAATCGATTATACAGATACATAACATATAACCATCTCATATTCTCATAGTTAGATATTATTAGTATAAAGGGATGAGAAACATAAGATTATTATATTTTTGTATATCCTTTACTGGTTTACCCTTAAGGCTTAAGTCACTAATTAGTAATTAGTAATTACTTAATTAGACTAACAAGTTAATCAGAAAGAGTAACTTTTAACTTGAGTCTAGTAGATCAAATACTGAAATGGTATTAGTATATTACCGAGTATGATAGTCTAGTACGCTGCTAATCTGTTATGCAGCTATGCTAAATTGACAATTGCTCATATAGTCATATTAGTCAATCACTCATGTAGACATAACTCATATCTAATTAAGTAATTTGTATTTATGTACTAATCTACTAGTCAACTATATCATTTATAAGTTTACACGATTACAAGTGTATTGCTTATAGGTACAGCTAAACTGATATAAATATAACCATATAACAAATCCGTAGTACTTCTAACTCTCTAAGATATGACATCATTATTTATTGAACAATTTTCGATTTTTTATTAATCGCAACGCCTAGAAATTACACGCTAACCGATTCACATTTTATAATTTAAAGAACTTAATATTTTAATGTGTGTGTTAAAAAAAATTATAAAAGCTGATATTATGAAGGTGAATATCGTTTTATCGGGATCCGAGAAATGTAATTAGTTTTTTTTAAGTCATGTAATTAATTAATTGTATAAAAGTTTGTTTAATGTTATTAAAATAAAATTAAAAATTTTGATTTTTACAAAGTGGAAAATTAATTTCATTTTTTTGGTTGACAATTTCAACAAAATATGGTGGGAAATTTCCCTCCAAAAACCAAAAGGAAAAACACATTTTAGATTTAGAATTTAGATATTTTGATTCTTTAATAATTAAATAAACATGTGGTTCATATATTATGCAAAAGAGAAAAAAAAAAAAAAAAAAAAAAAAAAAAAAAAAAGTGAAACGTGAAACTGTGAAAGACTGAAAGGCAATTAGGTTCTTCATTCATCCTCTTCATTCATCCTCTTCATTCCACAGCATTCACCGTTCTTCTTCTTCATCCTCAAATCGAAGCGTTGAATCCTCACTCACTCTCAAGTTCTCAACTCTCAAGCTCTTAACTCTTAGCCTTCAATAGCTCAAAGGTAAATTTTAGTTAATTGTTTTTGTTTTCGTTTCGTTTTTTTCGATTTTTTTTCGATCTCTCCATTCTCGTTTTTTTTTCATTCTCCAGTTCTCCATCTTCAAATCTTCCTCTCCTTCAAGCCGTCACTGCTCAAAGGTAATTTTATGTTAATTTTTTTGTTTTCATTTCGGTTTTATGTTGCTGATTCGTTGTTTGCAGGATTTGCATGTCTTTATTTTTTGATTTTTACTTCTGATTTGTTCATATAATTTCATATAATTTCTGATTTGTTCATATAATTTCTGATTTTTTGATGTTGTTCATGTAATTTTTAATTTTATTGTTCTTGTTGTTCATTTAATTTCTGATTTTTTAATTTTATTGTTCTTGTTGTTCATTTTTTGTTATATCTATTTGTGAGGTGTTCTGGCCTTACCAGCTTTGGCTATGCTCAGTTCTGATCAGGGTTGTGGTTGTAGTACCATGAGCAACAATTGAGTTGATTTAGTTACCTTATTCATGCTCGTGGTTTCTTTTCGTGTTATTAATTGTGCTTGGTTTTTTTCAGGCTGCTGTGTTGTTGCTGGTCTGCCTTTGTGACTGTTTGCTGTTTGTTGAGCATTTAAAATGTATGGCTTTGTCTATAATGCTCTATTAGTCTTCAAATATACTGAATGCTATCCTTTGTTCTATCAGCTGCATTGTTCTCTCATTAGTGTTTCTGTTTATGTGGGTTAATGCTGAATGCTAGCAGGATTTTTTGATTTAAGTTTGGGTTTTGTTTTGTTGCAAAAGTGCAAGTGCATTCAGATAGGAGTTGTCTAATAGTGTTTAGTATATTTTAGGACTGAATTGTAGATGGACTACCTCAGCTTAGAGCATGTAGTACTAGCTAGGGTCTGTCCTGTGCTGCTGCTGTTCTAATGTCTGGCCAGATCTGCTAGATGTACAAGGCTAGATTGTAGGATCTGCTGGGTGTTTTCTGCCCTGTTCAGAGCAGAGTCTTTCTGGCCATGGTTTGTGTTGTCCTAGTTGATGTCTCTGCTGCAGGCTGGGTGCTGGGGTTGGTTGCTGCTGGTTTTCTAGGGTATTGCAGCTGTGGTTTTGCTGTCGTCTTGTGTTAGCTGGGCTGTGTTGTCTGTCTGTTGCTGGGGCTAGGTTGCTGGTGTGCTTTGCTAGAAGCAAGCAGGTCCGGAGCTGCTGTGTTAATTTGCCTATTTTTTTTTATTTGCCCTTAATTTGCCTTTTTTTTTCACTTGATTTATACTGTTGTGTTTTTGTTTTTTCAGCAATGGAGCAAGAGTTTATTGGTTTTGATGAGGATTCTACTTTAAAGAATCAAGATTCTACTGTTCAGAATCAAGATTCTACTCAACGTACCACTAGTGGTAGTAAGCGTGGACGAACATCAGATGTTTGGAGGTATTACACCTTTTTTGATAAGATGGTTGGTCTTGCTCCGATAAAATATGCTCGATGCAATGTTTGCGGTAATGAATATAAAACTCCAGGTAATGCTGGTACTTCAACTTGTAAAGCTCATACTAAGACATGCATGAATAAAAATCCACACCATCCTGGAAATCATGAAAGTGGTGTTGAGCTCCTGTTTAATCAAACACGTCATTTACAATTGCTTGCTAGAGCTATAATTTTGCATTCCTATCCTTTAAGTATTGTGGAGCATCATGGCCTTAGGGAAGTTTTTACGAATTTGAATCCCAACGTGAATCATGTGTGTAGAAACACTATTTTGAAACATTGTATTGATGAGCATGATAAGTTTAAGTCTTTGTTGTTGCAATCTTTTTCGGGAATTGAAGGTAGAGTTAGCTTCACTTGTGACTTGTGGACAGCATGTACTAATCGAGGTTATCTTACTTTAACGGCACATTATGTTGATAAAAATTGGTGTCTTAGGTCTAAAATTCTGAATTTTAGATATTGTGGTCCTCCTCATACTGGTGTTGAGGTAGAAAAATTTGTGTTAAAACTTATTGGGGAGTGGAACCTTCAGGGTAAAGCTTTTGCAATGACTGTTGATAATGCTCGATCCATGGATGTTATGGTTAACCTTTTGAAGAAAGATTTAATGTTGACTTCTCCTCTTCCTTGTAATGGTAATTTTTTCATATTCGATGTTCAGCTCATGTCTTGAACATTATTGTTCAAAGAGGTTTAAAAGAAGTTGATAGTAGTGTTCAAAAATTGCGTGAGGTTTGTAAATATATTGATTCTTCAGATTCTAGACTCACTCAATTTGAGCATGCTCTTCATGAGGTTAACTGTGTGTTTAATGGAAAGTTATGTCTTGATGTTGTGACTCGTTGGAATGCCACATATACGATGATTCGAAAAGCTTTGGAAGCAAAGGAAGCCTTGAAATTGGTTATTGATAGGTTTATAGGTTATGAATTCAAACTTTCGAATGATGAATGGGATACCCTTACTAAAATATGTAATTTCCTAAAGCCATTTCATGAAATCACTGTGTTATTTTCTGGTTCAGAATATCCTACTGCAAATTTGTATTTTGCTAGTGTTTTAAAAATTGAGCACACAATAAGTAAAGCCCATATAGATCCTAAACTTGCACCCATGGCAAAAGTTATGCTTGAAAAGTTTGAGGGCTATTGGGATGAATATAGTTTGATCCTATCAATTGCTATTGTTCTTGATCCTCGTTATAAGCTTGTTCGAGTGATGAAGATGTTAAAAGTGCTTTATGTTGATGAGGCATGTGTTGAAAAGGCGAAGGTGATTAAAGATGCTCTTTTGGAGTTGTATAACTTTTATTCTTCTTTGTCTTCCGGTTTTACATCAAGTACAAATGCTCCACCCTCCATCCCAGCCGTTATCGAAAATTCAAATAGTCACTTGGATGATGATATATTCAAGGTAATCAATTTCTGATTATTGTGGTTTACAAAATTAATAATTTTATTATTTAATAAAAGCATTTTGTTTGAACTTTTCTAGTATGTTGATAATGATGATGATGAGGAGGATGACAAATCAAATCGGCCATCGATGGAGATTGATTCTTATTTGTGTACTCCTCGACAACCAATTTATGAAGGGCAGAAGTACGATGTTCTTAAGTATTGGGAATCTCAAAGTAGTGTGTACCCCATATTAGCTGTTATGGCTAGGGATGTTATGGCCATTCCTATTACATCGGTAGCCTCAGAGTCTTCTTTTAGCATGGGTGGTCGTATTTTAAACAAGTATAGGAGTGCGCTTTTGCCTAAGAATGTTGAGGCGTTGGTGACCACACAAAATTGGTTACGTGGTTATGATTGTGATATTGAAGAAGACGTCCTTGAAATTGGTAAAGAAGTGATAGATGAAAGTTTTGCATCTAATTAAGAAGACATGGATGTTGTATTGTAGTGAACTAGTGATGCTTAATATATATTGTGTTGCTTCATTGCTAAAATGTTTTAATCTCATAGAACAAGTATTAATAGTTTTAGTCACATTACATATTGATATGTTGTTCCTTTTTTTATCTCGAGTTATTGGTTATTATTTATGTCCCGCTAAATATTCATCTTGACCTGCAACCGACTCACTTCGTAAATGATCTGCATCGACCCACACTGACCCACCCAATAACCACTCCTAGTAGTAAGTAGTTTGTAAACGGTTCGATTTATAAGGATTCGGTTCATAAACAGTTCGGTTTATAAATGGTTCGGTTTATAAACGGTCCGGTTTATAAACGGTTCGGTTTGTAAACGGTTCGGTTTGTAAACGGTTCGGTTTATAACGGTTCGGTTTATAACGGTTTTTATGCCAGTTTAAACGGTTTCGGGTTAGAAACGGTTCGGTTTATTTTCGGTTCGGTTTCCTTTCCAGTTCGGTTTAGATTTGGTTCGGTTCTAAAACGGTTTAACATTACTCGGATCGGTTCGGTTTCGGGTTTACTAAAATGCGGTTCGGGTCGGTTTTCGGTTTCAAAAAATCGGTTTTTAATTGGTTCGGTTCTCATTCGGATCGGTTTGAATCGGTTCGGTTTCACCGGTTCGGTTCGGTTTTTGACAGTGCTAGGTGTTGGTGATGCTGATTTTTCACTTCCAGCATTAATAATTTTTTGTTAAGTACATTTTATTTTGTTCAAGTTTGTCCATACTCCAATTGATTGTCTGTGCATCTTGTCCTTTGTTTTTCACAATGTGCTGAAGTAGTGTTGCACTTTGATTAATATGATGGAAGATAAACCTTTTCTTCACCGCCTTCTCTGTTTTATTTGTCATTGACCTTTGCTTAGATAAAAGTATGCCTTGTCAAAATCACTTCCCATATACACAAGGACAGAAGGACTCCTGATCGAATTTGATGGTTATTTTTACTTGAGGTTTAGCTTAAGATTAGCTTGTTGTAATGCTCTTTCCAGTTCAGCTGCAATGTAGTTGTGAATTCTCTTTTTTCAAGTCTTCTTGCTGCCTAGCTTTGGCATGATATGCTGCATATGGCTTTCTGAATGTGTTTATAGTTGTGGTTTAACTGTTTAAGGCAATTACTTGTATTTTTTTCAAATGATCTCTTTTCAGTGTTACAGTGAAACAGTCAAGTTTGGACATGTTACCTTTTTCTAGAGCGGGAATCACTCAGTTTACTTTAATTAATCAATTATACTAATAACTCAGCTAAGTCTTCTCTCTCCATATTTAGTTTTTATTGAATTATTTCAATTTTATCTTATTTAGGTTAGTTGTATTGGAAAATATATTTGGATGCCAGCAACTGTGATCTGTTGTTGGCCGGGGGTATTATATATTCTTGGTTGCGTTTGGTGATGTGAAGTTCATTGTTGGTGTTGGGAGTGTGATTATGATATGATATTGATTATGATTATGAACTTGTTATGTTGATTATATATGTCTATGATATTGATTGAGATTATGATTATGAGATAGTTATGATATTGATTATGCTTATGCTTATGATGATGATTATGATTATTAGATTGTTATGTTGATGAATATGCTTATGTTGATGATTGAGAAAATGTTGGTGATTTGAGAATGATTTAATTGATGGCTATAAGATTGTTACGTTAAATGTTATGATAATGTTGGGGATTTGAGAATGATTTACTTGATGGCTATAAGATTGTTGTGTTAATGATTATGATAATGTTGGTGATTTGTCCTTGATGTACTTGATGGCTATAAGATTGTTATGCTAATGGGTATGATAATGATGGTGATTTAATAATGATTTACTTGATGGTTAATAGGGTATATATAACCTTAAGTGAATACAATTTTCTCTGTATAATGGGGGTATACAGTTTGTTTGCATCATTGATGTGTGTCCAAAAAATGAGATTTTCATCCCAATTTCTAGTCAACACTATTTTCCATTAGATTCCAATCATGTGAAATGGTTGTTGAGACTTTTAGGCAGAAGTTTTGACTATGTTAGGGGTTGATGATTAGTTAGACAGTTACACTAGGATAATCCATATGACGAAGGGACTCACTTTCATACTTCTCACTGTGATTTGCTCCGGTTTGTCCGTTGAGGTAACACAGTTTGAGAAGTTTTGGATAAAAAAACCCCTGATGGATTCATGAATTATTCATTTTTTTTATATATTTGTACTTGTGACTTAAAATTTAATTCAAATTAAAATATTTTGAATTCAATTAATCCTACTATTTACATTAAAAAAAAAACAAAATTAATCAATGATAAATATCCAGATCAAGATACTCATATATATCAATCTCAAGGTTAAATGAGCACCGAAATAGGTAGTTTAATCGCTACTCTTTCTTGATTTTTATGTTAAATTTGGATACTTGCATGAAGAATATAATGCAACAGGCAGGTCATTCATAGGGATGTTAAAGACTTGTAATGTGATGCTTGATTTGGATTTTAACCCTAAACTTGGTGATTTTGGATTGGTTGAGGTCTATGACCGAGATTCTAGTTTGAGGAAACCAACTATTCTAGCTAAGACAATGGGGCACTTAGCCCCGGAGTATCTTCACTGATTAAGGTACAAGTTTCTATAGGAGATTAGTGTTCTTAAGCCATGATTTCGGATGTTAGTTAGTTTGTCCTAGTCTTAGATTTTATTTATTTCTACTAGGACTTTTGATTGCAGTTCGGCATCAAGTCTACTATCATGGTTTATATTTGATTGATGATTTCATTTATGAACACCTAATCATGTGAATAAGCATTCTCAAGTGAAACCTGAAGTAACCTGTCTTTGTAGCATGCTTCTGCTTTCCTGCAAAGTACCCTGAAGTAAGGGATGATTTAACTTGTAAAAGTTACCCAGGTTGCTTAGAGTTTTTGAATGAACTAGTTTATATAATTGATACTTCTATATGTTTGCAGTGTAATGAATAACGATTGCTGATGGTAGTAACTTTGGGTAATAGTTAACTTGAAGGAGAATTCAAAGGAATTGGGCTAACTTGTGTGATATGTGTGTTCTGAGGACACCTTGCCCTTTTATTTGTGTACTCTGTTGTTGGCTGCTCATGTGTCAAACATTACACCTTATTATGAAATAAAAAAGTCAAAGAATGACAGTAAGCAGTTTGGGATGTCTGCCTAAAATCTTTACCGCAACTGGACCTGAAATGATTATAATAACATTATACTGAGAATAAACTGGTTGTCTGCACATACTATGTTAATTAACAATAATGGCACGTCTGCATGCTCTGTGGAGAGTGTTTAGGTAGGCAAAGTGTCCTGGTCCCTCATCTTCTCTTAGTTGTTCGTTGTTTCAATTTTTAGCTTACGATGAAAAATATAAGCTTTTCACTGGGTATATAATCTGTGTTTGAAGTGGAAATTTCTTTCGCTTGTCTGTGCATTTTTTTTCTATTCAGGCTAACTACTACTCACAGCATTACTCTCCAATTTTCCATGAAAGAATTGCTCCATATGCATCTGTCATTGGTGTGTGACTTATTTCCATTCTAATCTGTCAATTGTTATGAACTCTTAGGTCAAAAAAAATGCAAAGTAATACAAGCAGTTACACCTAAATGATGAGGAAAAGTATTGTTATAATTAATTCTCAGTTGGACTCTGAATAACTTGTGCTAGTGCAGTGTTATATTTTTTCCATTGATTATTATTATGTGAGATGCTTTTAGAGTTATAGACTCTCGACTTCTTGAGTCCCAATCCATAGACTCTCGACTTTTCACTGGATATACTTGTTTTTGTAATGGCGTGCATTATTTAATATCTTTCATATGCATCATGCAGACTAATAGGCTGTAACACTCAACAGTAGGCAGCACCAACAACAAGGAGCAAAATGCACCAGCCAGAATTGCAAAACAGGCAGCCTATAGCTATTGGAAACTTTTTTTTTTTTTTTTAGTTTTTTAAAGTGTAATATTACAAGTTATTGAGGCAAATATATATGTTTTATGTATATTATGATTATATATAAGTATTTGGTACAGTTTAAGTGAAAAAAATGCAAAAAAAAAAAAAAAAAAAAATTAATTTTTTGGGGCACTTTTGCCACCAGGTCAGTGTGAAAACCGGTGGGAAATGTTATAGTTTTGCCACCAGTTCACTTGAAAACCGGTGGGAAAAGTCCTCCAGCTATAAGATAAATCACCCCTTTTTGCCACCGGTTCACTCCATAACCGGTGGGAAAAGTGGTTTTTGCCACCAGTTTTGAACCGGTGGGAAATCTTTGGGGATTTAGCACCCCCCAAATCAAGAACGGTTCAAAACCGGTGGGGAATGTGTGGTTTGAACCGGTGGGGATAGGGGTTTTTCGCCTAGTGTTAGACGCCCCTATAAATAAGATATTTTACCAACTTAGGGGGAGAAGAAATAGCAAAAGTTGGAAAAATCGGAAAATATAATTGATGATCCCTATAAAAGGTAGTTTGAAAAGTTATATGCCAACTTTTGTCTATATATTATCAAGATATGTTGCACATTTATGATTTGATTTGTATTTAGTTATGACTCATGTTGCATAGCGTTGAAGATACTTTTTGGTCATATTATGTGTATACATTGAGATAAAATCTTGCCAATTATACTTGAATTACTACACCTGAAGTGTGGGTTGTATGATCGGTTCCAAAATAAAGATATGATATGTGGCAAGATAGTGCAGTTAACACTTTTAATAGTGTAATAGTATATAAATACCATAGTGTATAAATACCAAAAGGTGGTATAAATATCTGAATTATTACAATAGATGGCCTATGATGTAAGAGAAAAAAAAAATTAATGATGGTACCAATAAAAAATGTATTCAGATATCATTGTCGAAATAGCATGCAAATTACAACTTTACCCTGAGGAATTATATGATGATACCGGTATATGATGGAACCGACAAATAATGCATATGCATGATAGAATGGACTAGTGAATAAGGGATCTGGAATATATGTCCATTTTGATGTTGACATATAATGATCAAAAGTTTATTATGGACCAGAAGTTCAATGAAATATGGATTGTAATGTACAGTGTCTTGCATTATTTTGAGTACTATGTATGTTTATATGCATGTATAAGTCATAGGTTAACGGATTGTTCATTGCATATGTCAGTAGTTGTTAGATGCATTATTTATTGTATATTTTCCTTAATATGTTATCATGTTTTATATATCTCATATTGCATGCATTAGTTTCTATACAATATTTGTGGTGTATGTGCATGTTCATTCAAAGTATAGTAAAGCATATTTACAACTTTGATGGAAAATTAGAAAGACATATTTATATTCCAACGGGCTTATAATTATGATGAAATTATACATAACGTTGATCTAATATTATTTATGAATCATGTAAGAGAAGTTCCCGAAGAACTTATATGCAACGTATTTATAGCGCTACAAATTTTATATCTTGAATATTGCAATTATTATCAAACTCTTGAAAAGTCTATGTGACTACATCATTGATTTCTCAACCTGAAGTTTGAGCATATGTAAGTTAGTGAGATTTGCTTTTGTATTTGCAAGAGAGCTATCGTGTCAATTATGAAACATTTAGGGATATCAATGGAATACTTATGCGTGAGATTTTTTTTCTTATGGTCCAGAAGAACCATGATTAGCGTATCTAAATACATGTGTTATATTACAATTCATATGAAATTGAAGAACGACATTAATAATATCAAGTTTTGTTATCAAATTATTATTAATGAATGTTTGATCAAATAATGATCATCAATTTCTATTATTCACGACCTCCAGAAGAAGGCCTAACCGCATAAGTTTAACTTTTAAAGTAATTTTATTCAAACTGAGTTTGGAATGATTTAGAGATAAATACATGTATGGTGAAATGAAGACACTGCACATGTTCACTTGAAGACTTGGAGATGCACTTTCAGTTTAGGAGGATCGAAGACCAAGAATGATATTTGACTACATATTAGAAGATATCCAATCATATTGGATTCATTGTTGCGGCACTAGAAGATCTCAGGTTATGTATTCATCAGGGGGAGAAAATACGCGCTGCACTCTTTTTCCCTTGACCATGGTTTTGTCCCACATTGGGTTTTCCTGGTAAGGTTTTTAATGAGGCGGCATCTCAAGCGTATTACGAAGAATGTTGTACTCCTTTTCCTTCATTAGGCTTTTTTTTTATCCCACAGGGTTTTTCCTAATAAGGTTTTAACGAGGCACACTCTTCGATAATGGACATCCAAGGGGGAGTGTTATGAAATATTTGTGGATATCCATTATCCTCCTTGTATCATTCCGGAATATTCTAGATCTAGGGTTTATTGTTATCTAAGCAAACCCTAGTTATATTGTATATATATATATATCCGTACTCTATGGAATAACAAGCTGATCTATTCTCTTTCCATCTCTCATATTTTTCTCCTTATTTTATAACAATAGTAATGTTTTGTGATTTATTCTAAAATGAAGGGGAGTAGGATTAGACGATTAGTTGGTAGCTATAGCTTGGTAGAATTAACCTTTTCCGTTCACTTGCTTTTGCAACATCCATTCACTAATTGCAATATCAACAATTCAACATAATTATTTTTATCATTAATTAATAATATTGTTAATTTTCTCATAAATTGAATCACGTGTGATAATAATGGGAGTAGAATTCTATGATAATCTATCTAATCATAAACCCATTCCTTTTGATTGTACATAATTATCCTACAAGTAACCCTCGTCTTTCAATAAAACCATCAAACCATCACACAAAACATGCCAATTAGCACAAACAAAGTTTCAAAGCATAAGAACACAATATACGGTTGCCATTAAAATCTACAATCTTAACAAAATACTATTTCATCCATTATAAAAATATTAGATATGTCGAGAAACGGTTTATCCATCTAATTGTTTAATTACACGAAGTTTAACAAAGTTTGTTTCCCTTTCTCCTAATCAATAAAACTGATTTCTTATCACACAATTCATGAGAATAACAGACTTTGTTGAACATAACATGAATTGTTTTAACTTATTAGTATTAATCCTAGCTTAGTTGAATTAAATATTAAAACTTATCACATTTCTAACCATTATAGCTTATATTGTAGAATATATTGTTGGAATGTATCCAAACGAATGAATGAATGATCAAACTTACTACTAAAAATTGCATTTAAAATAATAACGCTTTGATTTATGCAAATCAAGCCAAAGTACTAGCAATAATGCTAGATATTCTTTTGCATCCACATAACGTAATCAACTCATATACATTGTATTCTCATCCCTTGACTGAAGTGTGTAGGCCATGGCCTCATGTGTCGAGAACCATCAAAGTAATACGATTACAAGGATCTACCTTGGGTCGTAGCAATCCTACGATCTACAAATCTACAATTACTAGAGAATTGTACATACTCCATAATACGTTTCAATATGCGTGTAAATTTTTCTTGCTCGTTATGAGATACGAAGCATGAGTTTCAATATAAAAATTACTATGTAATTAAAACTCTCTCAAACTTTAATGATAATTGTTATATATGTGATGTGCTGACGTGAAAATGGTAAAAGGAGGAAGATAATGATTGAAATTACAAATTTGCCCCTATTTTAGCTCGTATTTTCTCAGAAAAAGAAAAAGGACGTGGGTTGAATATAACACATCTGAAAAATGAAAGACCAACAAAAAAGTGGGAGAAGAAGACTTTCCGACCAGTAATTTGTACGGAGTAGTTTACTTGCGAGTTCCCTTTTCAATTTCTTTCCCTCCCTTCTTCTTCTCCTTCAATTTCCCCATTTTTCAAAAATCATCCGACAAAGGAGAGAGAAAACACACTCACTGCATTTAACATTACCTAGTTACCCCATTTCAATTTCAAAATGAACCCCTAAAAACCACCCCCATTTCACCACCACAACAACCACCGTCACCACCACCTCCGGCCCAGCCCAGCCCACAAAATGTCGATCAAAGGGCCCAAATCAACGGCCCACCACCAGAAGCCCACATCACCAATCCCCTTAGTCGTAACCCTAAACTGCATCGAAGACAACGCTTTAGAACAACACTCCCTCGCCGGGGTCGCCGCCATCGAACACGTCGGCTTAAGCCGATTAGCCGACGGTAGAATCGAGTCAGCCGCCGCTGTTCTCCTCCACTCCCTCGCTTTCCTCCCACGCGCCGCCCAACGCCGGCTTCGTCCATGGCAGCTTGTTCTCTGCCTCGGCTCATCCGACCGCGCCGTTGATTCTGCTTTAGCCGCCGATCTTGGACTTCGACTGGTCCACGTCGATGTTTCTCGGTCGGAGGAGATCGCTGATACTGTTATGGCTCTTGTTCTTGGGCTTTTGCGACGGACGCATCTGTTGTCGCGACATTCTTTGTCTTCGTCAGGGTGGTTGGGTTCTGTGCAACCGCTTTGTCGGGGGATGCGACGGTGTCGGGGGTTAGTGCTTGGGATTGTCGGGAGATCTGCGTCGGCTACATCTTTGGCTACCAGGAGTTTGTCGTTTAAGATGAATGTGCTTTATTTTGATGTTTCCCAGGTAAGGTTGTTTCACTGTTTTGTGTAATTATGTCAATTGTGGTTGAGTTTTCTTGCTTAGAGATTTATTTTGAGAGCGAAAGATTTGATCTTGCTTGTTGTGTGACATTGGGTTGATTTGTCTATTTTTCAGGAGTTGGTTTGGTGGAATGAATGTTGTGGTTAATTTATGTAATTGATGAAGGAATTAGGTAGAGTGGTTTGTTTTGGAGATGAAAAAATGATTTTGATTGTTTAATTAGTGTGACATTGTGTTTATTGATTTGCTGAAATGTCTAAAATTTAGCTTAATTATGCAGTTTGTTAGAATGCTTCTTGCAAGATGGTTCTCAAAGGGAAAGAAAAATATTATCTTCATTGGTTTTTCATTAGCTGTTGAAGAGAGTATATTGTCCGAAATGATGATCAGAGGATGCGGGGGAGAGAAGTGATTCATTTGATTTAAAACCACTTTATTTGCATTTGGCTTTAGAAATAGAACTTAAAAGCGTTAAGATGATTACTAGGATCACAAAAATTTGGCTTGGATACATAATTTGGGATTTTGGTGTTTGGGGGGAATGAAATGTATGGGAAGCTGGCCAGGTGGGAGTGTGGGACATAGTTGTGGTTGTATTCAATGCTGATTTTTGAAATTTAGGTCAGGCCTTGGGCTTGGCATAACAAATTGACATGAGGTTGATAACTCAGCTTCTAATACCCAATCTCAGCTCCTCCCTCCTCCTCCATAAAAGGATACAATATGTATCAATATGATCATGTTATGAATCTTGTGATTATAGGTCTTTTCTTCTCTTTTTGCAATATGTGAGAGGTATATAGTGTATACTCCTGAAATTGATTAGGTTTGATGAATGTCATGCTCACATATGCTGTCCTTGTATTAAATGACAACCAGTAACATGAATATGAAGGAATTTTGAGGGTCTTAGAGCTTCAATTTTTCTGAATATTCTTATTTTTCAGCTTTGTGGTTGGAAATTCTTTTATTTTATTATGTATTTTTATTTACTGATTAGCGGCTGAGCGCCTGATAATATTTACTCTTTTCTGCCAGGCACAAGTAAGCAGGTCGATTATATTCCCTCCTGCTGCCAGGAGAATGGAGACACTTAATGATTTAATGGCTGCAAGTGATGTGATCTCTCTCCATTGTGCTTTGACAGATGAGACTGTCCAAATTATTAATGCTGAATGCTTGCAGCATATCAAACACGGTAATATTAATTATTTAAATGCTACAACTTTTTTTTTCTTTTCAAGTTAGTGCTTTTCACCCTATTTTCCTTTTTAATGCTGATAAACATTTTATTCAGGTGCATATTTGGTGAACACTGGAAGCAGTCAGCTTTTGGATGATTGTGCTGTGAAGCAGCTGTTGATCGATGGAGTCCTTGCTGGCTGTGCACTGGATGGTGCTGAAGGGCCACAATGGATGGAAGCATGGGTATGTTCACTAGTATGACAACAGAAATGCACGTTCACAATGTATTTGTGTTATTTTCTATATTTCTTGGTTTTGTGCATCCATACAGGTTTTACATTTACAGTATTTTTATAAGGATTGCATGTGCATCGCAATTGTGTACTTAAAGCATATACGATACTGTTATTCTGTAAAAATATTAATCTTTGAATGTGGGTATACCTCTTCAGCATAGGATCGAGATATCTGTTCTTGCATATATTTTGATTGAGAGGTGCTCTGCGCTTCTTTAGTTGCTGTTGTTGTCAGGCTGAGTGTTGTATTTTCTTGATCTTAAAACTTCATGAGGCCTCTTAGTTAATGGGCCCTGAGCCATGCGACACAGTGTTTTTCTGTCGATTTGTCAACCTTAGCTTATAGTCCTGCATTCATGCACAATTTTGGAAAGCTTTTGTTACAATTTGTGTCCATCTAGTTACAATTTTGGAAAGCTTTTGTTACAATTTGTGTCCATCTAGTTGACTATTTGTGTCCATCTAGTTGACTATTTGATTGCTGTTAGGGAAGTTACATATGCAGTGTCCCACGAATTTTTGCTGCCTCCCTTTAGATTTTATCCGATTGAAGGAAGAATACATATTTGTAACTCTTAACAAAACTAGTCAATTAAATTTATAACTTTTTAAAGACGTGATGCTGATAAGAAATTAGCCATGTATAGCACTATATTCCAGTGGCTGATGGCAGGAGAGTGTGCACTTTTATAATTTTCTCATTATCCCTCATGTTTTAAAGTAACTAGTGTGCTTTTATCTATTTAATTGTGATGTTTTGAGTCAGAGAGAGTGCATTTTTTGTTTTAACATGACCATTTCCTCTGATATAGTTGGCACATGATGTTTCAGGTCAGGGAGATGCCTAATGTGTTGGTACTACCACGAAGTGCAGATTACAGTGAAGAAGTATGGTTGGAGATAAGAGAAAAGGCAATTTCTATATTGCAAACTTACTTCCTTGATGGTGTTGTTCCAAGTAATGCTGTCTCTGATGACGAGGACGAGGAAAGTGAAATAACCTTTGAGAATGAGAAATCTGATAAACAAGACAGAGAAAGACTGCCGCAGAGTCCAGTTCTTGAGCGTCTGACAATTGATAACTTAGCGACTCCAGAAAGTTCCCATAGGAAATCTTCATCTGCTCAATTAGATTCTCCTAGCCAGCATCAGGTTTCAGGTTTGTCTCCAAATAACTCTGCTCAATCTGAAACGAAGCGTAGTAGATCAAGCAAAAAGGCTAAAAAGAGACATGCTCGCCAAAAGTCCCAACATAAAACTGAGGACATCTTAGAAAAAGAGAGTACTTCACAGCAGGAAGATGCTGCTGCTATGAGTGGTACTGAGCAGGTTCAAAGCTATGGTTCCAGGTGTGCTTCACCGGAAGACTCTAGAAGCAGGAAAACATCGATAGAATTGGTGCAAGAACCATCATTGGACATGTTTCAGAAAGAAGGCAAGAGCACTAGTCGGAAATCTGCAGAGCTACTTAAAGATGGTTGTGTTATAGCCTTACAAGCAAGGGAACGCTCTGGGCTTCATGTCTCAAGACAAAGGGTAAAGGGAGGTGGTTGGTTCCTAGATACAATGAATAGTGTTACCAAAAGAGATCCTGCAGCTCAGTTTCTTGTTGTTTTTGGAAGCAAGGTCAGTTCATGCAGTCTTTCTTCATGTGTTGTACATTGTTGGATTAATTAATCCTGAAAAGTGCATCCCCTTTTCTCTTGTTTTCTTGTCTGATGATATTGCATGTCGCAATTTCCAGGATACAATTGGATTGCGATCTCTTGCAGCTGGTGGGAAATTGTTGCAGGTATGTTATTACTTCCAAGAGATTTATGCTAGTTTATCTGTTATTATGAGATGGATAAGAAAGGGGGAAGAAAATGGTGACTACCAGTAATTAAGCCAACATTGTTAAATTCTGTGAATATACTACAGATTACAGATTGTAAATTTAGTTTGCTTTAAGAGATTCATGGCACTAGGTAGTAGATGTCAATATCACATTATAGTACTTGTTAGTTGAAGTTCATTGGGATGAAACTAACAAGATCCCACATGACTATATACCTTTTTAACTACTTTGTATAAACCATCAATTCTAGTCAAAGTGGAGTATACGAATAGTGCATATTTCAAAGTGTTGCAAGTAAAAAAAAAAAAAAAAAAAAAAGAAAAAAAAGTAGTGTTTATTTTGTTTATAGATTTGGTCTTCCTTTGACCCCTTAACTATTTAACTTAACCCGATTCACTTCCAAATGTCTATATGGTGTATCAGATCATTACACAATCTATATTCAATGTGTTTTCTGATTAATTGGAATTCATAAAACCTTCATTGCTCTTTTGTATAATTAGTGTTTGATTAATGTTCATTGCTCTTTTATGCGAGCTGTAGCTCATCAAGTTCTTTTGATGGTGCAGATAAATAGAAAGATGGAATTTGTATTTGCCAGTCACAGCTTTGATGTATGGGAGAGTTGGTCACTAGAAGGTCCTTTGGAGGAGTGTAGATTGGTTAATTGTAGAAATACACAGGTAACTTTTTTATGAACTTCATATATCAGTTAAATACTAACGTCTCATCGAGATTTACATGTATTTCTTTTCCTATCAGTTACATGCTGTTTCCCAAAGGTCTGGGGTTTGAATTTTGCCAAGTAAGGGCACTTGGGGATTTGGGGGTATGGATTCCTTGCCAACCCCCCTTATTCCCAAGGATCGCAAATATTGGACAAAAAAACCTTAAAGTTGAGGTTTGGTCTAAGTTTTTCTCCGTACTTTCAAAATAAAAGTTGCATGTGTTAGAGAAAGTCTAGAACTTGAATAGAGTCTGGAGCATATGCTTTTGCAAATTGCCAGGCTTATTGCATAGTGCGACGTAAAGTTCTAGTTTTGTTTTGTAAACTCTAAATTGTAGGGCCCAATCCTGAAAGTTTTTACGTTTTGTTTAAAAAGTTTGTCGCTTCAATTTTATCTTCTGGTGTTTGCAGGGTGTTCTTGATGTGCGAATTGAAGTTCTGGCTTCTGTAGGAGAAGACGGAGTTTTGCGTTGGCTAGATTAGGTTCACAGAGCTGGTGAAATATTGGTTTTCAAATTACTCGTATTAGGTTGCTTAAAATTCAACACGGCTTGTAACTTTGTATATCTTTCAGTACTATGTATCTCATCAGTATTTAGTGTGTTTTTCTGTTAGAAGTGTTAGTATTGTGCCTTGGAGATTTTTTCGAGTTTATGTTGAACATCCACTCTGATCGGCAAAACCATCAAATTGAGTTGATCCAATTTTGTATTGGAAAAGAGAAACATTTTGTACATCTTATCGCCAATTCGCCCTTAATGAGTCGTATTGTCACGTGTCACCTCCTTTTACTACGTGATGTTGTGCATGTCATATACTCCGTAGTAAACAAGTTATGCATGTCATATACTCCGTAGTAAACAAGTTAGCTCTACGTTTATACACGTACTTCCTTTACAAGCATAATTTTTTTTATGGCTCAATTGTTGAACGGCGATGACAAAGAGTTTCTTCATATGATTGCAAAGAAGATTCCATTTGACCTTATTTGCTTCGAGTATCAAACTTGAGCTCGACTAACCAACAAAGAGGCTCAGCTTGGCTCGGCTCATATTCACTCACCGAGTCACCAACACTCTCATGTTTCCGGACACTAAGCATACCATCACCATGTGTGGGTCTACTGTCATTGTATGATACACCCGGATACATAATACGAGCCCGAGTTTATTTTCCTACCACTCCATTATCTAATAATAAATCATGAAACAAAAAAAGGGGCGTGCAATCAGAATAGTCAGCTAAACAGTCGACAACACATCCCTTAATTTTTACAGCAGCCACCCCACACTATGGCACGTTGCTGTAGTATTCATTATTCAGTACCAATTCCCCACCACCACACACGTCAAAATGACTATTCTACCCTCCAAATTCCACCACACACTTAATGACAATCGTTTCTTTTTTTTATTTATTTTTCCAAAAATACAAAAATAGAAGGCGGTTATAAGATCACCCGGTGACCCATCTTTCCATATATAGACCACAAGAACCTCTTCACTTTGCCATTTTCCAGAAAATTCACCAACTTCCTTAAAAACTGTACACAATCAAATTTCAATCAATCAATTAATCATTCGTAAATTCAATCACTTTTTCAAATTAATTGAATTTCAATTTTGAAATGGTGTCGGTAAATCCAAACCCAACGCAATCGCAAGGATTTAACCTAGAATTTACGAATTCCGGTATGCCTCTTCCCGGAGTTAACCCTATTCCGCCGGTAAATTCTCCGGTCTCCGGAGGTTCTGCTGTTCCGATGGCGGAGGATCACTCTAAGAAAGTGAGGAAGCCGTATACGATTACTAAGTCTAGAGAGAGCTGGACTGAACAAGAACACGATAAGTTTCTAGAAGCTCTTCAATTGTAAGTTTACTTACTAACTCAATTTCCTTTTTGTTCGTTAATTAGGTTTTTAATCGTGTTAAATTACTGATAATGTTGGTTGGTAATATTGATTGAATTACTGATAATTTGGTGATGATTGTACTCTAATTTTTTAATTCCATGTTGAATTGTGTTGAACAGTGAATTTGTTTTGCTTTTCTATCGGCTTTGTGGATTAATTTATCATAATTGCTATCATTTTTACGAGGAATTTTGATTTTTGTTGTTGTATTTATGTTAGGGTTTTGTATAGGATTTGGTGATCATCTTGCTGTTTCTATTTCATTTAGGCATGCTTAATGCATTTCTTTAATCATCAATATTTTTAATTGTCTTGAAGTAAAATTATGCAAAAATTGATATTTAGAAAGTATTCATTGAAACAATTAAATAAAATTTCACATGACTGTTTGCTCTTAAAATAAATCATTAGAGTAAGGTTTTTTTTATTTTATTTTTATTTATTTATTTTTAAAGAAAGATAGAGCATATATTAATCACGAAGAGAGGTCCAATTCCGCCAAAGTAATAATGCTTTGGGGAAAGGAACTAAGACGAATAAGTTCAACACTGTCACCCGTATCACACCTCGCCACTAAGTGTGCAACAGTATTACAACTTCTCTTCGCATGAGAAAACAAACAAACATTAAACCAAGCTCTATCTAAACTAATATCATCATAAATAACATGAATTGGGGAAAGATCCGAGACACTTGAAGAGATGGCTTTGATCACATTAATTGCATCCGATTCCACCCACACATTCCTGAAGTCAAATCTCTTTGCAAGGAGGAGAGCATATCTCACGGCCTGTGCTTCAATGCATTCCAGAACAGAAGACTCTATTCTCTTAGTTGCTGTCAAAATAAGGCTGCCTCTATTGTCTCTGAACACTACTCCAAGCCCAGCAGGACCACCATCTGGTACATTTGCATCGACGTTCACTTTAAGGCAACCTTGTGGCGGGCATAGCCAAGTAATGCTGCTACCTATAGTCGGTTGAACTGTAGGAAGAATAACTCTTTTTGCATAATCATCATAATCACTCACCAATTTGCAAAAACCAGCCGCGAGAAGAACAAAATTAGGCGTTTCATTATCAAATATTATCAGAATTTTGCATCTCCAGGCTGCCAACATCAACGCAGCCATACGCTTCAGCACCTGCCCATCCACCTTACTATGCAGCCAGCTCCTGCAAGCAGAGAACGAGTCAGTTGGAGCATCTGTCAGCTGGTCCACCAAACCACTGTGAGCCCATTTCTCAAGGGCAGCAGTACAGTTAAATAGGGAGTGAATAATCGTCTCCCTGGGCCAGTACAGTTAAATAGGGAGTGAATAATCGTCTCCCTGGGCTTTCCACAGATCTGGCACGAGGCGTCACCTGTCACATAGCGTTGTACCAATCTATCCTTGACTGCAAGATTACCCTTTACAGCACCCCACACGAAATGCTTGAGCTTGGGTGGGCCGTTCATCTTCCACACCAATCTCCAGAGGTCCTCCAAGTTACTACCCCCATCAGCATCATCGCCAACACTCCTTGCTAGCCAGTATGCAGACGTGACCGAGTAAAGATCATTTTTTGTTTAGTTTCAGTACATACAGTCAGCTCTTGTATGAAGGGATAATGGGATAGAAAGAATTATAGCTGCGGTCTTTGGATCCACCAAGCCTCGAACCTTTGCTGCATCCCAGGCTACCACTCCCTCCAACATTAACTCACTCACTGTAACATGACTTAATTAACTCTTTACACAACATAAAGGAACGCCAATTCGGGAAATGCGAACAACTTTTAGGAACGGAGGGAGTACATAGATAAACTTTTAGGAACGGAGGGAGTACATAGATAAAAAAAAGAAAAAAAAAGAACCAAAAGAAATTGGGAAAAAAGGACAAAAAAAAAAAAACAACTCTCACCATTCACGCACAAAAGAAACAAGACCAACAACATCATCTCATCTCTCAAGCACACCTCCGACAACTTTGAAGACTTCATGCAGTAACGCCGCAGGTTGCTCCTCATCTCCGGCATCTCTTAATTTCGACTCTCGGGCCGCCCACCGACTAAATTGAGCACGAAATCAGGTATTAATTTTGACTTTTGACCCTCACTGTTGATGTTTTAGGTTTCAGTTTTATTAATTATGCGTGTATACTTTCTAAATTTGGGTTTTTTCTGCTTGATTTTATGTTCGATTGTCCTTGTTCTTCTTTAAATTTCTGTAATTATGTGTGTATACTTTCTAAATTTGGTTTTTTTTCTGCTTGATTTAATGTTTGATTGTCATTGTTCTTGTTTAAATTTCTAAATTTGTTCTTAGGAATTGCATGCTTCAAGTCTATGAATAAACTACCATTCTTAGGAGTTTATGATTGAAATATAGATTATTTGCAATATAATGTTATTTAGGTGATATAAACCCTTTTTATAATTTTTTTGAGAAAGGGGCTAAAAAGAGCTTTAGATAGGGTATGCGACAATTGAGCTAGGTGATTATGAACCTCTAAACCCTTTTTTCAGGAAAATGGCGATTTGTCATGCAACCATTTTAGATGATCTTGATAGATGAATGATTCATCGAGGAGTTTTGAAGGAGTTTTGATAGTCATTTACGAATTTGGTCGAAGCATTGATAAGGTTATACTAAATAAATTTAACTATTCTGAATCTAACCGCTTTTTTTTACAAGAAAAAAAAAATAGACGGATCGATCGAAGGGAGACCATGTTAGAGATAGTAGGCATGTTATTAATATGTACAAGGAAATAACTTGAAGTCACGCCGGCGTGAAAAAAGCTGAAGTCCGTGAATCTAAATTGTGATGTTTCTGGTTTTGGGCGCACTGTTGCCTTGTTGCTCAAATCCAAAGACAAGGTTAGAATTGTTGAGGACATGGGATTTGATAACCTACTATTATTTGCAGGGAAATCCCTCCTTCGGCAGCTTGCCTATTACATCCTATCTAGGATGGATGTCGATGACATGTCTATCCGCAACCATCGTGGAGAAAAAGTTTTAATTGACAAAGTAAAGGTCAGGCGGGTGTTTGTTGGGCATCTCAGCAAGGGAAAAAGTATGCCTAAGTAAACTGCGAGATATGAATAGTTGTATGCTAAATTTAAAACGACGAGGGGTAAGAAAGACGAAACTCCAGGTTTCTTTAAGGAAACATTGAAGCATGCTTTGTTGAATTCTGATTTTGAAACTGAATTTAGAGAAGCTTTTCTTTTGTATTTGATTTCTACCGTGCTCTTCCCGTCAACCTATGCAAGTACTTACTGTTTTTGGCGTTCTGTGCCAATGAAACCAACGGCAAGTACTTGCTCTGTACCGTACCGTGTCATAGGTTGACGGGCAGAGCACTGTACAAATTGAATACAAAAGAAAAGCTTCTCTAAATTTTGCTTCGGAATCAGAATTCAACTAAGCATGCTTCAATGTTTCATTAAAGACACCTGGAGTTTCATCTTTCTTACCCCTCATCGTTTCAAATTTAGCATACAACTGCTCATATCCTCGCAGTTTGCTGAGGCATATTTTTTCCCTTGCTGGATGCCCAACTCCCAAGTGACCTTTACTTTGTCAATTAAAACTTTTTCTCCGCAATGATTGCGGATAGACATGTCATCGACATTCATCCTAGATAGGATGTAGTAGGCAAGCTGCCGAGGGAGGGATTTCCCCGCAAATAATAGCAGGTTCTGTAATCAACAATTCTAACCTTGTCTTCAGATTTGAGCAACAAGGCAGTAGTGCGCCCAAAAACCAGTATCATCACAATTTAGATTCACGGACTTAAGCTTTTTTCACGCCGTCAGATAAGCGTGACTTCAAGTATGTTTCCTTGTACATATTAATAACATGCCTACTATCTCTAACATGGTCTCCCTTCGATCGATCCGTCTATTTTATTATTATTATTATTTTATTTTATTTTTTTTTAAAAAAAGCGTTAAATTCAGAAGAGTTAAATTTATTTAATATAACCTTATCAATGCTTTGAAAATTCGTAAATGACGAGCTATAGACGTTAATAGGAACAAATTTAATCATTTAAAGTCCTATCACAATATTGAACACAAACCAACCCCTTCAAAACTCCTCGATGAATATTCATCTATCAAGATCATCTAAAATAGTTGCATGACAAATCGCCGTTTTCCTGGAAAGAGGGTTTAGACGTTCACAATCACCTAGCTCAATCATCGCATACCCTATCTAAAGCTCTTTTTAGCCCCTTTCTCAAAAATTTATGAAAAGGGTTTATGTCACCTAAATAACATTTATTCAATCATAAACTCCTAAGGATGGTAGTTTATTCATAGACTTGAAGCATGCAGTTCCTTAGACTTGTGAAACTTAAACAAAATTAAACAAGAACAATGACAATCAAGCAGAAAAAACCAAATTTAGAAAGTATACACACATAATTAAAGAAGAACAAGGACAATTGAACATAAAATCAAGCAGAAAAAACCCAAATTTAGAAAGTATACACGAACAATTAATTAAACTGATAAGGAGCGACCTGCAACGTTATTGCATGAAGTCGGAAGAGTTGTCAGAGGTGTGCTTGAGAGATGAGATGATGTTGTTGGTCTTGTTTCTTTTGTGCGTGAGTGGTGAGAGTTGTTTTTTTTTTTCTTTATTCTCAGTTTCTTTTGGTTCTTTTTTTTTCTGATTATTTTTTTTTTTAAGAAAAGGTTATCTATATACTCCCTCCGTTCCTAAAATTTGTTCCCATTTCCCGAATTGGCGTTCCTTTATGTTGTGAATAGTGTAAAGAGTAAGTTAAAGAAAGGAGTTTATGTGAATATTGTAAAGAGTTAATTAAGTCATCTAAATGTGAATAGAGAAAGTGTGTTGGCAGTAAAGAAAAGAAAAATGAAGTTTGGACAGTTATAACATGATTTATTACTAATACATTTATAATATTTGAGAGGTTGAGATATGTGGTTTGTATGTTGAAAAGCTGGTGATTCAATAGTGTTGTGAAGAGCTACTTGATAATTATGTAGATAGTTATGTTAACTTAACGGGTGTAGTTATTACAACATGAATCCCTTGATAAATTAGAGGTGGTTGAATATGGATATAAATGTGGATACTGGTGAACTTTGCCATTGTTAAAGGGTTATTAGAATGAAAGGATAATATTTCATAGAGGGTCCTTGATGGATACGACTATAGGAGAGAATTTGTTAGTATAGGGATGTTCGCAGTAAGAGTTTGGACACAGTAACTTTAAGCAAATTGCAAAATTGTGGTTAAAAGTTGTGGTTTGTCATATTAATGTGGGTGTGGTAGGTGTTATTTTTTTTTTTTCCCTTCTGCAATTCATTTGTAAGCTAGATGGTGTTTTTGATAGGTTTGAAGCGTGTCCTAATTTATTAATACTTCTTTTTCTCCCAATTTATGCCACAGATTTGATCGTGATTGGAAGAAAATTGAAGCTTTTATTGGTTCCAAGACAGTTATTCAGGTAAATATTGGAGATCTTCTGCTTTCCAGATATTCCATAAATGGAGGCTGTCGGAATCATATACCTTGTGTTGTTTGACATCTAAATTCTGTACATTTGTGTTGTACGCAGTTTATGGCCAGTTTAGCTCTTGGTTTTTTTTTATATGTTGCCATGACCATGTGCAGTGTGCTCTATACGGTGGTAGTTTTAATTTGTTTTGTTCTTTTTAAAGCACTTGGGATTAAAAGGGCATCTGGAGATTGGCAGTTGTTTGTATTTTGTTCTATAGTTTCATTATCTGGTAATTCATGGTCCGAAATTTACATCCTCTTACACCCATTAGCCCTCATGCTTGATGATTTGGCTATTGTGGACTATTGATGGTCCATTATTATGTTTTTTCATTGCGATGCAAATTGGGAACGTCCTACTCATGGACTTCATTTCTTCATTGTTTATGACTCTGATATTAAGTAATAACTTGTTAGATTTTGGAGTTGACAAGCCATAACATTGCTGCTCATTGGAGTAGCTTGGATTGAATTGTCTATGATGTTGGTGAGCCAGTATTACTCTAGCTAATGTGCTTATTCTTGGCTCTCTTTTGCTGATGTATGCTGGTGGGTCATGAATGATTCTTGCAGATTCGTAGTCATGCTCAGAAGTACTTTCTAAAGGTTCAGAAGAGTGGGTCTAATGAACGTGTGCCGCCTCCGCGACCAAAGAGGAAAGCAGCCCATCCATACCCGCAAAAGGCTTCTAAGACTGGTTAGAATGCTAGATTCCCATGTGCCGTGTCTGCTTCACTGGTGACCTTTTCTGAGAATTAGTAATTCTTACACACCTGAATGTTTGTTTGCAGCTCCAGCGATTAATCAATCTATGGGACAGTATCAGAATTCTACTGTTGGTGTTTTGGAACCAGGGTATGTTTACCACCATGACCCATCATCAGTCCTCGCCAATCAAAGTGGCAGTGCTCCAGCATCGTCCTGGACTTTTGGGTCTGTGCCAGTTGTCAATACAGCAAACTTGAGAAGAGGTAGATTTCTTAAAACAAATCCCCACAAAAGGACTAATCTTTTATCTTGTATCTATATTCTACATTTTGGCATTTTGAATAATTATTTTCTTGAAACCCATTTCTTACTTTCATGGATTTTGACTGTTATTTATTTCTCTTAACTGTGAAATGTGTTTTATATGGATCTGTACCATCTTTGGATGCTACTGATCTTTGAAAGTATAACTCATTGATTCTATATAGAGTGAACTTCTTGTATAAGAGAGGTTCTTCAAGAAGGTAGAGATTAACAAAGCAGAATATTATAGATCAACGCGTCTGGAGTTTTCTTCTAGCTGGTTCATAGTTGTAATTTTGTTTGGGGAGTGGTGGGGGGAGATGAAAATGAGGGTAAAATACGGAAAATAATTATAGGAACTGCACAACTTCAGTTTGCTATCTAAGAACACATGTATTAAGCAACACAAAAAGGTTGTGACTGGAATTTATCAAGAAGTGGGCATAATTTAGCAAGAATTGAGGACAGTGGTGTATTGTGTGTCATGAAAAGCTGGCCTGTGTTAAGAATGATGAAAAGTTAATAATTTGTTGGAAAAATTACCTGAAAGAAACCAGAAATGAAACTAATCTGGCATGTCTTTCATGCAGATGATGCAACATTAGCAATGCCCTCAATGACTCCCACGGGTTGCTGCAGCAGCAGCAATGAGAGCAGAAGTACTTGGCCAACAGCTGGAGCTACGGATCAGACAACTCAGGCAAAGCGTATCAAAGGTATTGTTTCTTGTGCTAGCTACTTCTTTTCACCTTTAAGTCCTTGCACAGTTGTATATACATCATCTTAGAAAATCCAGTTTATTTTCAAATAGTTGGTAGTATCTAAAGCTTCAATTGTTATCCTTAGCTCCTTACTCTTCATTAAATATTGATTATTATCCATAGCAATTAAACTGTTACCTTTCTTTTTGCCTTTTGTTCCTATTACTTGACATTAGTTATAGTGTTTTAATTTATTCAGGGTACATTGACATTTCAGTTGACATACATTTAGTTGCATCTCTGTCTAGCTGTCTTATGAATATTACTTATTTTCCCGGGTCAGATTGATTCTTTTGGAAGCCTTTCCTTCACCAGAGATTGTGTCTCCTTTGATTCAGTCTTTAATTTGCTCATTAATTATTACAAATAGAATAAAATATCTATTTACCAGCTTCCTTTTTTTGTGTTAATTTTCTCATTGGTTTAATGTAATGTTTACCTTCTTTCATAGTCCCATGATCTGGGTGGAAAAAACATCTAAAAAAACAAAAGGAATAGCAAGAAAGGGGAGGATTGAATAGTAGTTAGAATTTTATATATTGTGCAGTAATATAGTATGTGGAGAAAAAGAGCAAAAGGGGCGGATTGAATAAGTGGTAGTAAGAACAATATATATTGACATAAAGATCCTGAGATTATACGTGTGATATGTTTCGTTAACATGCTCCTGATATTCTCTGTGTGATTGCTTTTGTTTTTCAATAATACCCCGAGTATGGTAAACCATGATATTTACATAGAAGGCTAGGATTCTATCTGCCTAGAGTGCCTACTCTATAAATTATGCATTGGCCAGAATATATACTAACATTAATTTCTGTTCCACTTGAAGCAGTTGTACCAGACTTTGCTCAGGTTTACAGTTTTATTGGAAGTGTCTTTGATCCCAATGCTCGTGATCACCTGCAGAGGTTAAAGACAATGGACCCAATTAATGTTGAAACAGTATGTTTCCTTTTCTCTTATTATTTGGGAAAATAGGAATATATACTACTGAGTAATTATAATGTCCCCGAGTGGTTTGAATTCTTTGAGTTCTATTCTTGCTGCTTGATCTTGAAGCATCTGATATGTATGTGATTGATTGACATGATAGTTTCAGCATATTCTCTGTATGAACAACACTATTTTCAAATATCTAATGATGTTCCTTTTGATATCTTACCAGGTATTGCTGTTGGATGAGAAATCTTTCAGTCAATTTGCTTAGCCCTGAATTTGAGGAATATGTAAGTGCACTTTGTTTTTGGACATTAGTTAATTTTCTTAAATTTTAGCTGTGTTTTTTTTTTTTTTTTTTTTTTTTGCTTGCTTGATTTAGTGTGATGTTGTGTTTTCCATTGTGGCAGCGGAAGTTATTTTCATCATATGATGCAGAGTCTGGTAAAACTAGGTCATGTAGTCATCTCTTGCCAGCTCAAGATAACTCCAAGACCGTAATTCCTGCTGTTTACTAATCAAGAAGGTATCAGTCGATATCAGATTTATTTACTCTCTTTTTCATTTCCTCTTTATTATATGACCGCGTATATGATATTTCCAGTGGAAGTTAGCAGTACACAAGTTTGGATGATTCTAAACAACCGGATGTTCCATGTAGTTGTCTTTGTGTAATGTGCATGTTCTCTGCGAGTTTGGTTAGCAGAGTCGAATCTTGGGAGGGAACAAAGTGGTGTACCTCCTCGCTGCTCATGTCTTGCTGTGCCTGGGTTTTGTACTGGAGTTCCACTGCAGCCAACAAGTAGGTTGCTTGAGACATTAGTCTAGGTTTGTAATATAAAGTCTTTCTTACGAGGTTTGAAAGTGTCTGTATAGTGTCCTGAGATCCTCTACTGAGGCTTTTGTAATACGTACTAGTCAGAGAGTGCTGCTGCTGCTATTGGGCATGTTAACTTCTCGACATAGCTGTGAATGAGAATCGTTTTGTACATATTGAATCTGAGAATGTTATGTTTATAGGAGAAGGTCCCGAACTGGTTTGACTGTTGATGTTATAATAAAGTTTTGTCAGTTTCCCAAACACGCATTCTGATTTGATAGAAAATTTGGTAAACAAATAAAGATTTCTTGATATTGAATGATGAAGTATCAACTAAACCATGAAATGAAGTTTTTACTGACTTTATAAAGCAGCAATTCATAAGCTCCTGTGCTGCAACTCTTGAGTGTGGCTTTACTGCGAATGCATTTTCAACTTGGTATCTGGCGTGACTTCTTTGATAGCAGCAAAATTTCTAGAAAAATTATTCAAACCAAGAGCAAAGTCGTTGATTGCTCCAAAAGCTTTCAACTTTTGCTTCTCAAACTCCCTCTTTATTGGCTAGGCCCATAAGACCATCATTGTAAGATCTTGCCTATCCATTCATGTCATCCTTGAAACAAATGGTCAACTATGGGACAATTGACATGGTTTGAACAACAAATATCCAATTATACCAGATAAGGTAAAGATAGATTCGAACAAAATGTTTTTAGACAAATAAATTTTGATTGGATTGTGACACATTTATTTTAGAATTAGAAAGTATTGTAAAATGTGCGAGGAGGATTGCTTAACTTCTTTTATCCAACTTCAATGATCTACAAGTGTAAGTTAATTCTATTTTTCAAAAATTACTTTTTTCTCACATTATCTTTACTTCAAATTTAACTAAATAAAATGAAAGAAGTTTGCACACAATAATAACAAACACAAAGTTAAAATTGCTAAACACTGCTCACTAAGTACTAATTCTATTTAGGCGAGGAAATTTGTTTGAAGTAATTTACACTTAATTCCTCGGTTCAATGAGTTTAATCTTGTGATGGCAGTTCGTGTTTTGAAACAAAATATTAGATTACACCATCCGCAAATAATATAGCTACATTTTACTGAAACAAAAGGAAATCGGTATTAAGGAAACGCAAATATAAATGATTTCGAAATTTAGAGCTTGATGAGTTGATATACTTTACATGTAACAAAAATTCAGCGCAAAATGCAAAAATAACTGCAAAACGCAATCTTAAATGCGTTGTCCTCCCTCAAATCTCATTAGTCATTACCTCACATGCCCACATGAATAGTACAAAAGTTTAGGATTTGTATTAATGCAAGAAAACTTAAAAGGATTTGCTAATCACAACCAATCAAAAGACTAGTCCAATAGAGAATTAGAGACTGGCAAATGATAAGTCATTTTCATTGAAACACTCAAGAGCGTGACTTTCACGTGAAGTTAAAAGCGAGTGAATTAAACATCATTGAATTATCAATATCTTTTCCTCCCCCCTTCTACCCTTCTACCCCTCTCTCTCTCTCCACTGTCTCTCTCCTCAAAAACGATCCAATTTAACACAGAGGTAAGAAAACGAGGAAGATAAATACCCATCAAATTTCACGTTTGATTGAAATTCTCTCTCCTTCGAATCCTATATCAGGTGATTTTTCCCCTTTTGTAATCTTGTAATTGTAATAGTAAACCCAGAAATTTCACAACATGATGCAAAAAAACCCTAATTTGTTTTAGGAAAACACTGTGATTTCTATTGGGGAAAGAGGAGAAAAAAATCCAAAAAATAAAATAAAAAAGATTGAATCTTGAGTTTGAGTAGTTCATCATTTTCGAAATGTTTATCCGGGGTTGCTATTATTGGAATTCAACGTGGTTTTAAGGTTAGGATTTCCTGATTTAGAAGTTGAGTTTGGTTTGAAGATGATGAGTGCTGCTGTAAATATATGTTTATGTTGAGCTAAAATTAAGGAGATTGTGGTTTGTAATTTTGTTTTAAGAATCTATTCTGAAGTAATTGTAGTTTTGATTGTAGATTGATTAATTTGACTAGATCAAGAAGTGGGATGAGCTTAATTTGAACTCTTTAGGGTTTGTGGATTGGAAATATAATTGATTGTTTTTTACAAAATGGGATTTTGATTTCTGGAGAGAAGCAAGGGTTTTGAAGCGGATGATGATGGGTTATTGGATGGTGAGAGGCTTTGAGTAGAAATTGGAAGTTGGAAAACTGGTTTCTGCTTGTACTTTGCTGAACAAGGGGAGGATATTTTGCTTTCGATTTTGGTGGGGTTACGTCTCGAGTTCATATACTACCCGATCAATTTTAGTGTGGAGAGTGGTGCAATTGGTTGAGATCGTTGTGGAAGTGTATTCTTATATTTGCCTACCATGTCTGACGCAAGTTCTGGAGTTGAGGAACAACTCTCGGCGGTCCAGTCGGAGGATTCAACTGCAACATCCTCAAAGTACTTGATCACCTTTGTTATTGTTTATTGACTTGTTATAGTGAATTTCTGTCTTTTGTTGAAGTTAATCTGGTGATGCATTTGTTTCACTACCACAGGAAACCGAGCAGGTCATATACAAGAGAGTTCCTTTTGTCATTGAGTGAGCTGGAAGTTTGTCAAAAGTTACCTAAGGGTTTTGATGAATCACTTCTGAGGTATTATGCTTTGTAAAACTTGCAAGCTTTCCTCTTTTGATTAGTGTTTCACCATTGTGGCTTACTAATATGGGCATGGTGATTGATCAGTGATTTTGATGATGCATCTACCCATGATCGTCAACGTGTCCTCGGAAGTTCATTACTGCACGGTTATAAGAGAACTGAATATGGATCATCCATGCCAGCTAAAGGGGATTCGGGTAATTTTTCTAGAGGATCGAACAGGTGGGATAGTCGTTCAAGTGTACGAAGTGATACTGATTCGGATTCAGGTATTTTCTTCAGAATCATTCGTCGCTATCATTTTCTTAAGTTTACTTTTTATTTGTGCTGATTAGTTCGGTGTTTGTTTTATTTGTTCACGCATTTCCTGATTCATTAAAGTTTTTGTTTTTTTTTTTTTTTGTTTTTTTTGTTTTTTTTTCACTACTTGCTCTTGTGTAATGTTAGGAGGACAACGCCTTTCTATTAAGCATATCTTTTGTGTTAGTAAACTGATTTTCAATGACCTCTCCTTCGAGATATAGAGGAGTATTTTAATTTTTAAGAGAACACCCTTAACCTAGTCTTATGCAGATCTTGTGCCAACAAATTGGGATATAGTTGCCTTATTAGTTGTAGAGGACAATGGCCAATAGGTTGATGATAAAATATGTCATGGATGATTAATTTCCCTGCAACCTTCTCAGAACCGCCCGATGGGGGTGGGGGAAGTTGTTTGTTATAGGAAACTGAAAACCTGTGTGATCTTAGGCTCCCCATACAATGGGGGCTAAATTGATGAGGAGTTGAAAAGTAAACCTTGTATGATGATGAATTGTCTTAGCCATAGAACTATGCTAGTATGCTACTGCTTTTATTGTCTCTTTAAATAGAATTGAAAATCTGAGTTAATTTTTTACTGCTGCAATTACATGTTACTGTCATTTTCCATGTTTAAAATTTTACTTTGATGTTTTGAGGAGTTGAGAAATTTGAGTTATGTGGATTTTATATTGTTGAAGGAATTTAATCCGTTCTGATTATTAACTAAGGTTTGTTTTAGATAAAATGGTACTGTTACATAAGTAGAAATGTAGGATTATATGGGCGTTTCTGAATTAGGAGTTTGTCGAAGTAGTTTTGATGAGTTAGGCTAAATACTGATTATTCATCAGTATTCTCTTCTGTAATAATATTTGACAAGCCATCTGCTACATAGAGTCTGGAAGGCGTTATGGAAGCCAGGCAAGGAGGTCATGGCAGAGCCCCCCTGAACATGATGGTCTTCTTGGAAGTGGCTCTTTTCCAAGACCTGCTGGATATGCAGCAGGTGCACCAGTTCCAAGGTTTCGTCCTCCTAATGAGAACACCCATCTTAACAGGAGCAATGAACCATACCATCCTCCTCGTCCATATAAGGTATGCAATGCGTCATTGTATATGGATTATTACTTAGAATTGCTGTTTTTGTCTTTGTACTCTTTTCTTCCGTTTCTATGATTTTAACAAGAACTGATGTATGTGTGTGCTTAATCTGCTTATTTTATTGGTTCAGTATTAGATCTTGAATATACATTTTTTTTTTTTGTCATTTTGGTTCTATCTTCTTGCAACTGTGTGCTAAAGCTATTATATATATTAGGTTCACCAATTTTTTTTTCCCCTACCCTCCAGGCAGTACCTCACTCTCGAAGGGAAGCTAATGACTCTTTCAATGATGAAACATTTGGTTCAGCTGATGATACCAGTGAAGATAGGGTTGAAGAGGAGAAAAAGCGAAGAGGTACCTTCATTTATTCGATGTTTCAATGTAATTGGTTTGGTTCAAGTTTTCTTCACCATTAAACTCAACTTTAACAGTTAATTACCTTTTTCAGCTGAGTTTGAACTCATGAGGAAGGAGCAGCAAAAGGCTCTTCAAGAGAAACAGAAATCGAGTCAAGGCAAGACAGGGGATGCCTTTTCAGAGATGGCATTGCTGGAAAATCCCAGTGATGATAAGATGTCCCCTGACTTGGATAAAGTATCGAAACCAACTCCACGAGAAGACTCCAGCAAGCTTTCAGTTTCCTCGCATGCACCTCCATCCAGACCACTTGTTCCTCCAGGTTTTGTGAGTAGTGTTGTTGATAAGAGCTCCACGACCAAGCCGTCTCCGGTGCAGGCTGAATCAATAGAGGTAAATATTTTTCTCCTTCAGGCTTTTACTTAAACTGGAGTAAGTAGTTTTGCTAATCAAACTGATTAGGAAATGGTTTCTTTTATGGCCTTGTCTCCTTTAAACCTTTTTTTTTCTTTCAGTCTTGTCTTTTCTGTGGCTTGGCATGAGCTTTGTTTTGCTCTTCTGTCTCTCCATTATTCTTTCTACTACCCCTTCCTTGACTCTCAAGGAGATGATCACTAGGACCAGAAAGTTGCTTGCAAATATTGTCAAGTCCTGGGGTTTATTATGTGATGTGAGAAATACAGTTAAGTATGTTAAGATTGTTAACTCTGGGCTGAGATGTTTTCATTTTTAATGCTTATGCATTCATCCTTTTCTCTTGTAGATAGGAAAATCAGAACCAGAAGACAATCATCAGGATGTAAACAACAAAGCTCAGGAAATAAATTTTAATGATCTTCACAGTCAGGCGAGTAGCACGTCAGATATTAAGGCAGCAAAGGATTTATCTTCAATTCTTCAAGGTGCTGATCATGCAAAGGCTCCAAGACTCCCTGATGCTAGTGAGGTCTTTGAGAATGGTGAAATTTTGGGACTTGGTTTTGGGGTTACTGGGCCTAAGCTACTGGGTGAACCTGCTCGTTCAACATCCATTTTAGATAAGCTATTTGGCAATGCTGTAACATCTAGCAATTCATTAACAGCCAGCAATGGTAGCACATCCAACTTTGTGCAGGTAACAATGCTCCTTATTTGCATTTCCTTGTGCAGTTGTTCAGTTTGTGCTTATTATTTGATTGTTATGCCGTGCGATCTTTTGTTATATAGCTTGCAGCCGTGGAGGCCTTACACTTTTGTCGTAGGATAACACTACAGAAAATACCTTTAAACTTCGCTTTTGTGTGGTTTTACCTGTTGAAATACAAACATAATGAAAGAAAGATGGCTACCTCCCGGGGGGGGGGGGGGGGGTTGCTGGCAATTTACATTGACATCTCTCTTGGGTGCCTTGTTTTATGTGTTTATAGGTAATAAATAAGGCTGGGGTGGATATGGGTACTCTGGAGAGGCTTTCTGAGCCGTTTGTGTTATATTCGTTGTGCACATTTTTTTTTCATTAACGATTGCTTGTACTGGATAAGTTGGAATCCATATTATGGTGATGATATTTGGCTTTACTTGCTGTCAAGTTTTGAGACAGAATATATGGTGTTTGTTTAGCTACTTCTAATGTCTAATTCTATCTTTTTGGTTGATAATTTGCTATGATTTCTGTACATGGTGTTATTAGGATGATGCTAAGACAGATGATATTTGGAGCTCTAATAAGTTGCAATCCAAATTTTCTCATTGGTTTCCTGAAGAAGGTATGCTCTATTTGCTAGTAATAGATTGATAATTTATCTCATTTATACATAATTGCTCCTCTGAAACCTCCAGGGGATCAATCGTCCGAGAAGCCAAATAATTTGCTGTCACTAATTGGTGGTGGTGAAAAAGGAGGATCCAATGTGCCTGACATTTCAGCAATGGGATCAATTTTTACCTCTGAGACTGGTTTAGGGCACAAAACGTCCAATTCAGCATCTTCTCCAGGCGAGATATCGGGGCAGTATTCTAATAATTTTGTTACAGAAGCAAAGCCTGCTGTGCTAACTTGTGAAGATCTTGAGCAGTCAATTCTTTCAGAAATTAGTGGAGAAAGTTCAAATGTTCAGTTTTCTGGAAATAAGCATAATGCTTTAGAGATGAAAGCTGGACACCCTGGCAATAATATTGACAATCAAGCTTCACACCATCTTCTTTCTTTGCTGCAGAAAGGGGGGTCACAAGATGTAGCGCCGATCACAGTTGTTGAAAAAAGACCTAATAAACCACGTGATCACGAGGTTGGCAAATTAGGTGCACTTGATGGCAATGTAATTGACGCTGGAGTAAATAATCCGGGAAACTCATTGACCCTCGAGTCACTTTTTGGGACAGCATTCATGACAGAATTGCACTCTGCCCAAAGAAGTGTAACTGGCTCTGCAAGAAGTGATGTTTCAAATAATTTGCCCTTTCCTCCTGCAATGAACGAAAATGGAATGAATCAATTTGCACCAAATGATAGAATTTCCAAGTCGGATAAAGTAGGGGATTGGCTAGGGTTTAATGATGCTCTAAAGGAAGCAGAACTCTCTAAGCAACCTGCTGAAGTTGAATCTAAATTTGGTTGCATTGATAGGGGAATTGATGTAGCACTCCCTGAAGAAGATAGCTTAATTAATCTCATTGATCCTATGAATGCTGAGAACTCCATGATGCGCAATTCAGGCTCATCTAACTCAGACTTCCCACCCCCGTCGTCACGCATGTCGGCTGATGTTTTTGAGAAACTAGCAGCACTGGGTGGGGCACCTAAAGATGAAAGATCCATGGTAGGGGGGCATGACCCACGTTTATTTCATGGTCCCTCTGATATGCTGAAGCCTGAACTTGCATACCAAAATATGCATCCACAGTCATCTTCACCACAGGTCCATAGCTCCCAGATGAACCACAACAGACCATTATTTCATGCTTTGGATTCACATCCTGCACTTCTTGATCCACAGCTAAACTTCATGCCTCTTGAGGCTATGATTCATCATGATGCTCCAACACATCATCAGTTTCCTGCAAACATGGGCCACCCATCTTTCCAACATCCTGGGACTGGTCTTCCAGGGTTTGATCATCCCATTCCTTCTCCAATTTTGCAACAGATGCACATGGCTGGCAATCTTCCTCCACCTCATTTGGCTAGGGGATTTCCTGGTGCTGCACCTATGCCTCCTCACCCCAGTCACACTCCTGCCGGTTTCATTCAGGAGCCTAACTCAATGCAAAATTTTCCATTTGGTCAACGGCAGTCACAATTTGGTGGTCCTGGAATGGGCCCATCAGGTAAAGCTTCAACCCAACCCTCTTTTGTTTATCCTTTCCTTACAGTTCATAATGCCATGAAATATTAATGGTTTTTAAGTCTGGAATTGGGAATGAGAGATTAATAAATAAATATGTTCGTTTGGCATTGCTGTGGTTTTCTGTTTTTTGGTTTTTTGATTTTTAAAATCATATGATATATGTCATATAATGAATAAAAAAATAGTCAAACTTATTAAAATCCTGATAATTAAGAAAACTGACAGAAAAAAAGTGGAAACACCTTTTTGTTGTTTCTTGTTTTTGGTTTTAAAAAAAACGGAAAACTGAAAACAAAAAACAATGCCAAACAAGCACTAAATAAATAAATAAATTTCGACCCATATCTGTTATGAGGGAGTGGGTTGGATGTGAGATTGAAGCTGTAGCTCGTATTGTGCTGAACTAATCTGAACAGTAGCTATTATTTGGCCTCTGTTAGATAATTAATTCATTATTTATCTCCATATAACAAATACACACGTCTGCCTTCCGTCCCAATCTCATATTGTTTTTCCCATTGTGAAAATTTCACAAGAAATAAGAAATGGGACGTAGAACTGTAGAAGTACATGAAGTACTTTAAAAAGAGAGAAAAGTGCAAGAAATGTGAGTGGAGCACAAATAATAAGTGTATGAAAAAGAAAAAAGTACATGCACACAAGTGAGGCACAAATATTTATGGAATATATGAGGGTATTTTAGGTATTGATTGAATAAAAACAAAAAATTCAGGGCAACTTGGTCTTTTCATAGTGTCAAAAAATGGGAAAAAATGTAATGGAAAGATTATTTTGGGACACCCAAAATGGAAAATGGGAAAAACACTTTGGGAAGGAGGGAGTATAAAGGTTTTCATTCCAACTCCACCTTTCCTACATCATGCATACACATATGGCCATATACACCTAACAATCTTAGCGCAAGTGGACTTTGCCTTGGCAGCAAACGATCACTGGCTGTTTCTTAGGATGAAAAAGGATAACTTTTTGGAAAAGGTGATTTATAATCAACATCACCGTTACCTTGTCATTTCTAAAGAGTCTCCTTACCTCTGCATCCTTTTTATTGTCCTATATTTTGATAACAGTGATGCGTAGTTGCGGTCTCATAAGTTATTACCGATAGCAGGGAGGGGGAAAGTGGGGGATGGGCGGGAAGGCGGGCATGGTTTATTGCTAAAACACACAACTGAGTTCCAATCTTTTAACTTCACCAGCTGTCCTCTTCATTTCAAGAGTTGGGAATTTGGAGTGTGTTATTTAATTTTTTATTTATATTCATTTTTCTATTCTACTATGTATTATTATTGTATTTTTAAATTTTGCATCCTGTATGATTTGAGCTTCAAATAACTTATTGTGTGGTTCCATTTGATTTAATTTAGGTCCCGAGCTTGGTGCTGCTAACAACCCCCCTGAGGCATTTCAAAGACTCTTGGAGATGGAACTTCGAGCAAATCCAAAACAAATACACCCTTTTGCAGCTGGCAGTCCTAGCCGAGCAATGTATGGTCATGAACTGGACACGGGTTTTCGGTACAGATAGTGTATTTCGATTGTGGATGTAGTTTAAAAGGAAAAACATATGATCATCTTCATCCCCAGATGACTTTTGCAGGATGGGTTGTCTGTGCCTACTGTAAACTGTTAATAGTGCAGTAATGTTATTTTTTTTTTATTTTTTTTTTCTGGTTTCCAACTTCCAACGTCTAGCATTGAGTTTATTTTACATGCTCTTTGTTTTTACACGGGGGAATTTACTTTTAAATATGGCTATAAATTATTTCTACTGTCTGAGAGATAATTACTCTTTGAGCACTGCTTTCCATTTGCGGATGATTGTTGGCTATTTGCAGGCTTACAGCTTCTGTAATGTGGAGAAGACTCAGAAGAGCCTTTCTTTCTGTATGCTATGACAAGGCTTTGTTCTTGTCATCTAATTTTCAGAAAAAGTAATTTCAGACAAGCTTAGATAAGCTGACAATCAACAAGCCCAGACATGTTCAGTTTTTAACAATCAATAAGAGCGAGCTAATTTTACAACAATGAGCTCGGTCATTTGGACTCCTTGAGTTAAACTGTGATATTTGCTGTGTGTGGAGACATTGATTATAGGTAGAGGTGGCCAGTGGGCCGGGTTGGACCCAGCACACCCTAACCCACACAGCTGGTGGGTCACGTGGGTCCGACCCGGTTTCAACTCGGCACAGCCCGGCACAAACTCGGATTTAACCCGGGTTGTGTCGTGGGTCCAAAATTTTCGACACAGCCCATTTCAACCTAGCTCGGTTTAACCCGTTTGATTCGACCCAACTCGCACAACCCGTTTTGACCCATTTAATTCGACACACCTAGCCCGTGAACCCACCTAACCCGACCCACCTTGCACAACCCAACCCGCACGGCCCACCAACCCGCACAACCCGCACGGTGTGACATCCATTTTTTTAAAAAAACGGCTAGTTTTTTGTATGTTATTGTATGTAACGGCTAGTTTTTTGTTTGTAACGGCTAGTTTTTTGAGTGTATGATCATCCCTTCAATTTTCCCTATAAATACCAATTCCATTTCACTCAAATTTCCACACAACTCAATCTTTCTTTCTCTCTTACTCAAAAATTCTTAATTGTTCTCAAATTCTCAAGTGTTATATAGAGTTTTATTTTTGTTAAAAAAAATCTCCTTAATATTATTATTAGTATTCTTAAGATTCTAAAAAAAAAAAAAAAAGTTCTTCTCCATATTATAATTAGTCGTCATAAACATAAAAAAAAAAAAAAAAAAAGGAGGAATGGGAAGGAGTCAAAGTGGTGGTCGAAGTGGTGGCCAAAGGAGTGGTGGTGCAAATTTTTCGTATGAAATTAATACGGAAAATTTAAACCAATTTGTCAATGAATATGGAGATTATGGTTTAGGAGATAGGCAAAATATTCAAACGTCTCCACCACAACATTTCTCCCACCAATCATCGAGTTCAACTATGCCACCTCCATCGCAACCAACATCTCAACATTCATCTCAAGGTAATTTCTAATTAAATTTTTATTGTTATGAATATTTAAAAAAACTATTATTAATGATTATAAAGTTAGTTTAGTTTCCAATTTTCTATGATTTACAATTAGTTAATTATCATGAAAAATGCGTTTAAATAATTATAATTAAAATATTTAAAATTTAAAAGATTATTTTCATGAATAGCGTTTAAAATTAATTTCAATAATTTGATTTATGAAAGGTGGTGGCGGTGAAAGTAGAGTTCGAGCACACTTTTCTTGGGTGTGGAAACATTTTGAACGAGTTGAGGTCACACCCCCGGGATGTCAACCTGGTCAACCAAAGAGGTTCACGTGTACATGCCTAGTTTGCAAGGCGCTAGGTGCAAATGTCAAGTCATATAATTGGAAAACGGGAGATGGAACCGGAACCTTGAGTCGGCATTTGCAAAATAAACACGACTTGTTCGAAAATGGCCCCCGTCCTTCGGTGGGTGGCGTCTAAACACAATTGGGTGGATACATGAACCAACCCGGCGGAGGTACACCTTTCATTTATAATAAAGATAGAATGATTGATGAAATGAGTACTTTAGTTATTCCTAATGAATACCCTTTTAGTTATGATGAAAATGCAAACGTTGTGCATTTTAATAAAGTTGCATTACAACCTGCATTTACTCGTGTCCCCCGAAATACCCTAAGACGTTATACACAAACTTCTTATTATAAGTATAGGAGTGGTTTGATTGAATTATTTCGTACTTTTGATGGTCGTGTTAGTTTTACAAGTGATATATGGACTTCTAGTTTTGGCGAACGTTTTCTCTGCATTACTGCTCATTGGGTGGATGATGATTGGTTTATTCAAAAACGTATACTATGTTTTCAAGCTATGGAAGAAAGGCATACCGGTTTTAACATCAAAGTTTGTATTTTGGATTGTTTAAAAGAATTTCACTTGAATAATAAATTTTTTCTTTGTCTCTTGATAATGCAACTGCAAACACAAAGTGTATTGACTATTTGAAAAATGACTCCGAGTTGCATTTGTTGTTGGGTGGTAGTCTCTTGCATGTTAGATGTTGTGCTCATATTTTGAATTTGTCTGTTCAAGAGGGTCTCGCTGAGTTGCAACCATTGCTAAACCCAATTAGAACAGTTATAAAATGGATTAGGATTACTCAGTCAGTTAGAAGAAAGTACATATCTATGTGTAAAGGGAGAGGTCTTAAGAAAAGACAATGGTCTATTGATACCCCTACCCGTTGGAATTCTACTTTCAAGTTGTTGAGTGATGCTATAAAGTATCGTGACATTTTGACCCAACTTTACAATGAGACTCGTGTTGATCCTGCTGAGTTAATAACCGAAAGTCATTGGACTAATGCTTCTTTTGTTCGTGATGTTTTAAATGTTTTTGATAATGCAACTCATATTTTCTCTTATATTTATGAGCCTAACATTCATTTAGTCATAATTGAGTGTGTTAAAGTTGTTCACACCATCGAAGAGCATATGATGATTGATGGACTTCGTCCCGTTCTTGATAGCATGAAACATAAATGGCATACTTATTTTAGTGAATTTCCAATCATTTATGGAATTGCTGCTATTCTTGACCCCGGTGTGAAAGCTGAAAGTTTGGAAAATCTTTTAGAATTTTATTATACAAGTTTAAGTATCGATTATGATGTTAGTGAATATATTAACAAATGCAAATCTGTTTTGGGAGACCTTTATGATCATTATGCATCTGCTTATGGTTTTGATTTGGCAACACCAACTACTACTAGCACTTCCGATTCTAGATTTGGTTTTCTTGATAAAGTTATGAAAAAGAAACACAAAGCATCTACATCACTCTCATCATCATCTTCTTCAACACTTGTTATTAATGATTATTTGTCATATCAACATGAGACCAACAACAACTTTCAAATTATAAAATGGTGGCAAGAACATAAAAAAAGTTTTCCTATATTGGCGAGAATTGCAAAAGATATACTTGCAGTTCCCGCTTCATCCGTTGCTTCCGAGTCTGCTTTTAGTGCAGGTAGAAGATTGTTAGATGAAAAAAGATCTCGCTTAAATCCGGAAAGCATTCAAATTTGTGTTTGTAAGAAAGATTGGGATCAAGCTTAAAGAAGAACTCAAGGTTTAAAGGAAGACGAAGACGATGAAGATGATCCTGTGATGATATTGGAGTCGTCAACGGATGATGCAGCTTCTGGGGATGATGATGCAACAAACATGGGTGGCTAGAAAAGTCTAAATCAGGTACACTAAGAAGAACTACGTGGGCTTTGATTCTTTCGGGATACGTAGGCAACTTATTTTTCGAAAATTACAATTTAATTGCAAAATTAAATTTTAGTTTTCTAAAGATAGGTCCAAGCCCCCCTCCCCCCAAATTCCAAAAGAAGTACAATATAAGAACTAAGTGGGCTTTGATTCTTTCGGGATACGTAGGCAACTTATTTTTCGAAAATTACAATTTAATTGCAAAATTATATTTTAGTTTTCTAAAGATAGGTCCAAGCCCCCCCTCCCCCCAAATTCCAAAAGAAGTACAATATAAGAACTACGTGGGCTTTGATTCTTTCGGGATACGTAGGCAACTTATTTTTCGAAAATTACAATTTAATTGCAAAATTATATTTTAGTTTTCTAAAGACAGGTCCAAGCCCCCCCTCCCCCCAAATTCCAAAAGAAGTACAATATAAGAACTACGTTGGCTTTGATTCCTTATTTTATAATATAAGGATACGTAGGCATCTTAATTTAGAGCAACTGAGCAAGCCATCAAATTGTTAATTTTGTAAAAATTAAAACACCACAACCCACCCGACCCTAACCCACTAACCCACCCTTCGACCCCCCCTAACCCACCTTGACCCGTCTAACCCAGCTCGACCCACCCACAACCTGTCTAACCCACGAACCCAGCTCGACCCACCCACGACCCGTCTAACCCACGAACCCAGCTTGACCCACCCACGACTCTTCTAACCTAGAACCTAACCCTGGTGTGTCCAACTTCTCCGACCCAAACCACGACTCGGCCCACCCTACCCTACGTGTGTTGTGCCGTGTGTCATGAAACCCCAACTCGCGACCCACCTAACCCTAACCCAGCTCACACGGTGGACACCTCTAATTATAGGTGAATACGATATGGCCAAAATTTATAGGTAATACTCCGTACTAAATAGGATACGACCTAAATGGTAGGTAAAGATAATAAAAATATATAATTATGTCAATTCTAATTTATAATTTTAGAGTGAAAAAAATTACTCTTATAAAAATTATAATGTTGTCTGAGCCCGGGTTCGAACCGGGGACCTCTAGTGTGTGAGACTAGCGTGATAACCGACTACACCACCCAGACTCTTCTGTTAAAAATCATCACTTTATTTATAAGTACTATAACTTCATACTATTAATTTTGTAAAATCCAACTTTGCAAATGGCTAAGGCTGATCCTCAAAGCAGTGTTATTTTAAGGAACCACCATTTCTCTCTCCTCTATCACACTCTCTTGCTCACTCATGGCTTCAGCATCGCTGCTGCAATCAACTTCCTCTTCCTTCACCGGCGTTAGACTTCCTTTCCGGAGCTCCGTCGCTCCTCGCCTCGGATTCTCTCCGGTAACCATCAAAGCGGCTGCTGGTACGGCGGTTTTCGTCGACAAATCTGAAGCGGAGACTGTTCATCGTCTTAAGAACGTTTATCTCGAGAAAATCATTCCTCTTCTTAAGGATGAATTCTCTTACTCCAACATGCTTGAGGTCTCTCTCCTCTGCTTAAGTATTTCACCATTATTTTCAAAAAAAATGGAGTGAAATTGTGTCTATTTTGTGTGTTTAATTGCTTAATAGATAAATTCTTTATGTTAGTGCCGAAATTGACGTTATGTGTTAGGATTTTTGTCAGGTATATTGAATTTTAAGGATTGAATGAGGTTATTCAGTTGAATTTTATGTTTAGGTTTATGTTGTGAAATTTTAGCGTAACTGATCGATTTCTGGTTGTTTTTTGTAATGTAGATGAAAATTCAGCCTACGCTTTTATCTGATAATGTTGACCTTGAATGTTTATATAATTGTGTGCCTGGAGTTTGATTTCTGCAGTTTATCTGTTGTTACTTGAATTTAGGTGCCTTGAACTTAAATGCTGCAGTTTTTCTGAATTATATGGAGTATCTGTTTCATTTTGTTCATTTTAGCCGATTACTTATAGGGCGGAACGACGGAAATGCAAATGATCATCAATGTATTAACAAATTATGCCTCTCTCAAAATGATAAGAGATTGGACTAGTTCTGCCTTTCTTGTTCATGTATCTTACTGCTTTTGGGAGAAATTTTTTATGAACATTCTAAGAAATGTATATAGATTAGACTGAAGTTCTAGTATAGAAGAACTTGAATTTACCGGATAAGAATAGTTACTTGGTTTTTATGGGTTCCTTTAAAAAGTTTCAAATATATTGATAAATGATTCAGATATTCATCCTTATACAACTACAATAATATATGTGGAATTGAGGTCATAGAGAAATTATATATCGTGAATTTGTATTAAAACTTCTGAATTTTAATTTTCTTGGTATGAAATGTGCATAGGTTCCCAAGGTTGAGAAGATAGTAGTCAACTGTGGGATTGGGGATGCTTCACAGAATGCCAAGGGTTTGGATGCTGCAATTAGCGAGTTGGCACTTATTACTGGGCAGAGGCCAGTAAAGACAAAGGCCAAAACATCCATTGCAGGGTTTAAGGTCCGAGAAGGTATGACGCTTGGGATAGCAGTCACGCTACGAGGAAATGTAAGTCTATTGCCTGTTTATTTATCAAGATTCTAACTTGATTTTGGTTGACTTAATTTGCAAATATGACTTTGGTATACTGTTTGATAACTTTGATGCCGCATCCCTGTTTTGTCACTCCTTGGGTTTTATAATGTTTTGTGAGGAGTTAGTACAATACTATTTTCCTGATTTTTCTCACTCAGTGAAAATGGAATGGATTTAGAGCTTGAACTAGCTGCTCTGCGGTTCAGCCAAGGGCATAAAACTGGCAGAAAATGAGCATTGATATTATCATAATTAGTCATATAACAGGAATCTAGTCAGGTTCTCTGATGATCTGTTCGTGCATTCAACCTAGTTCATATATGTTGTTGAATGTGGTGGTTTTTGGTTCTGGTTTTGCATACATTTGCACATTCAATATTGTAATTTAACTTCACTTTTGGCATGTAGCAAAGACATACCTCTCAGAGATGTATTTACAAATGTGCTTACTTCTATGCTTATTGAGATGCAGCTTATGTATTCATTTTTGGACCGTCTTATCAACTTGGCTCTTCCTCGAACAAGGGATTTCCAAGGTGTAAACCCAAATAGCTTTGATGGGCATGGGAACTACAGCATTGGGTTTCGTGAACAAAGTGTGTTTCCAGAGATTAAACCTGAGATTGTTGGCAAGGCTAGGGGAATGGATGTTTGCATAATAACAACAGCTAAGACGGATAAGGAAGCCTACAAACTGCTGTCTCTTATGGGAATGCCGTTTAGAGAGGGTAGTGGACCGTCTACTGTTGTTCGCAAGAAGAAGTTGAAGTCTCACCACTTCGACTCAAAGTCAAGGGGTAGGAGATAGGAAGCTAAGGGTTGTTCACGAACATTCTTTTTATTTTTTTTTTATTTTTTTTTGGGCATTTTTCATGTGCCTACGGTTTCTGGCCTTTTGGCATGACATGTAACAAAATTATGATGTTGTATGAAAATTGGAAAGTTTTTGCTATCAATCAATCTTCTATAGAGCCTGTTCACTTTTGGTACATGTCCTTGAGCATTTCGAGCATCTCTTGTTGCTTGAGAGCTACCTCATCAAACAGAGTTTATGGAGCCTGTTCACTTTTGGTACCTCATCTATTACATTCTATTGCACATAGCATCATTCTTTAGATTAACAAATCTCGTAAAAAGTTAAACCTTGTTCTCATTGGTTATTACCACTAACTTGAAACTGTCGAATTACAAAAATGAAATTCATTTGGCTATAAAATTACGAATAAGAAAAGGTCATAACAAGGATTGTGAAAAGTAGCCATAATCGTCTTAAGAATCTATAGCAAAGGGAAATGCTTTGAGTGTATTGAGAGGCAAATTGAGAAGCAAGATGCAATAAAAATGTCGGTCATTTAATCCCTGTTCTGTTCACTTTATTCCAATCTAAAAATCAAATAAATAGAGTGCACCACATGCAAATTTGCATATTGGGTTATAATAATAATCGGTTAAAAATATACATAATTGTCGTAGCATGTCTGAACCAACTTAAGAGAGTAACCTTCAATCTTTGTTCTTAATTCCAGTATTAGAAGTTAAGCAGAGATTATCGTGATCCAGAAAGAACCGCCATAAATTCAGGCGGTGGGAAACTCTTACTCAGCAGACAGTAGGATAAAATGGTTTATGGAATAGCAGTACGGATGAATAATCCTCCATCAATGCCGCCTCAATTTTCTCTCTCCTCCACTAATCTTCTCTCTCGTCGCTCTGATCTCGTCTTCGTCGTCAATCCTCGAGGTTTTTCTCTTTCTCTCTCCTATTTCTATGATTTGCTCTAACATTTTGTTGCTGAATATCTTGAATTTGTTGTGAGATGTTGATTTTGCCATGGAATTGTTTGTCGGCAGGAGCAAATGGTACGACTGGAAAGGAATGGAAGAAATTATTGCCATATTTGAGGTCTCGTCTTTCTTCTGATTGCAATGTGAGTTTCTTCTTTATTTTTTTGTTTTGGTTTTATTGAATTTGTGGCTTCTCAATTGAGCAAGCTTCTGTGAATTTTGACATGTTTTTATATTCATATAGATGATAGATTTGGTGAATTTGTAAATGTTTGATGATATGTGTTAGAATTTACGATGGAATTGAAATTCGAGTTCAATGAACTAATTGAAGTGAAATTTTTTCGAATAGATGTTAGCAAATTAGACTTTGATGTATTATCCATGGAAAAGAACCTTAGTATTATGTGATAGTGACGAATTATAATTTATGAGTATTCTAGATTGTATCATGCTCCAGATTTTGCTTTTGTCCTTCAATTATAACTTCGAGGGAAAGCTGTTACATGAAGTCATTGAAATTTGGGGGGTTCCTAACTTCCTTTGGCTCATATATCAAGTAATTCCTCTGTTTGGAGTAGGTTCTTGCCATGAAAATTCATATTACATTATCAACGAGGCTAATAGACGGAGGGCCTATTTCTTTCTGATTGCTTGCGTGAATAGAAGTTGTTTCATGACTTAATTTCAATAAAAAATGCTTTATGTAACCTGAATTCCTGTTGAAATTCGTCATTTGATATTGGATCATGCAGTTTACTGACTTTGACTAGTTGATACTTTGGACTGCTTTATTAGTCATTATTGGGAACATCATGCATATGGTATCTCCTTATACTACCTTTGCTGGTTTCTGAAGCTAATTTCATTTTGGCCAGATATGTGAGTCTTTTACATCAGGTCCCAGCCACGCAACTGATATAACAAGAGAGGTATAACTTCGGGTTTTTTCTTTAAAAAAAAATTTAAAAAGTTGTGATCTTCTATTTTTGTTGGCTGCATTGATTTCATTTTCCAGTCTTATATGAATAGGCTATCAGGGAGGGTGCCAATGCCGTAATTGCTGTGGGTGGTGACGGAACCCTTCATGAGGTGTGTTTCCTTCTGCTCACAAACTCTATCTAGAGCAGTTGTTTTCTGGCATGAGTGGAATGAACTTGCGCTCCTGACTTATTTTTGTGTTGTTGGATGTGTTATGAATTTTTGCTTCACTGATCTAGAATACCCTCGACAAACGTGCCTTCGTTTCCTTTAGTAAAATTGATATTAGTTCTTTCTACAGAGTTTAGATGTCATTACTATCTTCTTTAATACAAAGTATTATAAGTTAGTACTATTGTTAATATGATTTCAAGTATGAAATCTAACAATGAACTCAGTTTCTAGAGAGAGGATGTAAGAGCTCTATTTTCATTGATTATGGAAAATGATTGAATGAATACAATCTGTAAGGAAGAGAAGCTATTTATACAACTAATCTTCTTTATACAGGAATAGCTCTTACAAAATATCTAACAAATATCAATGTAACAAACTCATAACAGAAAGTTATTACAATAACAGAAAGTTGTTGTGATTGGGGAAGCTTCTAGAACAATCCAGATTCTTGATACAGCTCAGCATAGCACCAACTCAGCTTCTGTCATCAGCAGTCTTACAAGGATAGGCAGTAGTGTCATCTTGAGCTAGATCATAAACATAGTGCTCTGTAGGAATAGAACCAGCAGCCTTATTAGTATGAATGTCAACCAACTGTATTGTTAACAATATTGAGGGGTTTTGGTTTGCAATAGGTTGTGAATGGCTTCTTTTGGCAAGGTAATCCTGTTTCAAGCCAAAATGAAAAGCCTGCTCATACAACTGCACTTGGGGTAAGGAATTACTGACTCAAGCTTGTTGTTTGCAGAAAGAGTTTCTAGTTTCTTGTTGTTGCTGCAGTTTTCAGTGTGCTTTTTGTTGTGAATTTTTGCAGCTCAGTGCTGAGTTACTTGCTGTTTCTTTCTGCAGCTTATTCCCTTAGGCACAGGTTCTGATTTTGCCAGAACATATGGCTGGTTAGTTACGCTGACATCACTTATCTAGAATTTAGAATTACAAATTCTCAATACATGCAAAGATATAAAACTATTTATCGCTTCTTTATTGCTCTTCAGGAAAAATGACCCTTATGAAGCTGTTGAGCGCATAGCTAAAGGTGAGCAGACAAGAAGAATTGTTGTTTTTTTGTCATTGATAATGCTATTCTTACGTCGTGTGTAAATTTTCACATCCTATGCATGCTCTTGCTAAACTTGCTAATGAAGTTGCTTTCAAGGATTAAAATCACGCCTGGATGTCGGTGTCATTACTGCAGAAGATAAAGACCCTCATTATTTCATAAATGTTGCTGATATTCACTTGTGAGTGTGGTGTAATTGTGATAATCCTTAATTTCTAAATGGACTTCCTTATTAGCTTCTGGTGTTTGCATCTTCACGAAGCACATCTCATGATCCTTTTGTTTTTGTGGGGGTGTTAGGAGTGCAAAGGCAGGTTACTATGCGGCCAGATATAAAACTTTGGGGAATCTATGTTATGTTATTGGGGCTTTGCAAGCTTTCATGGGGCACAAGAATGTAGATCTTAGGGTGAAGGTGAGCTGCAACTTCTGTCCGGTCTTTTTATCTTGGTTACCATGTTTTAAAATTTATGTTCCTTTCTATTCAATGCTTAGATTGATGATGGTGAATGGATGAAGTACTCTCAAGTTACAGCTCTTTGCATTGGAAATGCAAAATACTTTGGTGGTGGCATGAAGATTACCCCCAACGCTGATCCTTCTAATGGAAGCCTTGAGGTGACCTAACTTTCACTTTTTTTTGGATCCCCAATGGTGCAACATTCTCCCTTAACATCTTTAAAGTTCCTTGTCCATTATAATGTCTTTTTGTAAGTAATGGATTGCTAGTTTATGAGAACCAAAAAATCTCCAACTCCAATTGATATCGAAGGATTTTAGAAATACTTTGTGACTAAGAATGGTTTGTCCTACAGACCACTTTATGATAATCTTTATGTGCAGGTTGTGGCCCTTCAGGATTTCAAGTGGTACGACTTCATTTTGAAATTGCACAAGTTGTATAATGGGACACATCTATCTGTTAGAAATGTAACATCAAGAAGGTATGCTCTCAATTTTAGGCAACCTGATCCATAATTTAGTCAGCTATATTGATGATTATTACACTTGATACACATTCAGACCAATGGATGTTGGTTTCCGTTCTGTTACAGTTTTTCCCCATGTAAAGAATCTAGCGTATTCTGCAATAACTAGCCTCAGTTGTGATGGAGCTTTTTTTGTTTCAAAAGTTCATTCTTCAATTATGATTATTCAAGCATGCGAACCATTTTACCTCATCTTCTATACTGAAGATCTAGAAGTTTAACTTGATCCTGATTAATTCTTTCATTTTTTTTTTCTAAAATCATTGCAACAATGACTTTGGCATCCTACAACTTTGACCATTTCTATCTTAGCTTGTAATTGTATTCTATATAAAACTGAATATTGACAACTATACGTTGAAATTTTCAAACAACCTCTTACATAATAAAGCAGAGGAAGTATGCTCTTTTGGTAATGTACATCGCTTTAACTTCTTGCCCGCTCACCATGAAACATCAAATCTCATAAAACTTTGTTTCAGTGTAACAATTGGTGGTTATAATGTTCTAGCTTAGGAATACAAAACTTGTTTGCTTGACATCCCAAGACTATAGTGCATCATGCCTTTAACTGGGACTATTGAATCTGGCATCTGGGTACTGGACTCTGGAGAGATCTGCCGACTTCTCTGCGCTACTTTCAAGCGTTAATCACTGGAAGTCAATTCTATTTTTCACTTATGATTTCTTAATCTACTGTTCCACTGAACATGTCCTGGTTCTTGAGTGATTGCTTAAACAAGCCTCTTTCTACTTGTTGCAGTGTACGTTCAATTGAAGTGGAGCAAATTGATGATGGCGATCCCATTTATATCCAGTCTGATGGAGAACATATAGGTTTCCTTCCAAGGAAACTATGTATTTTACCCGGTGCTATTGAGATGATAACATGATATCCTAGAAATTTCAGATGCGCTTCAGCTGTAAATCTTTGTGATGATTCACTACTTGGGAATTCCTCAGGGGCATGCCATTCATGTGATTGTTTGATCCCCAAGCTTCCATCTCCCCAGGCTCTATTGTCAGTAATTGGTTCGGAGTTTTTCGTAAGCATTTCATAGCTGCCTGCTGTTTTTATCAGATGGTTGTTGATGCGTCTGCATATGCGGATGTGTTCACTTTGGCAGTTCCTTACTAATGTGCACTTTGGCAGTTCCTTACTAACCTGATGCTGTGAAGTAGTTAATGGCTGAAAGACTAGAAATACTGTTGAATTGTTCAATATCAGTTACTGCAGCTATCCAAATTATAAGCTCAGTAATTCGCTAAATGAAACAATCCTATACAAGGAAAAGATTTCTCGTTTTGTCTCTCTTTTATTTTGGTGTCCTGGAGTTTTTTGTAGCCTGTGGATTAGATTGATACGGAGTATGTAACAAGTTTCATATCAGATTCACTCTGCTTTACCCTTTTTAAAAATTCCATTTACTAGGTCATTGTTTTTTATCTCCTAATTATGCTCTTCATGGATCGTAAAAAAATTTTGGGAATTAAATTGCTTAATTGTGTGTGTAATTATATATACACTTTTTTTTTTCACTTGGGTAAAAATTAGAGTATATATAATGCCTTATGCTTCATTTGTCCATAGAACAACTGCAGATATAAAAGAGCCCGATACTATGATACAATAACATGTACGGTATGATTTTCTTTTTAACTAGGGAAAATGTAAACTAATAATCCCACCTTTAGTCGGTCTTCCATAAACAATCCCACCTTTTGAAATTATAGAAACAATCCCACCTTAAACCCCCATCTTCCATTAACAATCCTTTACCGGTTGTATTGTTTTGATAACCGGTTTTCATAGGTTATAAGACACGTGTCAGGTTTTAATAAATTTAACTTTTTTTTTTTAAAAAAAAACAAACTAATAAAAAAAAATAATAATAAAAAAAAACAAAACCAAAACCCCCAGCCTAGCCACCGTATCCTTTCCCCATCCTGCCACCGCATCCCCTCCCCATCCCCGCCCTTGCTTTTCCCGGCAACCCAACCTACCCCTTCAAGGCGCCGGAACCCAACCCCTGAAGCTCGAAATCAGCACTTGCAGCCGCCTAGCTTCCCCAAAAACCCAACCCAATCCGCAGCCCAGAACCCCTCTTTCTCCTTCTCCTTCTCTTTCTCTCTTCTCTTTGGTATGTTTCACTCTCCTCTGAATTCATCAATTCATTCCCTTTCAATTTGATTTTTCAGATGATTGAAATAATAATTTGCATTTAATTTCAAACCAAAAATTGAATTGGAGACGATGGGTGACGTTTTTCAGGGCCGGAGTAGACTATTTCGTGGCTGGGGTGGAGTATTTCGTGGCTGAGGATTGAGTTTCAGTCTTTAAGGGGGCTGGTGTGGGGATTTTGTGGCAGTGGGTGTAGTTTTCGTGGTGGGGGTTGGGTTTCGGGGGTGGTTATTGGATTTTCCGGCGTGGTTGGTGAGTTTCGTGGTGGCTTGGTTGTGGGGGTGGCGATAAGGAGTGAGTGTTGGGTGGTGGTTGGACTAGTGGCTTGAGAAGGAGTATAGTTAAAATAAATAAATAAATAAATAAAGTAACCTGCTTAACAAGTTGTAGGTCAATGGGATCGTTAGTGGAAGATGAGGCTCAAAAGTGAGATTGTTTCTGGAATTTCAAAAGGTGGGATTGTTTATGGAAGACCGACTAAAGGTGGGATTATTAGATTACAATTTTCCTTTTAACTATTGCTACAAAATAAAACAGCACATCTCATGTTCTACACCGTAATGTCATATTCTTTTACGTATGCATTATATACTCTTTTAGTCTACGTGCCCATGATTTAATTGCGCCTGCTCCAATACTCCATATTTGGCATGTTGTCGAAAATAATCAGTCTGTTGAGAAAATGCCAAAAATGAAGGTCACATGAACTTGTAACACAATAATTTGTAGCTCATCACATGAACAAATTTAGGACAATAATTTGTATAAAAGTACAATTATATAAAATATTTTAATGGCAATATTTGCCTATAAATAAGTTCACTGTTTTGTGAATTAAAGAAGTAAGAAGAAAAACAACTGGATTTCCTACTCGCTCTATTTACTCTCTTCTATCTCCATTTTCATAAAATACCAATATCATTCTATAGTTAGAAAAACTTTCATTTTTAATACGTTATCAGCACCAATTCTTAGTTAGGTATATTTATACCTACTTCTCAAAATTATAACAAATAAATACTATTTACTTCTAAATGTTTTGAGGAGTATGCTCTACAGTTGCCCATATTTTGGGATCCTCTATACCAGAAACTCAAACATTTACTGTATCAAAACAACGGTGGAGAAATCCTCTTATTTATGAATTCATTACTATTCTCCCTTGTTTTATTCATGTTGATGTTTGATTCATGCATGTTGATATTACATGCTCATCTTTTACGTAAAATTTGATTTTAGTAGTAACCTTGCATGCAATTATTAACTAAATTGACAAAAAGATGCAGCCTTTTTATACTTATTTTTCTTTCTTTATGATCTTTTATAGATATTAGGGCTCTCGGACCACTATGGCTTGCATTCCCAGTGTGATAACCTTTTACAATTATAAATATTTATATTTGGACCATAATTTTGCCAGTACATTAGACTATTATATGATATTTTTACAGTTAAACAGAATAGTAACGAATAAATCTACCTCTATAAAAGGCAGATTCCCCCCGATTTCACCACAAATCCCTTATCCTTTCCCATTTTTTTATCCAAAAATCACCCAAAAATTTCCACCCTCTTCTTCTCCGATATGTTCCCCGACGACGGCAACCAAAACACCCACACCTTCACTTTTGAGGAAGATTTAAGGAAGATAAAACAATATTTTCTTCTAATTATGGCGCTTGTAATTCTGTTAGTGGCAATATTAATTTTTGTCATGATGTACAAGTGAAGTTTGTTTATTTTGTCGTTTTAGTAGATTAAAGCATGTTTTTGTTTTATTATGTCGTTTTGTTGTTATTAATCATCATTGTATAATATTACCGTTATTATTATAATTATTGTTACTACTGTTGTTGTTGTCGTTTTGCTGTTTATGCGACTAAATGATTTATTTTTGCCTAATTATATAATTACTCACAATATTAAACCAAGGGGGAGAAAAGAAATATATTATTTATGGTTTATTATTGTTAAATAAATTTAATTATCATGTGTTTCATTAACAAACTATAAATATGGAAGAATTAAACATATGTGTTGTACATATGATTTATTATTATAAACTAATTATCACGTGATTTGTTGTAGTTAAAATGGGAGATCTTATGAAAAGACAATCCAGCATCCTAGATTTATCTGGAAAGAAATTTTTGGAATGGAAAGTGGATGCCGTGATGAATTTGAAAGCTCAAGGGTTGGAGCACACTATTAAAGATAATAAAAGTCCCTCTATTCAAACAACTGATACTACCACTTTTGCAATGACGGTTGTAAAACCTGTTACTGAACACGAAAAGGCAAAAGCCTTAGTGTTACTAAGTCATTTACATGAAGGCATTAAAATTGAGTACAAGATGGTTGAAGATCCCAAAGAATTATGGGATTGCCTTAATGAAAGATTTGGACACCACAAAAGGGTGTTCCTTCCTAAGGCATTATTTGACTAGACAAATTTACGGTTCCAGGATTTCAAATTTGTAATTGATTACAATTCAACCATACATGAGATAGTATCTATATTGAGATACTGTGATCATCCAGTCACCGATGAACAGATGATTGAAAAAACACTCACTACCTTTCATGCAAGCAACATACTATTGCAAGAACAATATCATGAAAGAGGTTTCAAAAGGTTTAATGAATTAACGAATGTGTTGCTTGTTGCGAAACAAAATAGTGATCTTTTGTTGAAAAATCATAATCTTAGACCAACTGGGTCTCTGGCCACTCATCATGAGGCAAATGCAACAAGTTCTTATCCACCTGAGGCAAATGCTACACGAAGAGGTGGACGTGAAAATTACAATGGCCGTGGAAATTATTGCGGACGAGGCCGAGGACGTAGTAGAAATAATTTTCAAAGAAACAGTAATTTCAAAAATTCTGAAAAATAGAAGGGACAGTCATCTGGAAGCCACAAACAAACTCCTTCAAAAGGAAAAGACACATGTTACAGATGTGGCATGACTGGACATTGGGGACGTACTTGTCGTACGGCCAAACATTTGGTAGACCTTTACCAGGCTTCCGTAAAAGGCAGAGAGAAAAATGCAGAAGCAAATTATGTTAATGAAGAAAATGTTCCATGTTCAACCCTTGATGTGTCCGATTTCTTCATGGACAATGCTGAAATTGGAAATGATTTCATATTTGGAGAAAATTACAATACTTAGATAACCCATCTACTAATGTAATATATACTACGTTTTAATGTATTTTCTGTTATGTATTGTATTTTAAATGTCTAGTCATGTATTTTTAATTTCTATCATCAATAAGAGTTTGTATGATATAATTCTAAACTAATCTCATATTTATTTTATGAAGATATGGATATGCCTGAAGTTGGTTCCGAATATCAGTGCCTTTTGGACAGTGGAACAACACACACTATCTTGAAGGATAGAAAATATTTTTCACAACTAAAGTTGTTTCAGGAAAATGTAAACACTATTTCTGGGTCAGCAAAATTAATTGAAGGATCCTGGAAAGGCTTGTATAATGCTTTCAAATGGAACAAAATTGATAATCAATTATGCTTTATACTCGAGTAAATCTCGAAGAAATCTCATAAGCTTTAACGATGTACGCCAAAATGGCTATCATTTAGAAACAATGACAAAAGGCCAAAAGGATGGTAGGAAAATATGGCAAGAAACACATTTATGAGAAATTTCCAGCATATTCTTCGGGGTTATATTGTATAAACATATGACCCGTGGAAATCAATATGATATATAACCAGAAGTTAGATGACAAACATTTGATTATTTTATGGCATGATCGTTTGAGACATCCAGCAACTGAGATGATGCAAAGAATAATAGCGAATTCAGTTGGACATTCAATAAGAAATGTTAAAATTCCTCGATCGGATGATTTAACATGCTCTGCATGTTCACTCGGCAAATAATAAGACCATCTATGAACAAAATTGCTATTGAATCTCCAAAATTCTTGGAAAGAATTCAGGGAGATATTTGTGGGCCAATTAATCCGGCATGTGGACCATTTCGATATTTCATGGTTTTAATTGATGCTTCTACACGATGGTCACATGTCAGTCTCCTTTCAAGTAGAAATGTTGTCTTTGCAAAATTACTTGCCCAAATTATCAAATTAAGAGCACAATTCTCAGATTATACAATAAAGAATATAAGACTCGACAATGTTGGGGAGTTTACATCCCAAACATTTAATGATTATTGTATGTCAATCGGAATTGAGGTTGAACACCCAGTAGCTCATGTTCACACACAAAATGGTCTAGCTGAATCACTAATTAAGGGATTGCAAGACCATTATTAATGAGGTCAAAATTGCCATCATCTGCTTGGAGACATGCTATAATACATGCACCAGCACTAATTAGATTGAGACCTACAACTTATCATAAATTATTTTCAACTACAACTTGTTTGTGGTCGATAACCAAGTAACTCACATCTAAAAATGTTTGGTTGTGCTATATATGTTCCCATTGCTCCACCCCAACGAATAAAAATGGGTCCACAAAGAAGGCTGGGATGGAATTTATGTCGGGTTTGAATCCCCCTCTATAATTAAATATCTTGAACCATTGACTGGTGACTTATTTACGGCTAGATTTGCTGACTGTCACTTTACTGAAGCAGTATTCCCAGCCTTAGGGGGAGAGAAAGTGCACCCATGCAAGAAAGAAATAGAACTTATTTGGAATGCAACACAACTGTTGATGTTAGACCCACGAACAAATATGTGTGAACAAGAAGTCAAGAAAATTGTTCATTTACAAAGTGTTGCAAATAAATTGCCTGGTGCATTTGTAGACACAAAGAAAGTGACAAAATCACATATACCATCAGAAAATGCCCCTGCACGTATTGAAATCCCAACTGATAATAAGGCCATTGAGAATGAATCTCAAGACCACTTGGTTCAAAAGATTCTAAACCAAGGAAATTGAAAAGATTGGATGGAATAGAAAATGAGACTAATGATGTTCCCCCGTCAGAAGGTCAAGAAAGACCAAATGTGGATGAAAGTAAAGAAAATGATGATAATCCAAAAGGGGACGAACAAGAAAACAACCTTACGGGGAATGAACAAGATGTTCAAAACATCGATAACAATGAAATTTCAATGAATTACGTATCTACCAAGACTCAGTGGAATAGGAAAGATGTTATCGTTGATGAAATATTTGCAAATTCCATCGCAATCGACATTGTGTCTGATGAAAATGGTGTTGAACCAAGAAAAGTGGAAGAATGTTGACACATAAGTGATTGGCCAAAGTGGAAGGAGGCAATGCTGGCTGAGTTGAAGTTACTTGAAAAGCGAGAAGTTTTCGGAAAAATAACTCTTACACCAGCAGGTGTAAAACCCGCTGGAAACAAATGGGTATTTGTGAGAAAACGTAATGAGAAAAAGGAAATAGTTAGATACAAGGCAAGACTTGTAGCCCAAGGATTTTCTCAAATTCCAGGGATTGATTATGAAGAAACATATTCTCCAGTAGTTGATGCAACTACATTAAGATTTCTGGTAAGTTTGACAGTCACAAAAGGACTATAAATGCGATTAATAGATGTAGTGACTGCGTATTTATATGGGTCACTCGATACAGACATTTACATGAAAGTCCCCGAAAGGACTAAAACTACCAGAAAACCACAAGCCTAGACAATGACTTTCCATAAAACTAAAAAAGTCACTTTATGGATTGAAACAATCTAGAAGGATGTGGTATAACCATCTCAGTGAATACCTTGTGAGAGAAGGGTTCAAGAACAACCAAATTAGTCCATGTGTTTTCATAAAGCGATCATAATCAGGATTCGCTACTATTGCGGTTTATGTTGATGATTTGAATATTATTGGAACCCCAAATGAACTTGAGAAAACTGCAAAATACTTGATGAAAGAATTTGAGATGAAAGACCTTAGAAAAACTAAATTTTGCTTTGGATTGCAAATCGAGCACTCGAGTCATGGTATTTTTGTCCATCAATCAAACTATACAGAAAGAGTTTTGAAAAGATTCTTCATGGACAAAGCAACTCCAATCAACTTCCCAATGGTTGTTTGTTCTTTAAGTATGAAAAACGACTCATTCAGACCAAGAGAAGGAAATGAAAAAAATTTGGGTCCGGAAGTACCATACTTAAATGCAATTGGAGCCTTAATGTACTTAGCTAACAACACTAGACATGACATAGCTTTCTTTGTGAACTTGTTAGTCAGGCACAACATTGCACCAACATATAGGCATTGGAAGGGAGTTCGACACCTACTCCGGTACCTACGAGGGACACAAGACCTTGGTCTATATTATCAACCGAAACAAGATGCTGCCCTCATTGGGTATGCCGACGCTGGATATTTATCGGATCCTCAAAATGCCAAGTCACAAAATGGATATCTGTTCACTTATGGCGGCACTGTAATATCATGGAAATCAACAAAGCAGATGTTGACTGTGACATCCTCAAATCATGCAGAGTTGATAGCCCTTTATGAAGCAGGACGAGAATGTGTATGACTGAGGTCGATGATTATTAATATCCAAGAAGAGTGTGGAATGAAAGCAATAACATAAAATCCAACCACCATCTTTGAAGACAATACAACATGCATCTCTCAAGTAACTGAAGGATATATTAAGGGAGATAAAACAAAACATATATCCCCAAAGCTATTCTTCACACATGATCTGCAAAAGGATGGGGAAATAGATATCCAGCAAATTCAGTCTTGTGACAACCTTTCTGACTTGTTCACCAAATCACTTCCTTCCAAGAAATTTGAGCGATTAGTTCACAAAATTGGAATGCGACATCTTCGTGAACTATGCTGAAATAGGGGGAGCATTATATGCACTGCGCTCTTTTTTCCTTCGATCAGGTTTTTATCCCAATGAGTTTTTCCTGACAAGGTTTTTAACGAGGCAGTATATCAAAGCATATAATATTTTTCTTTAAGGCAACCCATACCCCATTTCATGTGAACATTCAAGGGGGAGTGTTGGAGAAAATGTCAAAAGTAAAGTTCACATGAACTTGTAACACAACAATTTGTAGCTCATCACATGAACAAATTTCGGACAATAATTTGTATAAAAGTACAATTATGTAAAATATTTTAATGGTAATATTTGCCTATAAATAAGTTCACTGTTTTGTGAACTAAAGAAGTAAGAAGAAAAATAACCGGATTTCCTACTTGCTCTATTTACTCTCTTCTATCTTCAATTTCATAAAATATCTAATATCATTCTATAGTTAGAAAAACTTTTATTTTTAACACCATCTATTATTTTAAAATTTTCCTGGCCACAATTTTTATCCTGTCCCCACAGACAGATAAAGAAAGACACAAATCTCTCTCAAGGGAGATACCTGCACACAAATGGCTTCTTTTCTTTCACATGGTTCTGCATCTCTCCACCTGAGTACGGATTACAGGTATCTGACTTCTTTTAAGCTTCATGAATCTCCCCCCAAAAACTACAGATTCAAGTGTTATGGACTTAATAAGGAGAATTCAGTAACAAGGAGCAACAATGCTTCAGTGACAACACAGAAGGAAGATGGGAGTGAACCTGAAAATGTGGTGCTTAAGGTAGCATGGTATGCTTCTGAACTGCTTGGCATAGCTGCTTCAATTTTCCGATCACCGCCTTCTGATGATGTGATCGATGAATATTCTGAGCTTCCCTGTGATGAGTCTGGAACCATTGATCGAGCTGCTGTAGTTGAAACGATTAAAGCAGACTTCCAAAGATCTTACTTTGTCACAGGTATGCAGTCACTCAGCAATACTAATCTGGTTATTACATCATAGTTATCCTTTACTGTATAATCTTTTACATATTCACCTTTCACCATATCAATGTACTGTAATCTTCTTTTGGAACTTTTATTCTAGGTTATAATTAGGGTTGGTTATTCTGTTAAGGTTAAAATATACTCACTAATTTGCTAAAATTTGAAAGTAGCCAATTATATTAGAAAGTGGCGTATCATTTAAGAACCGAGGGAATACTATATGTGTATATAGACTTGTCACAGATTAGTTAAATTCTTGTCCAAATTAGTGTGATTGATGCCAGAGACTTCAGACTTGAATTCGAAATCCATCTCTACTGTATATTTGCGTTTCCCTACTACTCTGCTCGCATATTTAAGTAAAACAAAATTGTTATCCAAAATCGTTTATGCTTAATTAAAATCATACTTCAGTATTTCATAGGTTGGCTGGTGTAATTGGTGCTTAAATTCAGGAAATCTGACGCTTGGTGCATATGAAGAGGACTGTGAATTTGCTGATCCAGCGGGTTCCTTTAAAGGGCTTAGGCGATTTAAGAGGAACTGCACTAACTTTGGTTCCCTTATCAAAAAGTCTGACATGAAACTCATGAAGTGGGAAGACTTTGAGGTAACTTTACCTGGCACTTACCACTCCCTGCATTTGGTTTTAAATATTTTTCCTGATTAATTTGGTGCAACTACAGGACAAGGGTATTGGACATTGGCGTTTCAGCTGTATCATGTCTTTCCCTTGGAAGCCTATCCTTTCTGGTAGGTGTTCGTTCACACATGAATCTTATGTTTCTTTCAATGCCTAGGAAATGTAAGGCCCGAAAGGAATTATAGCTAACCAAGTGAAATTTAATCCACAAAATAATTTGATTCATGATCATTTATCAGTCCCTATGTATTCGACAACCTAGGTACATACTGTGACATACTCTCTATACTTGCATACCTTAGCTTAGAACACGTCACCAGTTTTGCTTGGCTGTAAAGAGTTTGAATTTCACACTGTTGCAACCATCTTTCAAATAGAATTTCTCTGTTGTTGCTGCCAATTAGAAATTTGGGGTTGTCGTGGTGGAAAAATGTGTCATAAAACCGATTTCTGGCAACATGTTTAAGTAGTTCATGGATTATTGGATTGTGATTATATGATCAAGTGTCAGATTGGGCCATTGTTTATATATGTTATATTGGCTAGGAGTGGAACTTTGATTGTTCAACTATGTTTAGAGATTACAAGTGGAACTTTGATAAATGATAAGCTCATACTCCATATAAAACATACATAATTCTCTGGGCTTACAACTTTTTGCCCTTTCTAGAAAGTTTGTAGTATCTTTTAGTCTTTCTAACTACACTTATAAACTATATACTTTGTATGTCTTTCCGTTTTAACTTCAAGGAGAATCTCTAAAGAACCATTGGATGATTATTATATTGCAGCTACAGGTTATACAGAGTACTATTATGATCCAAGATCTGGTAAAGTTTGCAGGTATGTCACAACAAAATGAAGTACGAAGTACATTTTTTTCAATGTTTGTTTTTTCTTGTTTCATGCCTTGATTTCGATTTTCCTCTTGTTGTGTATGGCAGGCATGTGGAGCACTGGAATGTCCCAAAAATGGCTCTGTTGAAGCAAATTTTGAAGCCGAGCAGGCAGATTACTCATTAGACGATTTAGGGGAGCATTAAGTTCTGAAATTACTACAACCATAGGACTGAAAGCTTTGTGAATTGTGATGCTTATGGTTGTGATACTAGTAGATACAGAGAACTACAGTAGGCATTGTAGTTTTGTGAATACGAACAGATATATTAGCATCTAAAGTCTAGTTTATAAGAAGTGATAGATTGATACTGTATTTTTATTTTTGTTTGGATAATTTTTGTAGGTTATTTTTTCTGATGAAAGAAAGTACAAGAGATCAGATCCATATAACTGGACCATCTAAATTTGATTGAACTGGATACCGATTTAAAATTTGGATCACACGAATATTGTCCGGATCTAGATCCATGTAAAAGGGTTCGGGTTTGAATTACAGAATTAGGATAATGTCCCAAAAGCAATATGTTTTCATTTCTATATATCTCCTCTAATGAAAGCCTATAAATTAAAATTGAAGCTCCATACGAATAAATAACAAGTGGTTCAATCTATAAAATGGAAGCTTAGGGGGTGAAGAATTTAAACTTGTTATCTTACACCTTAAGGCCCCGTTTACTTCACCTTATTTTTGCTAAACTGAAATTAATTTTATTGAATTGAAATTATTTCTGCTAAACTTAAATTATTTTTACTGAACTGAAATTAATTTTACTGTACTGAAATTAATTTTGCTCAACTGAAATTATTTTTACTGATTCTCTATTATATTTCTTCTTTAGAGTTACTAATTTTTGCTAAACTGAAATTATTTTTATTGAAATGAATTTAATTTTACTGAATATTATTTTTTGTAAAGTGAACTGAACGGGGCCTTAATCTTAAACATTAGACCAAATTTTATTGGTAATCATAAATTAATTAACTAATTATTATAAATCATTGAGTACTAATTGTTGTTTCACAAAATTCGTTTACAGGTGTTCCTTGAAAAAATAGCATATGTTTTTTTTTTTTTTTTACAAGATAGCATATGTTGATAACTAATACTCAAACTAAAAATAGCTAAGTTAAAAATCAATCAAACACTCGTACACACTAATCCTACATGAACGATAAATATCAAGACCGATGCAAAATGTTACTGCTCCGTAGTAGTTTCCTCTTAGCAACATTTCTTTAGAATTATTTACCCAAAAAAAAAAAAAAAAAAAACATTTCTTTAGAAAAATTGTTTGACCCGCCCAAACAACAAGTTCTGTAGCGCAAAACGTATGCTCAGTGTTTCTAGTTTTCTCGCAAGTCTCAAATACCAATTCTAAGGAGTGCACGAAACGAAAAAAAAAAACCCACCAATTCTAAGGTTTGAGTGTTTGACCCGCCCATATAATAAAATAATACCCGGGTCATTTCTACACTTGAGACTTGACGATTGTAACATCAGTATTATACCTGCTCTTCTTTCTTCATTCATATTCATCCACCTTCTCTAAAACTCTCTTCTTTCTCTCTCCAAATTCCCAGAAAATTACCCATTTTTCTTCGATTCAGCCATGACGTTTCCTTATCTGGAAGCCGTCGTTGGTATGTTTCCCTGTTCTTCATTACTCAATTCAAGATTTCTATTTTTAATTGGGTTTCTGATTTTAAATCTCTGTTGTTTGTTTTGTAGCTTGTTCTGAATCGTTTAAACTTATACGTGTATTCGTTCTTTCTTGTTTTTGTTCATACCCAGTATCTGATTTGTTTGTTTTGATTTGTTTTTATTGCAATTTGATATAAATTACAATCTTAATTTTAATGGGGGTTTTGGGTTTAAGCTTTTGATACCTATTTTTTTGGATTGGATTTGTGTTTGTGGCATTGCAGCTCAATTAATGGTGCATTGGTGTTTTATTGAGATGCTACATGCATTCATTTGTGTGTCAATATTATTGTTTCTGATTTCGTTCATTCGGTTTGTTGTTATTATACTGTTTTAGGATGTTTGATTATCACTGTATTTGGAAGTTCTGGTGAATTAAGAAAGCTGTTTTGATTATTGGGCAATATTGTTACTCGTTATAGTAAACTTTGTGGGTTGATCTTTTGCTCAAGGGAAGGTTATTGCAATAATTGAATTGGGAGGGATTTTAAAGATGTTTCAGATGTTTATAATCTAGATTAGGAAAAGAAGTATTTGAAGGTGAAGAAAAATTTGAATTTCTGTATGAAATAAGGACCAGGCGCTGTCAAAGGAAGAAGTGGTATCTAGCTGATTTGGGTGCAGAAGTTGAATTAACAGAGTTAATCCTTGGAAGTTCATATGGAGCCATCTTATATGAATATAAATGCAACCTTTAGGGTTTTGTTGTATTTTAAGGTGAATTACCAATATAAGATTTGTTAAAATTGATGTAAAACACACGAGTCTTTTCCTTTTGCCTTATTAGTACTTATTTCATGTAAATTTAGCAAAGATAGGGGACTAGGGAATGCTGAGGAACACAAAACATAGGGTGGTTGGGATGACTATAAGCATGCGGTGAAGATGAGGATGGAATTTTCCCTTCACCCCTCTATTCCAATGACAAAATACTCCTTATATATGGTACATGTTCATTCCCCATTTCATGACTTCGCGCAAGAAGCTCAAGATAGGAGTGTGTGGAAGACATTGGGGAGGGAAGGAGAGAGATTTTTTTTTTTTTTTTTTTTTTTTTTTGAGACACTCTACGCTTGAAGCATCTACTCCGAGGAAGTGTGAAATATGAAGAGTCAGATATATGATTGCTTATTTTTTTTTTAAAAAAAAAAATTGCTTCTTGTAACAATAGTAAAGATTCCTAGAGTGTTATATCTGTACAGGAAAAATTAATTTGGAAAAAGAATTCCTTTGATTGAGAAAATGAAATAGAGGAACACCCGAGAGCAATAAGTTAAACATATATTCATATATTACAAACATATTGATTATGAAATATGCATCCCTAAGGGAAAACTGTATGCATTAAATATATGTTGTAAAGTGGATTTTGTAGTTTTTGACAAAATCAAGCATCGATAGTTGTTATAGTATGTTTAATTGATAATTTATCTATCTACTTTTTTAGCAGCCGCTGTAATCATCATACTGTGAAAATGAAACTGAGGTTTATTGTGCAATTTGTCTACTTAAACAGCTTTGATGATTTAATGTAATGGAAATTCAGAAGAACAAATGTCTGCTCTACTGTTGTTTGTGCTGTGGTTTACAGTTCTTTTGTTTCTTGGTCATCTGTTTTAGTTAATATTTCTGTAGATGTGCCATTTTGCTTCACTACTTTCTTGACATTTTCTTGTTTACTATCCAACTTCAGGTTTTATGATACTGATGTATTTCTTTGAAACCTATCTGGATTTACGTCAACATTCTGCTCACAAGTTACCGACACTCCCCAAACCTTTGGAAGGAGTGATTAGCCAAGAGAAATTTGAGAAATCCCGGGCATATAGTCTTGATAAAAGGTTCATTGCTAGTTTTTTTTTTTTCTTTTCAAATCATCCACTTGTATTACAAAGAGTTATCAAGCTTTCTTCTTTCATTGTTTCTTTCCCACCTGCAGATAATGACTTTTTCTTTTTTTTTTAAATGCAGTGCCTTCCATTTTGTTCACGAGTTTGTAACTATAGTGTTAGATTCAGGAATTTTATACTTTGGGATACTCCCATGGTTCTGGAATGTGAGTGGCTGAATCATGTACTGTTGTTTGCTAGTGAACCTGCTGTAAAATACTTCATATTGTTTCTGACTAAGTTTTCTCTTTTTTTTCTTTTGCTTTGGTCCTTCCTCTTTTCTTGTACGCAGAAAGCGGGAGACTTTTTAGTGTATGCAGGCCTTAATGCTGAAAATGAAATATTGCACACCTTGGCTTTCTTAGCTGGTGTTATGATTTGGTCACAGGTATTTGTCAATACCTACCTTATCACACTTACGCTTGGTGTTTAGAAACTGATAACACTTGGGTCCTGGACTTGTCAACTTATCCACTGTCTGGCTGAAGAACCTAACCCTGTATCTATTGTATTTTAAACGGTCAGGATTATCAATTGGTTTTGTGGCTGAGCACACACACTCACACAACAATTGTTTTGGTCCTGACCCCTGATTTTATGTATTAGTCTTCTCCCCATCTCATAAATTATTGTTGTTGATTCTTCTGATTTATATGGGAACAGAACAGAAGTCATTTGCTTTTAACTCATTTACTTTGTCCTGTTTATAAATTAATTTTCTTTTTAATTAAATGAGTTACATACAGTGTAAGGCTGTCCCAAAAGCTAGTTATGCAGAACATGTGCTTGAATTATGTAGAACTGTTGCGTCTTCATTCTGAAATTGTTGCTATATATTAGAGTGTAGTTTGAGGTTATGTTTTTAATGTGAATTTTCAAAGCTTTGTTAGTATGTGGTTTGGTAAATGGGTGGGAAATGATTGGCTAAATTAATGTATAAAGGGTAATATGGGAAGGTTAGTAAAGATGAGAGTCCTTTGGCGCAGCCTGAAACTGATTCACAGACACGCGCTTGCTATGGTAAAATAAGATGATTAACCTACTACCACAACTACAATGCCAAAACCTTATCCCAAAAGGGTGATATACATGCACTAAAAGTTTGTTGTTTAAAATAAAATAAAATTGGGAGATATCTGTTTCAAATACTTTTTGTTGCTGTTGTGTGATGCATTTTTATATATATATATATATCAATAAAACTCTCTCTTTATATTTCTGTCTATGTTTATGTGCAAAATTTGAAGGATATTGTGGTGTATAACGTAAATGTATGGTAGCTGAAACTTACAAGTTAAGGTATATTCTAATGCAGATCACTGATTTGCCAGTTTCTCTGTACTCAACTTTTGTGATTGAAGCTCGCCACGGGTTTAATAAGGTAAATCCAATCTAAATTTTTTTTCCTCCTGTGTATTGGGTGACTTAACTTTTCTTATTAAATTTTTGAATATTATTTATGGTGCTGTGCAGCAAACTGTATGGTTGTTCTTTAAAGATATGGTGAAGAGTATAGTTCTTGCAATTGTGATTGGACCTCCTATCGTGTCTGCAATGATTGTCATTGTACAGGTATTGACCGCTGCTCACTTTGCTTTTGCATGGCTGATATCCTTTATTGCCTATAAATTCTGTAAAGGATTCATTTTTTTTTCCCTAATTGCAGAAAGGTGGCCCGTACTTGGCTATCTACCTCTGGGGATTCATGTTTGCTCTGTCTATTGTGATGATGACCCTCTATCCTGTTCTGATTGCTCCTCTTTTTAACAAATTCACCCCGGTATGTATAATGTCACTCAGTTTCTCTGATTTTTTACGCAGATTATAATTTATATGTAGCCTAATTTATTTCTGTGTGGAATGTGGTGGAAAATAGCTTCCTGAAGGAGAGCTAAGGACGAAAATTGAGGAGCTCGCCTCTTCACTGAAATTTCCTTTAAAGAAATTATTTGTGGTGGATGGATCAACCAGGTCTAGCCATAGCAATGTGAGTTCTCAGCTGTTATATTTGCATTATTTTCTTTCTAAAGCCTGCATTACTAACTGATTACTTTTAAACTATTATGCAACCTTTGTATTGAAACATATCATGGGACCTACGACTAGTCTTTGAAGGTTGATTTGCTGTACTAAATAGTTTAAGTGATGCTTAATGGCAACTTTTTATTGCGACCTGGAAGTTTTAGGGTTGCTAAAGGAATAGGCCGAATAGCTGTTAATCTATGTGGGTATGTGTGTGTAATTTTTTTTCAAAATTTTACTTGATGAGAAATATTTTTATTTTTTTTCATTTATGCTGCTGTTTGCTTCTTGTTGTTTTGCCTTCCTATATTGTGTTTTGAAAATAGAAGGATCAAAGTCAAAAAGTGAGGAGAAAAGAACTTGGGTGTGGTGGTAAGGGTACCTCCTCCCACACCCAAGGGGCCAAGACCCAAGTTCAACTCTCACCATTTCCCCTCCCAGGCCATAAAACCTCTTCTTGTTTTTGTTTTGATCAGATCCTAGTGGCAAGGCCCAGTGTGTACCTTCCCAAAAAAATAATAATAAATTAACAACTGAGATTTGAGGTTGGAAGAGTTAGTTTTTTTTAAATATGCAGCAACCAAATTGCTGTTAAAAGTAAAATTCTGTAAGCAGAATTGGTTTCGTAACTCTCATGACCCTAGCATTTTACTGCTCTTTTGCAGCTTAGTACGTGATACTTGTTTGTTTACTGTGATTTTGTCATTTGATGGGAATTCTATTAGATTTTCATTTTGTGCCCTCATGTGTATTAGTTGGCTGATATGATAACATAAGCTCTTGATGCTGTTTTGGTACAAGGCATATTACGATCTACATGTCTTTTGTTCCATTTTTGTGGTTACAACTTACAAGCATCAAAATAGTACATCAATGAACTGTGCTGGTGCTCTGCATGTTGGTCTATTTATTTGGTTTGTGGTTGGCCTGGAAATGGTAGGATCTTTTGGGATAGGGTTTTTTTAGACTCTGCTTGATTCCTTCTGAAAAATCCTTATATGATGTACAAGGTGATTGACATGGGATGTTTTTTTTTTTTTTTTTTTTTTTTTCCATCTTTTAGTGGACAAACTTGTCCTATACAGAGTATTTAAATCTTTTTAATGGTGAAACTTTTCCCTTGTCTAGATAATTTAAACTGATGTGGCCTTGAAAGATGATTCAGTTGTCAAGTTAGAGATATGAGACTAGGTTAATGCAAAGTTGCTTTCAGAGTTGCTTGATGAAATTTGAGGATGGTATGCAATTTTATGTATATCTTCTGTTCTTAGCTTAGTAATATTTTGGAGTTGAAAATTTTAGTAGAAAGAAACCAGAATACATGCATCCAATTTTAGTGTAAAAATATGGTGCTGAACATCCAAAATCAAATAGCTAATCAATGCAGCAGTCTAAAGAATCTCTAGAAGTCCTGTAAGATCTTGTAACACCTCGACCTCATTATGCATGTTGTGGAAAATACAATTATTAATGCTCCAATCCAGCCAAACCACCTGTATCTTTTCTGTGTGCATGATATGCTTTTGGCAGTTACCGGAATGCAGATAGAAATATGTATCTTATCTTTTTGTTTCCTATTGATTTGCAGGCTTACATGTATGGTTTCTTCAATAACAAGCGTATTGTCCTCTACGATACATTGATTCAGCAGGTAAGCTCAGTACTGGACCTATATAATTTAATTACTGAACTATACTTGTCACCTTATATTCCTTGGCCTTTTGTATTCTTAGTGCTCATGACTATTCTCTCATATTAACAAAACATTCTTATTTTTAATCTGCAGCAAGATTTTATTTTATTTTATTTTAAATAAGGCTGCTTTAACAGATTTCTGGTGGCATTTGTGTGCTCTGTTCTAATTTAGTAAACACTAGCTCAACAGTGTCTTTATCTTTTGGTAATGTGTCCTATAAGTTGCTGGTGAATTTAAAATGCTTTTTTTTTTTTTTTTTTTTTTTTAAAAAAAAAATTGTGTCTTTACCTTTCATTGATGTGTTCTAGAAGTTGCTGATTGTGAAATTACAATGCCTTTTTTTTTGTTCCTGTCAATTTTTTGAACAATTTCGAAAATTGCAAACACATTATGATATTTTTGGGAATTGATGTTGGATTGTTGATGGTTTCGCAGTGCAAGGATGACAAGGAGGTTGTTGCGGTTATTGCACATGAACTAGGGCACTGGAAACTCAATCATACCATGTATTCTTTCATTGCTGTCCAGGTATAACTTGTCATTTTTTTGTCTGCTTTCTCTTTTGTTAATTTGGCTTAGAGTAGGCCAAAGTTTGATCTACTCTCCTTGTCTATTAGCTGCATAATTGAAAAAAAAACTTCAGACTGACTAGATTCCACCTGCTTCACAATGTCCTCTAATTTTTCTTTTGGTTACAGAGTAATGAATCTCTAGTTCATACAGAACAAAATCTGGAACTTGAGATGTTCAATTTTTCATATTTACCAGGTTATTTATACTCTAGTTAATTGCTTCATATATAGGAAGTGGAACTAGCCATAGTTGTTGCAGAATAAACTGTCGTGTAATACCATTTAACATGCAGCTGAGCCTCTTATCTTAGAAGTGTCTGTGTACAACATATTTTGTGCTTTCCAGAATAGTAGGAGTAATATGATAGTAATGAAGCTATCGTCTCAGTGAAACTTAGCTTAGTGAATAGGACTGTCAGTATGTTTTTAAAATCTGATGTGATGTGGGCTTTATCAAAAAGCGTTAGTTTGAAGCTGTAACTATCTGGTGACTTCTTGTTAGATTTTTATGATACTTCTGTAAGAATTTTGTGAGCCTTAAAAATTTAAAGGGAATTGCCAATATTTGTTGGGACATTATTCTAATGAATGATGAAATTCTTTGATAAACATTGACCTCTTTGAATAAAAGTTATCTTGCAGTTGATAGATATCTAAAATTGATGATTTCATGAGCTACTCAGCCCAATATGTTTTCTTCTGACTGAGGTCCTCAATAATCTGATAATGGATTTATTTATTTTAACTCACGCAGATTCTTACTTTATTGCAATTTGGAGGATATACTCTTGTGAGAAATTCAAAGGACCTGTTTGAGAGTTTTGGATTTCATGGTGTACAGCCGGTGCTCATCGGTCTAATCATTTTTCAGGTTTGGATCAATTCTGAATGTACCATTCATGTTTTTGCTGTGAATGTCTTGTTGGGCAGACTTAGCTGTCAATGCTTCTTGAGCCTTTCTAGATTTACTATGATGAAATAAATCTCTTCTTTGAATAGAGTTCCTTCTACCAAGTCATGCGCTATTCTGTATCTATCAAGATTAGCATGGGCATCTTTCTGCTTTATGACTTTACACTACCCACCTAATTTCTTGCTGTGTGCTTCTTTTCTGCATGCTGGATATGTATTTTCCAAATTTTAGTTTCAGTTAATTAAACTGTTTGCTTCCTGAGCATTTAGTAACACATTAATTTCTTTTCTTTTTTTCCGAATTCAGCACACTGTGATACCTCTCCAGCACCTTGTAAACTTTGCCCTGAATCTTGTCAGCCGCTCTTTTGAATTTCAGGTGACATCTTTGACTCAATGTTGTCTCTTTTACAGTTGTACTAGAATCATTGGTTCATGTTTTGATCAACTATTTGCTCTTGCACAGGCTGATGCTTTTGCGAAGAACCTAGGATATGCAAATGAGCTCAAGGCCGGTCTTGTAAAATTGCAGGTAATGTATTCCATTTTGTTTTTTGGATATGTCAAATGAAATTATGTCAGTTTATATTATATTCTTCATTTATACTACTAGTACACTGTGTTTAGCAAGTAGTCGAGTTCTTTTGCCTTACAAGTCTACAAGCCTTACTCATTACATTGCTTGAGCTTCTGTTATGCTTCGTTCTTGCCATTAATGCATATGGAATTGTACTTGATATGTTCATGCATATCTGTGTATAAAAAGTCTGGGTTTGATGGTATCAATACTTGTTTGGAAAGCGTGTTTCTGAATCTATATTTTCTGATAACAGGAAGAGAACTTGTCAGCTATGAATACAGATCCGTGGTACTCAGCTTATCACTATTCTCACCCACCCCTAGTCGAAAGATTGGCAGCACTTGATAAAACCGACAAGAAAGAAGATTGAATGAAGTGCAACTGAGGCCAGAGAATATACTCAGGTGTATGTAGCACAACTTTTGCCACAATTTGAACTGTTAGTCTGTTTATCAGACTTCCACTAACTTAGACTTGTATCTATGCTCCAGAAAGTTACCATTACAGGGTTTGATGGGGGAAGAATCAGGGGAAAAAATGTGGGGTTGTTTTGGGAAATACGTGTATGAATTTTGTCATAGTTCAAATTAATGGTCATAGTTCATTGTTCTTGGTGTTGTGCAGCTTCTGCTTACTTGCCCTTAATCATATAGTCACTGGCTCGTTGCTCGTTTTGGGGCTAGTTGCTCCAAATCAGCAAATGGTAATGAAATAGGCTTGGGTACGCTAGTTAGTTGTACCCCGGAAGGGCCGGAACAACTAAGAACTTGTTTGCCTGATTCACGTGATTAAATAGCTATACATTGAAGTAGTACAAGCAGTCTGAATCAAATTCTTGTTCCTTGTGATTTCATATGTAATTATTTGTTACTGATTGAGAAAAAAGAAACATTATACTTGGGATAAATGAGAAAAACCTCTGAAGTCGAAGCTGAAAAAAGTACTAGTAATAGGAAAAATAAAGGTGACATTCTTCTCCCGTGAAAGAAGGAATATAGGTAGAAAGTGATAGGAAGTATTTGCTTAAATCATAGTTTTTCTTTGTTAAAAGAGGATGTTGACACGTTGAACCCACTTTAAAATTTTAATATGATCGCATACCACATTACTTGAAGCTTAATTGAATCTAATACTGTATCGAATATTTTACTACAAATCAAAATAAAAGAAAAAGGATTTTTTGCATTCTTTGTAAAGTTATCTTAATCACCAAGTTTGTTGATAGAAGCTGATTTTACGAGCTTTCTATTAAGAATGAAGATTTTTCGAATAAAAATATATCTTGAGTAGGTTCGATTATGATTTCTTCACTAAATTGTGTACTCTCTGCTCTAACTCGAATTTGAGCTACAATGAGTGATTTATATTTTATAACTGAAGGTAAAAATTGACATTTTTTATACATACTTTGACTTTACATGATCAATCGCTAGAATGATACTCGAATAGTACTCCTTATTTTTATAGGAAAATAGGAAATATATCCAAAGTATCAATTTGCCCAAACCTCAATAGTCAGCATGCATTAAGGAAAGAAAATAAGAGGGGAAAGTGATTAATGCACTATTAATAATTAAGAGAGGGAAAGAGGGTTTGAATAAAAAGCAGCAATAATTTTGATAGTGGTGGTAGCTTATTCTTATTAACTTCCTATTGAAGATTAGTACACTAGTCAATAACAAATGATGGCATGATTACTCTTTTGTATCATATCATCTTTGATATACTCCATGATTATTTAATTTTGTCTTTTACATTGCTTTTTAGTACTTTTTTTTTTTTTTGTCCAAATTACATTTATTTTTAGACAAAATAATAGCTATTGATTAAATAACAGAACTATACAAATCTATATTTAGTATTTATGATAATAGAGCATTGACTTATTTTACATACAGTTCTAGAACTTATCTTTAAAATAAAATAAAGAAGTAAGAGCTTACTAATTTTTAAATATTATTGCATTAGATATATGATAAACGTTTTTTTTTTTAATATAGATTGATTCATAAATAAAAAGTCATACGATATCTACATAGATATTTAAATCTAGTAAATACATGACAATTGAATCAAATAAACACATCCTTTCATCTGAGCTACCCTAGTTTATGAAGTTTAAGTGTTGTTAAAAAAAATAATAATAAATAAATAAATGAGGTTTTAAGTGTTTAATCTTTCAAAAATTATATTATACAGAGTACAAGTATATCATTAGTGGCTAATAATTTTTACTCAAAAAAAAATTAAAATTGTGGCTAATAATTTAATCAACCACAGATTATATGTTATCATTTATTGATACGTAGAATTTTATTATACATTATAAATGGAATGATCCAGTGAGATTATTTGATTTATTATTAAATTCATTGAATTACCACCTAACAATTCATGTGAAAGGAAAATTCTCAGTCTTTGGCTCTATGTACGCTAGATTGAATTCACAATAATGAGCCTAAAATATCGACTTTTTCCGAGTAGAAAACATAATAGTGCAATTGCTTCCAAACCTAACAACTTGTATTAAGCAATATATTATATACAACTCATCAAAAGATTTGATTAGATTCTCAATTAACTTTGTTACTATTATCCTTAAATCATGCTTTCTACATCAATCAGTATACATTTATTATAACAAATGTCAAATAGTTATGAACTATTGCATCGTTTACCTTTTCTTTTTTCTCTTTTATAAATCACGAAAAGTCGGATTAATAAATTATTAATTTTAAAGAAAATGTCTTTTTACCATTGTCGTAAAAATACCATGATGTCAACTAAAAGCATATCAATATTAACTCATCTTTGCTTTCCAAAAAAAAATATTAACTCATCTTTTCGCATGATAAGGAAAAAACAATGTTACATAAGGAGATTAACAAAAATATTCATCTTACAAAATACTCATAATTAGATAGACACTAAGCTTGTTTTTTTTTTTTTTTTTTGAACGGAGACACTAAGCTTGTTTTGTGGTTAAGAGTCGCAATGATATTCACAAACATATCAAAACGTTGATTATAAGCTTACAAGTTACAACTTTCATAGGTTGATAACGGTACGGTAGACTTTTAGGCACCACCCATAATAAAGAAAAGGAAAAGAAATAAAAAAAATTCATTGATAAAACTCCATAATAATAAATAAATCCATAATAAATCAATCTAGTATAGTCCACTCTATCTCATTTCCTTGGACTAAACAGTGTATAAATATTGGACTATACTATGGCATACAACTATACATTATTTACTCGTATAATATATGGTCCATTACTCGATGCTCTCTCATTCAACCAAATCTTTTTCACCCCTCGATTCCTCCTGTCTACTCTCTCCTTCATTTTCTCTCTCCTCTTTCTCTCTCTACACCTCACTCTTCCCCACCGCCATTCTCCGCCGCCGGAATTCCTCCCTTTTCCGGCGAATACTCCAAATGCCCAGTATTCCTCACTAGCTCAACTACCATTTTCTTCTTTCAATTGGGTAATTAATTCAGCAGATTAATTATTATTAATGTCAATATACGACGCCGCATTTGTGAACTCAGAGCTCTCAAAACCCACTTCAATCTTCGGATTACGATTATGGGTTGTCATCGGAATCTTCGTGGGGTCCACCATCGTCCTCCTCCTTTTCCTTCTTTCACTCTGCATCACTTCTAGAAAATCCCAGAACAACAACAATGGCGCCGGAAAACTTTCTCTCTCCTCTAAACACAATAACAATGCGGTTCCTGCTGACGTCACTCCGCCGATCTCTAAGGAAATTCAGGAGATAATCCCAGCCGTACATCACCACCACCACCACCGTCCGATGATCAACGCTGCTCCTGAGATCCAGATCGATATCGGTAAACCCGAACATCGAGTTGTTTTCTCTGATAAAGCTCCGTCAAGTGGGGAGAGTTTAAGGTCTAATAATGTTAATCATTATAATTATGGAAGTGATAATAGTAATAATAATCATAGTGGTAGTCAGCATAATACGTCGTCGTATGGTGGTCCAGAAGTTTCTCATTTGGGTTGGGGAAGATGGTATACTTTGAGAGAATTGGAATTAGCTACTAATGGTTTGGCGGATGAAAATGTCATTGGTGAAGGTGGATATGGTATTGTTTATCATGGAATTTTGCAGGATAATACTCAGGTTGCTGTTAAAAATCTCTTGAATAACAGGTAAATTTTGATTTTCCTTCTTTATTGGATTTAATTTGGTTTAATTTTGGTGGGTTTTTCAAATTGATGAATTTTATTTGCATTTAATTGTTCATTTTGCTTGTTTTTGGTTTTTATTTTTTGGGTGTGATGGAGTAATGAACTAATGAATGTGTTTGGGTTGGGTTGGGTTGGGTTGGGTTAATTAATTTGTTTGACTCATTATGATTTTATTATCTACCATTTTTGGATGATTTAATAGTGTTTTGAATGGGGTTATAGTTAAAAGATTAAATCTTGAAGTCTCATTTGCTGTAAAGGGTAAAATTGGACTCAAAATTTAAGGGCTCGTTCAGTATCATTGCTAGTGTTCAGTTATTGGGTTTAATTCAATGAAACAGTAATGGAAGTCGATGTATCTGTATATGTCCCGTATCCGTATCCGTCTCCGTGCTTCATGGAAGTAAGGAAGCTTGAGACTTCATGGGAACTTGGATAAATGGCTGTCAAATTTTTAGGTGTTGCTTCTATGTAACTTCAATAAGAAAGAGTATGTTGTAATTTCTTTTGAGTAATTTGTTATTATTCTTGTCTTGTCCTGATAATGTCTTGTGCTGGCTGTAAAGTGGCCCGATTACTCTGTGAACAGCTTTTAATTATGCCTTTTTCAGTTATTGTATTGGAGATCAAATCAGAACCTTATTTCTTTTATTCGTTACTTTAATCATTCCTTAGCTAAGTAATGGATAGATCTGCACAAATGAATAATACAAAACTTAATGTATAGTTATGACCTTATGGGCCTTCTTTCTACTGTCTACTGGTGGGTGCAGGGGCCACCCACTAGTGTAGTTTGTTAATATTGATTATGAGTTATAAACTCGATTTAGGGCGGTTCTTTCTAATTGTCATGTTAAATAAACTTATTTGGTGTTCGTGGAGGCACAGACTGTTCGATTATACAATATGTCATTTGTATATGTTTGGCTAATATGAATGACCACTTTCCAGGGGTCAAGCCGAGAAGGAATTCAAGGTGGAAGTTGAAGCTATCGGACGTGTTAGACATAAGAATCTTGTTAGGTTGCTTGGATACTGTGTTGAGGGAGCTTATAGGTAATCAATTTATCAAGTTCTGATTTCAGAACTTTTGATTTCTGGTTATTGGAGCAGTTGGTAATGTGACTTTTTTTTTTGGGTGTCTCTAGGATGCTAGTGTACGAATATGTTGACAATGGCAATTTAGACCAATGGCTTCATGGTGATGTTGGTGATGTAAGCCCTCTCACATGGGATATCCGAATGAACGTTATTTTGGGAACAGCCAAAGGGTAAATTCCTGCAGCATGTTCATCTATTATTGGATTGTACACCTTTTCAATGTTTTAATGGTAAGCTTATTGACATTTATGTTGGTGTAGGTTGGCTTATCTTCATGAGGGCCTTGAACCCAAGGTTGTGCATCGAGACATCAAGTCTAGCAACATACTTATTGATCGGCAGTGGAACTCTAAAGTTTCTGATTTTGGCCTTGCTAAGTTGCTTGGTTCTGAGATGAGCTATGTAACAACTCGTGTCATGGGTACTTTTGGGTGAGTGTGAATTACTGCTCTCTAGTATCTGTATTAGTCATGCATTTTTTGTTCATCTAATTTTTCATCCTGTTGCAGATATGTAGCTCCTGAATATGCATGTACTGGAATGTTGACTGAGAAGAGTGATGTATATAGCTTTGGAATACTTATAATGGAAATAATTTCAGGGAGAACCCCTGTTGATTATAGTCGCCCACCTGGAGAGGTAAATTTTATACTTCGTATTACACTATCGCATAACTTGCAATGTTTTCCTTGTGTTCCTAAGAGATGGAATCTGCAAATTGATTGCAGGTGAACTTGGTAGACTGGTTAAAGACAATGGTGGGAAATAGAAGATCCGAGGAAGTGGTGGATCCTAAACTGCCTGAGATGCCAACTTCGAAAGCATTGAAACGCATTCTTTTAGTTGCTCTTAAATGTGTTGACCCTGATTCACATAAGAGGCCAAAAATGGGGCATGTTATCCACATGCTTGAGGCGGATGATTTGTTATTCCGTGATGTATGTGGTCCTAAACTCATTTGAGTAATTGATTTGTTGCATTGCTAAGTTTATTTGGTAGTGTTCAAAACTGCTTGTTGAGATTGACTAGAAAGAACTTATGAATGCTGATCATTTGCTCATTTCATGACTGAACATTATCCCTACTGTATGCAGGATCGTCGAGCTGGAAGAGAATCTGCCACTTCTGGTCATGACCATCCTCAAGCAAAGCCTGTTGTTGCTGTCAAAGCTGATGCTAAGCATTTGCGGGAAAGCACTACAGATAATAGTGAGAGTGAAACTAGTAGAGACCATCATCACGAACCAAACAGACGGAGATAGTTTGTAAATGGGTACCGTCTGCATTCATTTTTTACACTTGAATTCTAGAAGCTCAGTTTATCCATTGATTATATTACCTCAATTTTCTCACCCTGTAACTTTATTTTCTACCAAGTAATATATTTGAGTCCATATTATACCTATCTATTCATTCAGTTTTCGCCCATTTTTTATAAAGAAAAACTTGCCAGCTGCTTAGGACCCATTTGTAAAGTTAGACCTTTTTTTAGTTGAATAAATTTCATTATGGAAAGAATTAATGTCCACAATATTTCTCCTTTTCACGACACATTTGAATGCATTAATTAAATAGAATTAGAGATAAAAGTCCATATCTTATCGGATGGGTCCATTACTTTGTCATTTTATGCATTGCTATTGTTGATCAACATCACTTGTTTACTTCAAGTGTTTAGTGCCTTACTAAGGGGTTTGTGACTGTGTGGACCATTTGAACTAGTGATGTTGCCTAAATACACAAACTCTTGCCTTTTTCTCACTTGGTGGGCACTCCTTAGTTCAGCTGTACCAGCAAGCTGGAGAACTTAACGTTCTCGTTCTACAGAATTATATGTGGCCATGCTTCTGAATATCGTTATCGATGCCAGAACATGATCTGTCCAGGGACCCGAAAAATTATTTCATCTTCCGGGTGCAAGCGCCACCACCTTGAACATCAAAGGTAAGCTTCCAAACTGGCTTTTGGCAGTTTTTGGGATAATGTATGTCCTTTGTCCTTCATCTCATGATGTTTTTGTTATATATGCTTCCATGACTATCCTTTTAGCACAAACTCCTATAGATTGCCTTTAATCTTTAGAGTTGGCAACTTTGGTGCGTTCTTTGACTTTTTTTCCCTCCTGGCTCCACATAGAGAGCGAGATGTCAAGATTGCCCCTTAGCTTCACTAGTAACTACAATTCGTTCATTAACTGTATGTAAGACGTTTATCCCTCTGTTAGTTGCCTAACTAGTTCGGAAACCACTCTTTCTTTTTTGTTACACCGTATATTGTTTCGCCTTTCGTATAAGGAGATGAGATGGGTAAATGCTGATACAGCTAGCTGAATCTGTTTGTCTAAATAGGAAAGTAGTTAAAACTACGATATTAGCATGTGGATGCCTTGATTACATACCAGTATACACACATTTTTATTTTCTTTGCATTGACAGTAGCATGTGAATGCTTTTAATGGTATTCAAATTTGATTGGTACTTGTTGGTACCAAGTTGCCATGAAACTGGTCTCCGAAAACAGCGGATGTACTACTATTTTTATACGGAGTACTTAAATGGAGGCTCAACCATGCAAATACAGTATGATTTCTTCAAAACAATATCTGACAGACTGACAGTATGTTTAACTACTCTATCTTATTATTGAAATGTTGTGTTGAATTGTTGATGATGCGAAATGAGCTTGACTTAACGTGCATTTTTGCATCTTAGGTAGCATGAGTTGGCTACTTAGTGTACTTCCTCCGTCTTTTAAGTGGCTTTATACTTATTTGAGCGCATCGTAATTCGTAAATAACGTGATTCAATGGGGCTACTTTTAGAATCGAGTTGTTGGATCAAGTTATACGAAGTGTATATATATCAATATCATACTTTGAATCGACGGGGCTATCTAGAATCAACTTGTTGGATGAAGTCATATAAAGTATGTAGTGATTTTCCTGCCAAAAAATTACTTCTTTGCTACTAGGAATTTTTACTTCTTTGCTACTAGGAATTTCATTTTGTCTGATACAAAGGATGACCTAGTAATGTGTCATGTGTGGGTATTTGTGGAGCGTTCGGAAAAATATGTAACATAACGTGTGCAATTTGGATTAGAACAGCATCTCTCGAATTTTCCGAAGTACGAAGTGTATCTTTACTAATACTCGGAACATTATCTTCTTTTTATAATTTACCATCGAGGCATCATAGAGAATATTTTAGATCAGAGTAGAATGGTCTTCAGTTCTTCACGTCACAAGTTTACCAAACACGAACAAAACCCATTTGTCCCATTAATAGGATTAATCAAACTACAGACAGTTTAAATGCAAAGTAAACCGTTTTTATCACCCAAATGGCCTTTCAGGATGTCGTGGGGTTTATGGAAAGTCCCCTACTTATTATCCTTTCGAGTCCCAAAAAGTAAAAAATTGTCCAAATTAAAACTCAAGGTTACAATCCACACTTTTGGATTGTCTTTGAATGTTTTGGATCCGGTGTTGAAAATTTTCGAGATGGCAAGGGTTGTATCTCAGGGTCATATGATATTGTTTGGAACCATAAGAGACTACTTGGTCACATAAATTCTTGTGGTGGTCTTGACTTAATCAAGGGATGCATGTACATAAAAGGCTAAATTGACGGTTTAAATGCAAAGTGGATTGTTCCAACCACCCAATTAGCCTCTTAAGTTGCATGGGGTCCATGGGAAGCATCTCGATCTCTTTCCTTTCCGAGCCAAAAAAGTCATAAATTTGTTCAAAATTGAAGGCTACAATCTACGATTTTGGACCAATATTGGAGGTTTTAGGGCCCTGTGTCGAAGACCTCCGAGATGGTTGGGGATGCATCTTAGGGGTCATAAAATGTTTTTTTGAAACATATGTGACCATTAGTTGTTCACATAAATGCTTATGGAGGCATTGAATTAATTAAGGGAGATGTGGCGTAAACGTTTAAGTTTATAATTTAAAGGTAAAATGGATTGTTCCAACCACCCAAATAAGCTCCTAAGATGTCATAGGGTCCCTGGGAAACACCCCCAACATCTTTCTTTTTCGGGTCAAAAAAGTAAAAAATTGTCCAAAACTGAAGGTGATAACCCACACTTTCGGACCAATATATATCAAAGATTTCGGGACCCGATGTCAAAACTTTCAAGATGATAAGGGATGCATCTCTAGCTCATGTAATGTTCTTTGGAACTATATATGCGACCACTACTCTGTCACATAAAGGAATGTGATAACCTTAAATTAACAAAGGAAGGCAATTATATAAATGGTTAAAATGACGATTTAACGGCAAAGTAGATGTGCCATGAGGTCCATAGGCAAAGTATATCCAATGATCCAAACACGTTTATAATTAGATTTACATAACAATTTTTTTTTTCCCCCTTGTATATATTTAGTAAAAGTAATTTTCTTGACGACTGTGTCTACAAAGGCAAGGCAAAAGTGTTCAAAGTTGTAGTAAGATGAATTTCTTGCTAAGTATTCTCATATTAATAAAAGCAGGCACTTGTCAAACATGAATTGATGGAAAGTGCGCATTATGATACTATGATAACAACATTGGGCATTGATCTAACTAACTCCTTTTTTTTCATCTTAATTAATTAATAGTTACAGCAAACAGTTTAAATTGGTACGCCAAGTTATGAAAATTATCTTATTTAGCTATTACGTGTTGGGATTTTCTTTCACCTAAATTTATTGTTGGATAATGTATGGTTAAAATCTTAAAACTCTTAAAGAAAGGTTTTTGAATTGAATTCCTTTATTTTCATGATATTGCCATTTAAAAAGCTACTCTTATGTCTTTTAAACTAATCTACATATTACAAAAAAGAATTGGCTAACTAACTATGATACTTCTTGTTTCAAAAAAAAAAAAAAAAAAAAAAAACCTACGATACTTCTTAACTAGGACATTTTTATTACCTAAAACGAAAAGTACTTGGAATATCATCAGTTCTCCATTTTTAAGAGTCAAATTCCACATAGTGCCGGATCTTGGGCCAAAAAGTTAGGGGGGGTCAAGGTTTGATCCCTTAACCTTTTGCTCAAAAATAACAATAATCAACCACTATGCAACAACTTTTTATGTGCAATTATGAGACATCATATTAGTTATAATCAACAACTAAAAATTACTTAGGAGGCTGAGCCCTTGCCGCCCAAACAAAGATTCGCCCTTACACATAATTTGGTATGTTGTAAAGGTGTCTAATGTATCTTACTCTATATACAATATATAAGAACAAAAGAATTTTCATAACAATTATAAGTTGTTTTTAATGGAAATATTGAAGAGGTGTTATGTGAGATGCGTAACACTATTATGCTGGTGTGACGACATGCAATGAGTCTCGCATATTGGACAATAAGTCTAAGAAGTTTCCGAGAAGTCTTATGTTTTGGGCTAGAGATTTAAAGTGAATTTTGGATTTTAGTCTTAGTTTCAAATTTAGGGTAATTAAGTCTTAAATTTAAAATATCACACCAAACATATGGTGAATTTATCTCTCTAATACATTTAGTATTAAACTACTGTATTTCAACTAAATACTCGTTGAGACAATTCCAACAAGTACTCATTTATCCGTGTTTAATTTTATGACTAAAGACAAAGTGATACATATAAATAGTGCAAACGTTAGTATGAGACATTATTTTGAAATGGAGAGAATATTCGAAAAACCAGATATCCTATTAACTACTCGGTACAACAAATAACAGTTCTCCTTCTTTGTTAAGACATAAAAAGGCCATAATATTAAGGCACAATTCTAGCACTGTATGAGTTTAGCCAGCCCCTTGTTTCAGTCCAAGCCCACGTTTTATAAACCCATTCAACATGCATTTCAACCTCAAATAAGCAAAAGCCAATACATCTTCCCATCTCATAACAAACCCTAAACAAACCGCGTAAATTGGTCATACTTGGCAGCCTCAAAATTCTAGTGATTAATCATTTTATTAGATAAAAAAATAAAATCATGGATATTTCCTACAAGTATTTTCCCCTACCATTAACTTTCTAGTACAAGCTAGAATACTCTACACGCACAAACACACATTAAAATAAACGTGACTTTCTCTCTCCACTTTAAAAATATCGCAGCCGTCCATTTTACTCATCTTAAATCCACATCGTCAAATCATTATTTAATTCCCTCAAAAAAAAAATCATTATTTAATAAAACCATTTTCCACCCTCTGATTTATCACGGTGGTCCCCACATCCGTCAACGGCTAAACCACAATCAAACAATTTCCTCTCTTATCATCCCCATCTTCATCTTCTCCTCTCATTTCTTTCTACTTTTCAACTAACATTATTTCATTTTCTCTCTCCTCTGTTTTTTCCTCTCACTTTTAAGTTCCGCTTTGATTTTCTTCCAGGTTTGTTTCTATCTTTTTTTTTAATTATTTATTAATTAATTGATTGTTTGTTTCTTGAATTTGTTGTTAATCTGTTGAATATCCAAATTTAGAGTTTATTTATTATTTTTTTAATTGAGGTTGAGTTTTTAATTTGTTTGGTTGAATTTGTCAAGAATTGTTGGATTTTGTTGTAGATCTGTTGGTTTTGATTGTGTTTATGTTAGATCTATGTGGTTTGTTGTATATAATGAAATTAATTGTTGATTTTGGGGAAAAAGTTGTTGTTTTTACTTATTTCTTAATTTGTGTTGGATTCTGGAAGTGAGAAATTGAAGAAATTGTGAGAATTTGTTCTGTGTTTAGGGTTCTTGTTCGTTGACTTTAGCAGATCTTTATAATTAGGGGTAGATGATGAGCTTGGGTTTAACTTTGAAGAACTTAGCTTAAGATTGAAGCTTAAAATGGGTTAAATTGAACTTTTGAAGGAAGAAATAAATAAAATTGCTGTCTTTTCTTAATTAAAGAGCCATGTTCTGGTGTTGTATAGTTGCTTTATCAATAGATTTAGGTTGTGAGGCTATGTTTTATGCTTCTGCTTATTTTGGCATAGATGTATGTGTATTTGATAGACTGTTGTCTTTCATTTGATGGATGGATAGTTGGATGTTTGAATGATGAGGGTTTATAATTGCAAGCCCAATAGGATAAACATGTGACAATTTGATGTTTTGGAGTTGTGATGATCAGATGTTTAGAAGTTGTGTTTAGACCTTAATTTTTGTTGCTGTCTTCTTGTTAGAAGTTTTTCCGTAATTGATTATATTTTCATTGAGAAGATGTTGATTGTAATATCTGCCAAGTTTTGGTTGCTGAATGCTTCTTTGTTGTTATTTGTTTATTTCAGTTGCTTAAAGAGGAATGAGTCGCCCGCAAGAACCACACAGGCCATTCTTCCCACATGGAAACCCTTTTCGGATGATACTTCCGAAGAGCTCTTATCTTTCCCCTAAGGTACAGGCGCTGCTGAATAAGTTCGAGGATACCTTGGCAGGAAGACTCAGAAGACTTGTTCCAAAGCACAAAGACGAGATTTTTAGCTTTTCTTGGATGATATTAGCCGTGCAGTCGCTATCTGAGACGCATAATGATATCAAATCTCTGATAACTGATCTTGAACTTCCTGTTGTCGATTGGGATGACAAATGGATAGATGTCTATTTGGACAACAGTGTGAAGTTGCTTGATATTTGCATTGCCCTCTGTTCTGAGCTGTCACGACTAAGCCAAGGGCAGCTCCTGCTCCATTGCCTGCAGCGTAATTTGGACCATAGCAGTTCAAGTGAGCTTTCGAAAGCAAAATCTTCAATTGATAGTTGGAGAAATCACATTGGTACTAAGAACCCTAGACTTGAAAATTGCTTCCCTATCATTGATAAGTTGATGGAATCATTAGAGCTGCCCAAGGTTAAGAACTCAGCCAAAGGAAAGGCTTTGATGCGTGCTATGTATGGAGTCAAGGTGCACACTTTGTTTGTCTGCGGTGCATTTATCTCTGCTTTCTCAGGCTCTGATAAAAAATTAGTAGACTTGCAAGTTGCTGGTACACACATGTGGGCAGAAGCATATAATGATCTCCAGACATTTGTGTACAGGGAGATTAGAAATTTAGTTTCAAGTAATAGGAATGTTCTTTTGAAAGAGTTGGAAGCAGTTGATACCATTGTTGGGCAAATTTATCCCATGATTCAAGAAGGCACGGAGCCTTTGAAAACTGAAGTGTTTCAGAATTGTGTTGTGGAATTAGGGACAAGAGTAGACAAACTTTCATCAGGATTAGATCTTTTGGCGAAGGAAGTGGATGGGTTTTTCCAAATAGTGTTGAGTGGACGTGATGCTTTGCTTGGTAACCTTCGACTGTCCAGCAGCGTCTTTGATTCTCCAAAAAAGTTGAAGGAGGAACAATTTGTGAGATGAATACTAGACATGCCAAGGTCGTACATAAACAGTCTAGGTATGGTTTTTATAACTGTGTTGTGGGGAAATGTATGAGATGTTCTCAAGCATATTACTATGCATATCTTGTAACTTGTAATATGTTTGTTCTGAATGAGCGCCTAAGCTTTGTACCTATGTACTATATTATGATAATGATATATGAAAGGATATTTGCTGTGTGGAACGTTACTGCTTGTTTTTCTGGCATAATATGGTTGATTGTGTTAATACGGTTAGATATTACATCAAGGATATAGCTACTTACATAATTTTATTACTCCGTAATCGCATTTTTTCATTTTCCACCTTTATGGCTGCCAATCTTACCTTGTAAAGTGTACAATCACCTGAAATTGGAAAGGCTTTGGCTCCATGTAACAGATTCTGTACTTTTTGTGTTAGCTGTACCATCTTCTACTGCTGAATGGTGCTGTAACAGAATAACATGATAATTTATTTTTTTGGAAACGAGTCAATACCAGTTCTTATCCATTTCATTCCGACGTTCCCTTGCGTGCTTAATTTTGCTGTTTCTTGGCGATGACTGATCAATTTTGTCATCCTTCTAATTAAACCAGTCTTTACCTTCCAATGTTGAGAATGTTCACCGTTTTGTTGTGCGCAATAGTTTGCTTGTTTTGTAACTTTGTTAGACTCTTAACACTGTCAATTTGGCTCAGTACGATGTTAATAATTGTATATTTGTATTGGTTGCATCAGTAGCAGCAACCCAAAAAGTGTGTGCTCTGATTTCATGTTTAACTGTTCTCCAAATACAGTTGACTCAAAAAAAAAAAAAACCTTTTATCTTTTAGTTACATCTTACATACTATGGTTGACAAACCAATTATGTAAAGGTTGGCTTTGAATTTAGTGAGTGAGTTTTGAATGTTATGTCTGAGTTCAACTTTATTCCAAGAACTAGAATAATGTGAGTTGTATGGCTCTTTTGCATCCATAGAGCATTTGTCAAGCTGCTCTTCCACATGATAATTCTTTCGGTATATTGGTGTACTTCAATCAGATGATGAAGCCAATGTTTTCCTCCTCACTCCTTGATTTACTACGGTCTACAGATTGGACAATTTGGCCTTTGGATTGCTGTAAGGCTGTAATTATTTTTTATTACAGAATGGCAGGTTGAACACTATATATATTATCATGCATTTGGTCTTTGTAGTGCTGTAGCGTCTAGTATTCAGCTGAAAGCCCTTGATAGTTGATACGTTATCATGCATCATTCGTGAGTCAGGATCTTGTTTTTTTATACGTCTTATAAACATGAACTTTAAGAAGTGAACAAGTTATCCGTTTTTATGTCTCATTTCATGCAAAATTCTTTCCTTGTGAGCAGATGACTGCTGAAATGATCAAACAGTTCATTTTCTTCTTATAAATAACCTGAAACACATGTAAACCTTTATATATGTTATCAGAGGTAGCAGTTATGGCTAGTAGATCATACTTGCTATGTCTTGCTCTCATTTTAATGTCCGTCTTTGTTTCTGCTCGTAGGCCTGCTGTTATTGAAAATGTTGAGGGTGAACTACTAGCTCCTCCAAAAGGTCCGGATGGAGGTGATGTGAGTGAGAATATTAATGCTAAGGCCTCTGTACCAGTTCCTTATCCACTGAGTACTGGCGGAGGTGGAAACAATAAAATTAGCGAGGCCTCACAAATTGATGTAAGTCAGGGTATTTATGATGAGGCCTCTGTACCACTTCCTCCACTGAATTATGGCGGAGGTGGAAAGAAGAAAATTAGCGAGGCCTCACAAACTGATGTAAGTCGGGGTGATGATGAGGCCTCAGTACCACTTCCTCCACTGAATTATGGTGTAGGTGGAAAGAAGAAAATTAGCGAGGCTTCACAAACTGATGTAAGTCAGAGTAATTATGATGAGGCCTCTGTACCACTTCCTTCTCCACTGAGTAATGGCATAGGCGGGAAGAAGAAAATTGTCGAGGCCTCACAAACTGATGCAAGACGGAATATTAATGATAAGACTGAGGGTAGAAATGGGAGACTGAATATCCAACCCAGGTCCTTGGCAGTAGGATTGATTCCCATCATTCCAGGTGGAGATGGCTCGTTCCATTTTACTTTAGGGCCTATTGATTTTGGAGGAGACATTGGATGGGGTGGGTTTACACCAGGGTATCCATATTATCAACCTCAACCGCAACCCTATGTTGTCGTCTCACCATACACATCCCAATATCCCATTGTTCCTCCATATGCACCCTTCGGGCGTTGGTATGGTCAAGGCCAATCATCACAGGGATACTTTGGTCCTTATCCATATGCGCGAGGCTATACACCAGGTTCATCTCAGACAGGAGGCTCTGCTTCAAATCAGCACAACTAGCTGCGCATACAGAACCGTAGCTCATGAAGACATGTATTGCTTAAAGAAGTGATTGATTAGGTGTATAAATAAGTTTATATGAGAAAGATGTATAAATAGTTATGGCTGCTCTTAATAATCTCAGTAATGTACTGTTATTCATCATAACAATGAACGTACTTTTGCTTGTTCATGTTTTGTCAGAATTTTGCTATTGCTTTCAACCAGGGAATTTTCAGTTGACTCTAGAACATGTTGAACAGAATCAACGCTCAAGGTGGGTTGCTATCTAAATCAGTAGATAAGGTTTTTGTTGAGAATTTCCACAGAAATTGTGTTGCTTCTTCCAATTCAGTATTTCAGTCAATAAATAATTTTCATTCTATTTTACTGTTCTTCATTTTTTTTTTCCTGTAATTTATTTATTTGTTTGAACGAATACTTTAGTTTCTCTACCTTTTGAAAAACTTTTAGAGACAGATGAGCTAGCTACTAGCTAAACGATATCAAACAAAGTAAAACGATTGAGCATAAGGAGACCGGAGAACGTGAAGCTGAATCAATCTTCCTATAAACAGAAAATGAATTGAATTTAATTTAATGTACTATTAATCTATGATAGTATGATAACATTTGTTTATAAGGTGAGTAGTAGTATATTACAAGAATTACTAGTGTGTATTGCTGGACTACTCCAAAATTAGACATAGTTTTTCCACTTAATAACACCATCAATTAATTCCCGATCAATTTAATCCTTTGTTTAATGAGTAGTAATAACTAATAAGTCATTAATCATCATTCCACTTCTAACAAACTCTTCAAAGTAACTCGTTTTAGGAGTATGGATGTATCAAGTATGGATTAGAAAACTGTGACATTATTCAAAGACTCAAAGTCAGCCCCATGAATACAAATTTCTACTCTATTTCACGCGTTGTCAATGAGGTTTTCCCACCGGCCTCATGACATTAAAAAATGACAAAAATCTACTCCTTCGGTTTTATAGGTAAAAGCTAATGAGCGTTTCCGGGGCGTTAGATAAGAGAACTAAATATGGAAATATTAAAGTAAAATTAACATTAATAATTACATCGATCGACGCGTGAATTTGTCATGCATTTCGAACTTAATATTATTTTAAGTAATATATTAAATAGTTATCTAACGTCCCGAGACGCTTGCTAGCAAGATTCTTACTAAAATTGTCATGTTCTCTTTTCTGATTTTCTTATAAAGTTTGCTCCACATGCATTTAGGAGAAGGATGGACATAAATAAATTTGTAAGAGCTTGACAAAAGATTAAAGACGAATCTCACATTGCTTAAATTCAACCAAGTTTTAAAAAAGTAAATTTACTTGTACTGTACAGAATAATCTTATAGTGACTCTTCCTGTCACCTTCTCTAAGTATTATTATGGTCTCCTATTCTCCTTAGAAATGTCAACCTTCCACCATCACCCAACAACACCCATTTCACTCTTCCTATTAATTCCTCTGAAAACCCATCTAATTATCTTTCTCTCTCCTCCAATTACTTAATCTCCCATCAAAGTTTCTTTCTCTCTCCTCCAAATTGCCAAAAAATCCCATCAAAGTGAGAACTAAAGAGAGAGAAAATGGAGCAGAACTTGAGAGGAGTACCAACTCATGGAGGAAGGTATGTACAGTACAATCTGTACGGAAACCTTTTTGAAGTTTCTAGTAAGTATGTTCCTCCTCTTCGCCCTGTTGGTCGTGGTGCTTATGGTATTGTCTGGTTAGTTTTCTTCTCCTTTTCCTGATTTTTTCTAATCATAGCTAATATTTTGTTAAATGTTAGTTGAGTTTTGTGGGTTTTTTGTATTATGAAGTATAAATAGTAAGATCTGCTTGATGCATGATTTGCTTGATCAATTAGTAGATGAAACTGATAGAAAGTTATTTACTGAAATGAGGTATTATAAGAATTGTAATGAGATATTCTTCTGGTATTATTAATGAATATTAATTATACTTAAAAAGGAGATTGATGTAGACGGGATTTGATCCGCCTCAATACCCTCGGGACTTGACTAACGAAGCTAGTTGGCATATGCATTGCGAATAGTATAGTACCAAGTATGTGACTATTTTGGCTGTGTTTTGTTTAGTGGGAAACATATTGAGTAGGCTGCGTTTGTTTATAAAAAAAAACATTTTGAGCAAAACTTATAATTTTTGTGGAAATTTAATATATGTGGAGAATTTTCTTTTTATCAATTTCCTGTCGTTAGTACTTCGTTAGATAGGTTAGGGAGGAAATTATAGGAAGAAGGGTGGTTCCGAGAAGACGGGGAAGAAATGTAGTGGAGGAGAGGAGGAAGCAAGGAAGATGTTGAATTGAGGAGTGGGAAGGAAAATGTGCATTTTTTCTTTGACTAAAGAAAATATTCTCTTCTTTTTGAGAAAAGCTTTTCAACTCAATATTTATATTTTGAAATCAGCTTATAATAATCACTCGAAGGCAAATGGAAAAAACTAGATTTTGTGGGAAAATACAGCCAAAAATTGTAATTTTCTGTATTCATCATCGTATCTCAGGTTTCAGTTGTATTTCAGTATATGATTTTGTAGATTCAAGGTTGTTTTCTTTTAGTTATTACTCCGTACTTCGTATTTGGCTGTTAAAGACTGGAAATTCCAGAGAATGGTCAGAATGCCTAGTAAAACCTCTTAATTTTTACATAAGTTTACACTATCAACTGTAGTTTGTTGTTAAAGACTCTACTAATAGACTACGCAGGAGTTGCTTTGCATTTAATCTTATGTGTTTAGAAGCATAAGATGCCATCATGACTTAGTGGTCTCTTAGGCTTTACTCTTGCTTTTGCTTGCTTATTATTTAACTGAAGATCAAAACTCATGAGCTTTTGTGCTTTTGATACTTAAGCTAGCCTATTGCTACTACAGATGTGTTTGTAGTTGTTTACTAATGATGGTCAACTTGATTTTTTTATCATTTTCTCAGTGCTGCTGTCAATTCAGAAACACAAGAAGAAGTAGCAATCAAGAAGGTCAGCAATGCATTTCATAACAGAATTGATGCCAAAAGAATACTCCGTGAAATCAAACTTCTTCGTCACATGAATCATGACAATGTAAGTTTTATTATTCAGTGTTTTGTAATGGTGATTTTAAGGTATATATATTAAAATTACTATCCCTTTTTCATAACCATGACATTTTGAAAGGTATATATATTAAAATTACTATCCCTTTTTCATAACCATGACATTTTGATGGTATAGGTAGCACATTTTCTTGTTTGTTGCAACTAACCAAACATAAACACTTTCTTTCACTTTTCAGTTTTCTTTGCTCCAAAACTCAAAAGCCATGATCAATATTATGAGTTGGAATCTCTTATTGCAAGAACATACTGTTTAGATTTCTTTTTGCATAGACTTTACTGCATTGATTTGAAACCCCACTACACTGAAGTATTCCGAACAAGTGCTGCAAATCATTTAAACGAAGATAATCAATATGACATTTAGAAGTTGAACTCGTGTGCATTGTTATATGATTCTACTCTTTATTTTAAGTTACTTTATACGAAGTATATTATTTTATTTTTTGAGGAGTTTATGACTCCTATTCATTTTAGAGATTTTTTTAGTTGTGAGTTTCAATGTTGTCTTCTAATTGGTCAATTTTCGTCCTAGCACAGGTTATCTCCATCCGGGACATAATACGACCTCCACAGAAAGAGAACTTCAATGATGTATATATGGTTCATGAACTGGTGGATACTGATCTTCACCAAATAATACGATCCAACCAACAGTTAACAGATGATCATTGTCGGGTATGTTTGTATGAAGTTGTAGATGTTTTTGAAATTATTAGTTTAATGAACAATACCTTTCTTAGTCAATAATCAATCTGAAGTTGAACGTTTGTGTCTAGCTTTAACTGTGTTGATGAATAATATTATTTCACTCCCATGTCTCTCATAAGAGGAAAATGTGGAATTTGGCTGTCTTAGCTTAAAATATTAGACATTTGTCTTCATTAATAATCTTCTAGTTGAAACTTGAAAGGCTGTTTTGTCTGTTTTCTTCTAAGTGAAAAGATTAAATACGACAAAAGCTTAATGTTTGAAAAGCATTGGCTTGTTTTTTCTCTTGGCCTTTTTCTCTATCCTTCTAAGAGTTGATACAAATGATTGAGGGTCAAAATGTCGAATCCTTTTGCTCATCTTTTAGTTGCCATTGCCTGCGTCCTTGCTACTTTGAATTTGATGCCTAACAAATGATTGATGGTCAAAAAGATTAAATACGACAAAAGCTTAATGTTTGAAAAGCATTGGCTTGTTTTTTCTCTTGGCCTTTTTCTCAACCCTTCTAAGAGTTGATACAAATGATTGAGGGTCAAAATGTCAAATCCTTTTGCTCATCTTTTAGTTGCCATTGCCTGCATCCTTGCTACTTTGAATTTGATGCCTAACAAATGATTGATGGTCAAAATTTTTTTCACAGTATTTTCTCTATCAAATATTACGAGGCTTGAAGTACATTCACTCGGCTGGTGTGCTGCACCGTGATCTGAAACCTAGCAATTTGCTAATGAATGCGAACTGTGACCTTAAGATTGGAGACTTTGGACTTGCAAGAACAACTTCAGAAACCGATTTCATGACCGAGTATGTTGTCACTCGGTGGTATCGAGCTCCAGAATTGCTTTTAAACTGTTCCGAGTACACTGCTGCAATTGATACTTGGTCTGTTGGATGCATACTTGGGGAAATCATGACCAGAGAACCCCTTTTCCCTGGAAAGGATTATGTTCATCAGCTGAAACTTGTTACTGAGGTAGGTTCTTATGTTTAAAATATTGATATTTCTAGTCATAAGAATATAAATTCTTTCTAATAGCATGAAGTCAGAGAACTTTTGTTTTTTTTTGGTCATTTTTTCCCCTAGACTACACAGCTGCCAGTCTCACTACCTTTTTACTCATTCTACCCAATGATAACCTAGTAGCATACAGTACAGTAATTGCTTGTAAAGCCCGGAAAAACTGTAGTCTGTTGTGACTTGTGAGATTTCAAACATATTTCTCTTGTGTATCCAAGATAAATGTAGCCTCATCAAACAGGATATTGTCTGGATAGAGTGGTCTGTGGATTTTTGACTGAAAATTGGCAGGAAAAGATGATAAATCCTGCAAATTCTATGTTTTATACATGCTTATCACTTACTGAGATCTGTTGGCTAAGAAGCTATGTTAAAATTATAATTTTCCTCAGTTGTCCTGTTGGTCTGGTGTTATTACTCATTACTGTATAATAACATTATTTTGCTAGTCAATTCACCATATCATTCTACCCGATACGCCAATGCCTTCAACAAAGCTCCCACCTAGGCTGGTATACTGAGACTACTGACTTATATCTGCAGCCATACCTTTAAAAATACAGAGAGGCTGTATCCCAATGATTGCAAAGAGGCTGCATGAATGCCCCCTTGATTTACTAGTCAGCCGTCTGTACAACTGCATTCCAAATACTCCTTATGAATTAATAGTGTGAGAGGTTTTCTTTAGTCCATACTAATCCATAGTTAAAAAATTGTTATTAGATGATTTAATGACATCTTATAGTAATTCATCTTTATCAAATTAATGGAACTCTGTTATTTGCTTATTCAAGTACCCTCCATTTATTCCCTTTTGTGGTCTTTATTGTCTGGAGTCCCTAAAGTGTCACAATTTGGAAAGTCTTGACATATTTATTATGGCTCTTTTATCTCTTGGCAGCTCATAGGTTCACCTGATGACTCCAGTATAGCATTCCTACAGAGTGAGAATGCTAAAAGATATGTTAGGCAGCTTCCTCAATATCCAAGGCAACAACTCTCTGCTAAATTTCCAAATGCTTCTCCGTTGGCTATTGATTTGCTGGAGAAAATGCTCGTCTTTGATCCCAGCAAGCGTATGACAGGTATCATGATTTAAGAAAATTATCATTATGAATGAAATATGCAACTATTCGTTGGAGAAGGCATGATTTGGATTGCCCAGTGACTTGTAAGCTAGAGGCTTAATCGAGTTGAGTTGAGCCTGTCAGGTTCAGATGAGGTTTATTTTGCGAGTTAGGTTTACTTAGGTTTTTCCGTGGGATCGGGAAGAAGGAAAAGGCAGGATGGAGTGTGCATGTGCAAGAGAAGAGGAAAGGGAGATTGAGTAGAACATGGAAATTGGTTAATGGCTTGCATTGTTAATCAGTTAAAAAGATAGACAATTTGAGAGCAAAGGGTAGAAAAAATTGAGGGAAAACAGATCACAAGCAGGCAGACTGTAGAGAAGGCTGAGGTAGGAGTGGTTAGTTTCGCTTCAAAGGGGAGGGTAGGATGAGAAAAATTAGTATAGCCTGTTTCCTGGTTAGGCCTTCTTGAGGCAGCTTGGCTTAGTTTAGCTCGTCTTTGAATTCATACCAGTATTTGTTGAATACCAATTTAACGCTTTTTCTCTGATTTTGTTCAGTTAACGAGGCACTCTGCCATCCATACCTTGCCCCTCTACACGACATAAATGAGGAACCTATTTGTCCCCAGCCATTCAGTTTTGATTTTGAGCAGCCATCTTTCACAGAAGAGAATATCAAAGAGCTCATTTGGAGGGAGTCCGTGTCATTCAACCCAGATCCCCTCATTGGTTAATTGTTGTACCAGAAGTGACTTTCTTTCAAGAGACGATGAAAGTGAAATGTGACATGGTGATAAACAGTGGTATAAAGCCCTCTTTGTTCTGAAGAATAGCAGAATGTAAATTGCTTATAATAGATGTTATGGTATATCACTGCTTACCATAAAATCTATGGAGATTCCTTTAAGTGCCACTGAAATGGTGTTGAGGCAAAAATGCATGTACATACAGCACGATTCTCACTATTAGACGATTTTTTTATACCTTGTTACCTTAGGAATGTGGATTTTTTCTGTCTTGTTGGATGATGTAGCATCTTGTTGTATCAAATAATTGATTCAGTGCGCTATTGTTACATAATATTTGACATTAGATTGTATGAGTATCATACTTGATCACATTTTTCTATATGAATATCCTTTAAGTTTAAGCTCGATATTATCAACTGTATGTCACTTTGCATTTCCAGAATCCTCCTCATATTTTGCTGTCCTCTCTACTGCTCTACGTCTGAGCATTTCCGGGGCGTCTTTTTCTTCCTTTCATAGTTTCCATTAAAATGACGATAAAAATGAAAATTATTACTCCATTACTGTGTAGTATACCAGCAAATCAAGAGAGGTAAAAAAAAATCTTTTATTTTAAAAATGTCTGAGCCCGGGTTCGAACCGGGGACCTCTAGTGTGTGAGACTAGCGTGATAACCGACTACACCACCCAGACTTTGATGCTATTACTGAAAACAAGACACTAATTACTCCCAATTTATTGGAAGTAGACTATTAGTTTATATTAGATGTATTTTGAGAAAAATAAATAATAAATAAATTATCAAAGTTTGATCACAATAAGAATACAAACATCTAATTACCGGTGCTAATGATTTTTTTTTTTTTTTGGATAAGGAAGACAAAGGTCTGTCCCAATTACATTGTACTGTAATAACAACTATACTTGTGAAGTTATTGATTAGTATAAGTATAGTTGGTTGTTGAGCTTCTAATGCATTAGTATTCCCAACGCTCGACTGTTCACATTTCCAAACACCCCTTTTCACTCTTTGCTACTCATAAGTCGGAATCACTAGTCATACGAATTACGAAGTACTGAGTATAAACCCATCTTTCTCCTCTCCTAACGTCCAGCTCAATTTCAACTTGCATATTCATACTAGAATCATTTTTTACGACATGATCTTGGCGTCTCTTTCGCTACACTTGAACCCTTTATGAATACTAGATTTGTTTATCCATCTCCGAAGGCAGCCTCCTCTTATAATCCTTCCTGTTTGATGGACTATGTTGTCCACTTGATGAACAAGCACCTAGTTGATAATTACTACTTTAAGAGAGTAGCTCCTGACTACCATCCATATACTTTGGCGTATTATTTTGGATTCAGTGTCTTCATGCTGGCCGTGAGGCCAATACCCTTAACTCTGAGCAGCACCAATTCTTGATGCATTATCTGGACCGCCACCCCCTGGAATCTCTTCCAGTGGCAGCTCCCCTTCTTCCTCATTTCAAAACTCTCTGCACTTCGGAGATACAGATCATGAAAAATAATTATGGTTTGGTCTACCCCAGCATCCCATCTCCTGCACCAGCAGCAGTAACAGCGCCTTCTTTCTCCCCAACATGCCTGGGATTATCGCTCTCTTGGAGGATCTGAACCTGCTAATTAACGGTGACCCCCAGGTGATTCCTTCTATGGGAAAGCACATCTCTGTTCAGGAAGCCGGAAACCAAACTAAGGTTTTTGGATACTATAGGTTTCCACCTCTCAATCAAAGGTCTGATTTTGAGAAATATGCTCTTTGCTCCCCGGGTCTGCAGTATGCCTTCGAAGCAGACAAGTGTCTGAACAAGTCATTTGCTGATAGCTATCATAACTTCGACTTTCCCACCACTCATGCTAACGACAATCTTCGCCCTATAGCCAACTTTTTGCACATGAATAATTCCATGGCTTGGTTTCATCAAGTCAAGGCTGTTGCTGCAACCGTAGCGAAATACTTCACTGGGTCAGGGACTCTGGCCGACTGCGCCCCCCATGGAGTAACTGCCAACCAGTATGTCTGTGTTATGCAGCCCCCTGCTACCAAGAAGATCACTCCTCGCCACTCAGCTGATAAGAGAGCCCTTTTTCCCTTTGCTCTCCGCCTCACCACCAGTCACCAACCCAAATCCACACACTGAGGCCTTGGCTGCTCTGGCTCAAACGCATATCCAGATGTTCATTGGCCATCCCTACCTTAGTCAGTTTGGACACCCAGTCAGGTCAGGTCCGTTCTGGGCATTTCGCCCTATAGCAAAATCAGAGGTTGATGACTCTTCTTACCTCTCTCTCTCGAGATACGTCAAGAGGCTCATGAAATATAAGTAATGATCAACCATCTTTGATTTTGCCTATTTCAGTTTTTTAATCTTTGTTCTGTAACTATTGTTTTAGTTCAGTTGCTCAAACTTTTCTCCAAAACAAAGTCTGGGTAGTGTAGTGGATATCACCCTAGTTTCACCAGCAAAGTTTCAGAATTATATTTAGCAGTTTGATGCTGTAGGAATTTCCATTCTATCGAGTACCAGTAAATCTTTTCTTTTCAGATAGAAGGCGCTTTTACTAATCTGATTGACCTCCAAGAGATCAAGAACTGTTCTTGCCTATCAATCTGTATCTATGAAAAATTATAATTTCTCCATTAGTCCTTATAATTTAGGACAGAAATCTATTGTAATTCCTCCCTACATAATAAGTCACTATCCAACGATAACCAGTCAAAATATAAACTTTCCTATACTGCTTTAAACAAGACTACATCAATTTAATGGATACCAAGTTTAAAATTGACCCCAAACCAAATGTGGCCTGATATTCAAAGATGACAGGAGTAAATACATAACCAACTACGAATAAGTCCTAATTTCTTATAATGCCACCTATATGCACTCTCGTAAGAATTGGAAACTGTTTTTTCAGCACTTAGACTACATTTAGTATACTTTATAGGAAAAAAAGGTTGACAGATAGCTAATATGTGCAATGGAGGGAAGAACACTAAGGGAAATAACATCTTGTGACCTTTTCTTATCTTTAAAGGCGATGATTTGCCTTTTTTAGGGGTAAATATTGAAATCTCGTAAAAAATAAAGTAAAATTTTCTCAGCCAAGATTCGTATTTGGGGGGAGGGGGGTGTCATGGGAGAAGGGGGTCATGGGAGAGGAGGGGCATTACGATAGAAATAAAGATGAAAATTCCAATCTACATTCCGAGATAGCACAAAGGCCTCCACAATCCACCATTCATCCACCATTCTTTGATTAAAACCAAATACGAATTATTAACAAGCTGATGCAGTTTCTATGATGATCACAGACAATCAAAATTTCTAACAAGAGTCAAAATTTTCCTATTTTTTAAACAGCATACTGTAATCTGTAATATGAAGCAGCAGTGTAACGTACTTAACATAAATGTGCCCTTTCACGAATATGGAAATTTCTTGCGTTCAATTCCTCCCTGACTTGCACAGCTAGAACAAGAGAAGTTATAGTAATCACCTTCGGTGTGTCATGCCTTGTATGTCTTTGAGTCAATGGTGAAGACGAGTAGACAACGAACTACCTCCATCCAAAATACCACAACTTTATTAGTAAAAAAAAAAAGAGGGAAATACGAAGTGGAAGAAATAGATTTTTCTAGAACAAATTTAATACTGAACATTTAGGTAGGAAAACGGGTATATGCAATCTTTACTCTTTAGTATTACTTGTAAAAAGTTATTCCCTCAGTACAATTTTTGAATGTCCAAGGAGTATTTTGGTGAAATCTTGATACACCCTCAATTTAGAGGGATAGGAGTATTGGGGATTTTTGGACTGTCAAGACTGATGCCAGATAGTATATTAGTCTAGCTACAAACCAGCTAGGACATGAACATGGCTGATAATATCTTATGGATATCAATGAGCACAGTATATATGAAGACGAAAAAAAAAGGACCATAGTTCAAAGTTCAAGTATCAAGTTGAATGCCTGAATTGGGGACTAATAAAGTCAGATTGGCAAACCTAAGTGCTGGATGTTTCAATCTGAAAAAATCACTGGCTTATCAGATCTTGCTGTGTATTGCCCAACGAAACACCATGCTGCTGAATGATCTGGATGCACTTTAGCAGGATATCTTGTTCCGTGGAATACCTCTCTGCTTTGCTCTACAATCACCAGAAAATGGTAAATATATATCAATTGAAGTCTGACAAGAAAGAAGAAACACCCGCAGGGAAGAAAAGTGAGAAATGTCTACCTAGGAAATAATGTATAGGAGAGAAACTAAAATGAAATCCTTGCCTTTTACAAGAAGCCATCACCCCCATATTGCACATGTACTATGATGATGTATAAGCCTAGGTGGGTGTAATAAACTGCCATAAATTTCAGGCACTAAAGAACTCAAACTTCTCAGTCATCGGACCTCAGTCTTTAACATAATATTTGAACCTTTATAAACAAAAAGTAAATCCAATGGACCAAGAAATCAAGAGCGTGTTTGGAATACATAAAACAAATTCATGTTATACTGGCAACAATGGGAGCAGGAACCTGATAATTTTAACTGCAGTACTCAAAGAAACGCAGGATATAAAACCTTTTGCTAAAAGTGAATTAGCAACATTTTTAGCAATTCCGCCAGCTTCAAAGCACCATATGCTCTATTGTTTAGATATTATTAACGTACATCTTATATATAAATTATACTTTCTGAAGAAAAGTGTATACGAATTAGTGCACAGGGGAAGTACCAGCTGTTGGAGATTGCATCCAAGAGTCAGTTCAGCATATGAATTCTCAATGCGAGGGAGGTAGCAGTAAGGAGCCTCACGTCCCAAGAAAACTTTTGGATACGAATCTAGCATTGACTTTATGTCAGCTGAAACCTGGGGAATTTTTTCCATATTTCTGAATTGCAGTGGGATTTTACTGATAAAAGCACGCCACCCAGCTCGAGACTTGTTCACAATGACCTGCCAAATGTGACAATGACCCAAAGTAAACAAAACATATTCATGTACTGTTGCAATCAAGATTCGTGATAATAATCAACTTATTTTCAGGATCTGTATAATAAAATTAAGCACAATTAAGATGTTGACAGGGCAATCAGCAAAATGCACTTAATTCCCAAGGGTAAATTAAAAATTCAAACTGCAGAGCAGCAAGACTGATTCACTAATGCAAACTAGCAGTCAAGAAAAAAGTAACTGTAAATTCTTGAAAGAGCTATAGAGCTAGAGACAGAAAAGCTTTCACCTGGTTGGAGAAAATAGAATTCGGAACTATTACTGGAAACTTTTCAACATTCAATAATGATGTAGTAGTTAAACCCATCTCCACCACTTGACCTTCTATTGATCCAGCCTGCAAAAAATAAACAGCCACAGACGAGGGAGACATAAACAAACCAAGCTACAAAAGAAACCCACTCACAAAAGGAGAAATTAACAGGGAAAAAAAAAAAAAAAAATTTACAGGTCTACAGCTGAATAAACCCAATAAGGCTATTAAACTGAAGAAAAGGGGGCCTAGAAACTCAAAGGTACAAGCTATTACTATCAAATAAATTAAAGCCATAACCAAGCAACTGTATATACAGCATGCTACCCTTCACGTTCACGCCACATAACAAAGACCCTGAACTTTGATGAGCTACTTTCAGAAAACAGAAGGGGATAGAATCAATGCAGTCACAGCAAAAACATATGCAAGACCTGTTAACATAACTAAAGGCATTGCTAAAACCAGGGAAGGGTAATGCTCAGACAAGGAGTTTTATTTTGCTAATAATAAAATTGAAAGAGAGATTAGGAAGCATGCCTTAATGGTATCTCCAAGTGAAAATGGCTTAGAGAACTGAATTGACAAGCCACTAAGCACATTACCAAGGATGTCCCTTGCCGCAAATGCAGTAGCCACTCCTGGACAAAGAAGAACAGAAGAAAATTTAATGCACAAACACACACTTGAGTAGCCAATATGATAATTAGCAGACTTTAAACTATGATAAGTTAGGCACAGGATGATAGGATAACAAGTAGATACATGTAAACTTTATTAAGTGGCAAAGATAAAATTTCTGCAATTTGGTAGAGTGCTGCAGAAACTATGGCCTGAGAATCTTTTTTTCCTTTAGTTTCTTCTTCTTAAGGCGTTAGAGTGGAAATTTAAACCAAAAGAGCCATCCACTTATTGCGAAAATCAAGGTCAATAAAGTGTTTCTCACTAGAACTGGCTAATTAAGCATAGAGCACAAAAGAGCTAGAGAAAATTTGTTACATCTGTATTCCTCCCACAGTTTTTTGGTCCTGCCCTCTCTTCACCATGCCATTGACACAGGAAAAAGATCCACATCACCCCAAAATGAAAATTCTATCAAAGTAATTATCACAACTCAAGTTGAATGAGAATTAATATGTTGTAGTCTGAACAAGCTCTGGCAGTTTCTTTGAAGATGCCTAACATGCAATATGATGAATAAGTCACACACAGGCATATGATCTCAGAAGAGCGATAAGTGCCTTCACTTTGCCATTATGAATCTATACTATCATAAGGCTCATATTGTGATACTGGAAATTAATGTTCACAACAAAACATGTAAGAAAAGAATAGAAGAACATGCCCAGTTTAGAAGTTTGGAATACTCACCCCCAATACCACCAACGGTAATAATAGACTGAACAGCCACACCAGATGCTTCTGCTATAGCCATAATTCCAACAGCTAGAAGGCCAACAGAGGAAATCTTGTCCAAAGTAAGCAGCCTTTCACGATCAAGCAGTTGAAGTTTTTCAGAAGCCAGGGCACGAGCAAACAAATTAGTCTTCCAACGTTGCACAAACCATACAAGTGAAAGGGCAACTGCCCCTTTCCAAGCCTGACCAATCAGCTGGGATGCAACAGCATCTGGAGCAATCAAATGGCATCTGCATATCCACAGAAGCTGTATTGTTTAATTTATCTGAGTAAACATTATCTGACAAACAAAATACAAGAATAATATGTAAGTAATACCACTGACATTTCAGAAATCACCATGAAAGTTGTCAGAGAGCGTACTGGACCCTCTAATGCACCCCAAACACTCTTCTCGTATGCTACATTAATAGCAAATATGCTTCCAGTTCCAGACAGCAAAGCAGCCGATCCTCGGTTAGAATAATTGTGCAATTTCCTCAAAATACTTGGCATGACCAGCCACGCCAGTAAAGCAGCAGTGAATGTGCCACCAACAGGTACCACAACATCTTTAAGGTATGGATGAGAATCCATCACTTGCTGCGCATAAGGAGTTAACTCATCAGAGGCTTCCTTAGCCTTTTGCGCAGTGATATTAGCTGCATCTACAACAGATTTCCATACATCCTTAAGTTTATCAACCCACTCAGAACTCCCAACAGTCCCATCACCACCTCCACTAACACTTGCATCTCCTATTCCAGAAGCTTCCTGAACATCAAGGCCCTTATTATCCCCTTTACTACCACCGAACGACGAATATGACAGGAAACCCGACATAGATGTTAAAGGGAAGCTACTCAAAACCCGGTAACTTGACAATGTGGGTGAAAATGTTGAACCATAATTGGGTTTACACAGCTGGGCACAAGCTCTAGGCTCAAAACTCAACATACTACAATGAGTATCAGTGTGATTATTGTGACCCTTGTAACCAACAATAGGTCTAGCATGAATATGATCACCAGCTCTCATATTATTCATATAAGCATAATTCAACCCAGATGCCATTGATTTTGATGAAGAAAAAACAGACCCAGAAAGCGATTTCAACTTCGGAGACAAAATTCTCGCCATTATCACTAACCTAAATTCACAAGATTATCTAATTTCTGACCAATTTCACCATTTACAAAACTTGAACAAAAACCCACCAAAATTACCCACTTCAAAACTGCAAATTAAAAAGATAAACAATTAGGGTACTCAAATTTAGCAACACCCGAACAAATATAATAGAGAAATTTCAGCATTACGAAGCGAAAGATCAAGATAAATTATCTGGGTAATTTCCTAAGCGCTGCATTTGACATGATAATGGAATTTCAAAGTACAAAGAAACATATAACGAAGGAATTAAAGAAAATTTTCACCTGTTTTGATAGTGCAGAAGCATGGATGGATTCTTGAAAGAAGCTTGAATTCAATCTATGGAAGATGTCGAGGAGAGTCATTCTTTTTGTTGTTCATCAAGTCAAAATGAAGCTGGTATGCAGCACAGCGCGCGTGTTGGTATTTCAATGAAATTTTGCGAAAGAGGAAAATAAAGGAGGTTCTTGCGATAAAAGAGGCCTGACTGATGTCCGAAGCCGTTTATTGGGCTGATTAGAATGTCGTCGTTGTTATGGTAAAGATGGCATTGGGCCAAGCTGCCTTACTAAAGTACGGAACAATACGATATGACATGTTTTTATATTTATGGGGTTTTAAGAAAAAGGTAAAATTAGTGAAAATAGACTTGAAATTAAGAATGATACGACACAACATAATGGTAGGAACGTTGGGTCGTGACTATCTTACGATATGCGGAAATTTACAAAATATTAAGGATGACAATTCTCATTTACTTGAAGAAATTTATTGACTTGTGCAATGTTTTTTTCACCTTTTTTCTACTTATTTCATAAAAAAAATAGTTCAGATAAAATATGTTAAGAAAAAATAAGTTTGAAAATTGTTATAAACAGCTGGATGTACGGTGCACCCAACTAATCCAAAGGTTAGTTTTTGCTCTTTATTTGATGATTAAATAAATAACAATCATCAAAATGAGAACAAAATATTCATTGCTGCACCGTGCACCCGAATGTATATAATAATATTTCAAATAAGTTTATCTAAGTCTGATACTTATTCAAGCCCAATTCACAATAAAAATAAGCTATAACAAAATGTATGATGTTCATGTAAGTTTAATAAATAAGTAAAAAGTCATTGAATTCATCCTTAGCGTAATTTATTGCCACTTTGTGTGAGATTTTTCAATGCTAGTTCAGTTGTTTGTTGTTTTATAATACTCCATATGTTAGTGTAGACTTGTTGAGTGCTATTTTTTTATTTTTTTTTCATGCGTATCTTCCTTACCGATTAAAGGCTAATTAATTACAATTACAAGCATAAATGTGCATTACGCTTGTGTGTTGAAAAACTTCAAACAGAATAACATAAATGTTTTATTCCCTAATTAATTTTGGTATTATGTACGTAGTAATTAATTACTTCCTCTCTTGCTTGTTACTCTTGAATCTTGACTCGGAATGTTACATTTGGTTCCTTAAATTGAACTTCAATGAGGTGTATTGGACATTTGCTCAAATTGTAATACTTTTAGCATAACTATTATGTAAAATTGATATTGTCATTGCATGACAATTGACTAACAACAACAATATGAGAAATTTAATTAAAGATTATAACACATACTATAAGATCATTGGAGTACTAAATGAATTTTTCCAAAATAAGGAAATTTATATATTTTGGAATCACCTAAAATCGAGAGAAAATTAAAGTTTTAATCACTTGAGTTATATATCCCTCACTCTCATGTCAATAATGAATATTAAGTAAGTAGTTGAAACTTTTAAACTTGGAACAACTTTGCAACACTCCATAGTTTTTAATTTATATTATTTAAATTTTTTGTTCGTTAATTTTGTACACTTAAATTCACAAATAATAAACTATAAGAATACGACTTTTCATAAGTTCTATTTTGTACTTTGTTTTCTAGCTATTTTTTTTCTTTTTTTTTCGGATTGAATATATCTAATGCAATGTAGGGTTTACTCTAATAAATACTAAGTACCAATAGTAAAAATACTTTGAAGAAAAATTAATCCATGTATATCTTGTTTAAACATTCAACTAGATTGTGGCTCGAGCTCGGACGATGCCCCGTATATTGAAATTACCTTAAGTTTAAATACTTGTAGATATTACTATGTATATAATTGCTTAATTGGTATTGAATATAAAAAAAATAGCATCCAAGGAAACAACCATTAGTACGTGATTGATTTCTTACAAATTAAATTGTACTTCAATGTGCAATTATTGAAGTTACATTCTACATGGAAATTAAATACAAAGGTTACACATATGAAAAGTTTTGAATGATGATGCATATGGTAACGATAATGTGGCGCCAAATCACATTGAGGGAATAGTGACACACGATAACATATTATTCCTTCGCGTTTTAATAATATTATTATAGATTACTCCGTAGTTTCTTCAATTAAATTTGTTGGAGTTAAAAGAATTAATCGTACGACCAATCCAAAAATCTGTTACAAAACACATTCCAGAACTCAAAAACACTTCTCACCTGAATCATATCTCCTTAGATTTCTGCGCCTTTTCTCTCTCTCTTAACAAAAACTACACCATTTCTTTCATTCCTTCTCTTTTAACCTCCCTTACTACTTTGCCTCTTTCACTTTCTCTCTCCTCCCAACAAAAAACCATGAAACTACACCTAAAAGACCACTCCTCAGACCCCTCCTTCAATCCCTCTCTTCCTAAACTCGCTTTCTCTCTCCTCCTTGGTCTTTCCCTTTACCTTTTCCTCTCTTTCTTCTCTCTCAAATCTCTCTACTCCCCTCCTCCTCCTCTCTCTACCCACCTCACTCTCCTCGCTTCGGCCCCCGAGCCGAGCCCCGAACCCACCGAGCTTCGTCACGTTGTTTTCGGCATTGGCGCTGCCGCTAACAAGTGGGGCCGACGCAAGGAGTTTATTAAGTCATGGTGGCGGCCTAATGTCACACATGGTTTTGTTTTTCTAGACCGGAAGGTTAACTTAACCCGGACGGAAGACCCTTACAAGTACCCAACGTTAAAAGTATCCGAGGATACTTCTAGGTTCGGGTACTCGAATCGACGAGGGTCCCGGTCCGCCATCCGGATGACTCGGATCGTATCCGAGATCGTCCGGATGGGGTTGGAGGACGACGTACGGTGGTTCGTCATGGGAGACGACGACACCGTGTTTTTCCCGGATAATTTAATTCGGGTGTTACGAAAGTATGATCATAATAAGATGTACTATATTGGGAGTAATTCGGAAACACATTTGCAAAATATTAATTTTGCGTATGACATGGCTTTTGGAGGTGGAGGGTTTGCTCTAAGTTATCCCTTAGCATTGGCTATTGAAAAGATGCAAGATGGTTGTATCCATAGATATACGGGTTTATACGGTTCGGATGATCGGATTCAGGCTTGTTTGGCCGAGCTCGGTGTTCCTCTCACTAGAGAACCCGGTTTCCATCAGGTTCGTTTTCATGTACTATTACTTTAATTTGTGTTTAATTGTCACGTTAATGGGTTAAATTACATATTTATCATGATATATACTTTTAATTACTGTTATTTTTATTATGATGAATGAAATTGCAAATGGTCACGTTGTTTTTGCAATTTCCAGCTAACAAATTAGAAATTGTTACTAGCTGTTATAATTTTCTGAGTTTCACGTTTTTTTTTGGTAACATTTGATCGTTGATAAAATGAAATATGGGTGCTTGATAAAATTAAAGGTAACAATATGTTACAAAAGTGAGTGCTCGTCAGTTTTTTTTTTTTTTTTTTTAAAATTAATTTATTTTGTTTTTAAAATGGGGTATCATTACGAGTAATGAATATGCAAAGCTGTAAATTAATGTGGTACTTTGATAATAAAAGTGATATGAGTGTATGTTGGGTTCTACTACTACAACTTTACATGTTTGTTACGGAGTATTTTCATTTAGTATTACTGCTACTAATTTCTTTTTTCTAACTTCTGGTCAAAAAGTTGGAGTCCAACCTACCATCACGCTTCATAAGTTGTTTTGTTATTTGTTTTAGACCAAGTTTTTTTTGGTTGTGTAACAAACTCTTTTCCTATTAAATTGGTTTTTCAGAAATCATAGGAGTGTATTGTGTTTAGAAACAAGGACTAGGGCTTGTTCACCTCACTTTAATAAAATAATATGTAGTAAAATTAATTTCAGTTCAGTAAAAATAAGTTCAGTTCAGTTCAATAAAAATCAGTAACTTTAAAGAAGAAATACAATAGAGAATAATTAAAAATAATTTCAGTTTACCAAAATTAATTTTAGTTCAGTAAAAATAATTTAAGTTCATGAAAAATAATTTTATTTCGATAAAAATAATTTCAGTTCAGCAAAAATAAGGTAAAGTGAACGGGGCCTAGACTAGGGAGTTGTGACTAACATTTGTTAATAATTGTTTGTTTCTGAAAAAAAAAAAAAAATCATTGGTTTTATCAAATAAATTACCAGTGCTCTTGCCATTAAGTGCATGTCTTACATGCAAAAATTTGACCTTAGGCTTTGGTGATAAACAACAATACGACATGCCATATCGGAGGTGCATATGATGTCTTACCACGACCTACCTTTATATGCATATACATCTCTCGTACACATATAAATATGTATTATAAGTTCATAAAATTTAACACAAGTCCCAATTAGGACTAGTCAAATTTATTACAATTAGAATGAAGTTTATAGATTCCGACAATCTTAACACACCCTTAAACATCATATTACATCTACATTGACACAAACATGCATGAAACATGACAACAACAACGACGAATGAACCAATACAAACATTAGTGATCGTTCTAATATGTGCATCATGCCCCATAAATATAAAACTATTATTATCCATAATTAAATTCGAGAACACCATATTAGAATCTTTAGCCATTGTAAAGACAAGATACATCGCATCCTCCTTTGAACTTTTACTACATACTTATTGATTTGGTAGCTAGTTAACCTTATACAATTTCCAAATGAACCAAAATACAATTTCCAAATGATCCAAAATAGTTTAAGTGATTTCCATGGAATTAGAGAACTTAAGTCAAAGACATCACTCTTTTATAGTCTTTGGGGCCCACATATTTGAAGTGAATATCTGTTAATTGTCCAACAAAAGTTTGGTACGTTTTAATCATAGTCTCCTTTTACTTTCATTCCAACTTCCAAATTTTTGTCACTTTCCACAATTTATCTCTGACATATGGCTTAATTATTGGAATACATATGAAAGTTCAACTTACTAACCTAATTAAATCCCAAATAATAAGTTATTAGTAGTTGTCAATGCCTTGATTAATGGGTTAAAATTCAAAAGAAGTGGAGATATTCAATGATTGACTTAAGTCCTTTTTTTTGTACATATGTTGACTTGAAATTAACTTTTGTGGCTCACAAATAGTGGGAGGTAGAAAGTACACAAAAATTAGTCTTCCTTTATTCATCAATTCTCCACGTTTTATTACTCCATTATTAGTGGAAACTAGTGCTATATTTACTTTTTTTTTTTTGAAACAAACCCACACGAGGCTACTTAATTAACTGAAACAGAAGAAGCAAGTTCAACAAAGTGCTATATTTACTTTTTTGATCATGCTTATTCCTTTGTAATATTACATGTTTATATATTTGAAAATGTTTGTCTATGAACACTTAATAAAACAAATTGCTTAGCTAAATTATTTCCTCCCAAGTTATTATTTAAACAATGTAGTTTTTGCTGACGAATTATTCTTAGTTGATTCACCAATTCAAAAAGTGATCTATTATATAGAGACAAGTCGAGTAAAATAGACGTGTAACATTATTAGTTTGGAAATGATTAGAGTAAATACAATTATTCTTAGCTAACTCGCCAAATTACCTTGTTTGCACTTTTTCCAATTCCATGTGGTGTTGTGTACATACACTTCGTATTTTTTTGGAACAAAGTGTTTCTGCATATATATACTGTATTTTATCTCTAATCTGTTGTAAACCATTAAATTTGAACAAATATCTTACCTAAGCTTTTAAATTATTTGGCAGTGTGATGTGCATGGCAACCTATTTGGGCTCCTAACAGCGCACCCAGTAGCACCACTAGTAACACTACATCACCTAGAAATAGTTGATCCTATATTTCCATACATGAGCCGTCTCCAAGCCCTACAACGTCTAAAGATAGCCGCAAAACTAGACTCGGAGTCACTAATGCAACAATCCATTTGCTACGACTCGACTAGGAACTGGACCGTCTCAGTCTCCTGGGGGTACGCAGTGCAGATAATTCGTGGTTCTATTACACCCCGGGAGATGCAACGACCGTCTAGAACATTTTTCAATTGGTACAATAGAGATGAACCGGCGAGTTTTGCCTTCAACACAAGACCATTTAGCAAGCACCCTTGTGAGAAGCCTTTCATATATTATCTTTCTAAAGCCGCGATTAATGCAGAGATTAATGTGACAGTGAGTGAGTATGAGCTATATCAAATCCCTCATCCTTGGTGCTGGTGGAAAGTTGAGAACCCTGAGAAGTTTCACAAGGTTGAAGTTTATAAGAAGCCTACTGACCCTCATAAATGGGATGAGGTAATTTTCTACTTTTTACTTTAATTATTCATCAATCATGATTTGTAAATCAATGTAATTAAGTCATACCTCACCTATTTTTGATTTGATATGAGCTACATAAAAAGTTGTTCTAATATGCAGGGCCTCGCATGTAGCTTGTTATATCCTCATCTGTTCATTTTTTTTCATTATTTTATAAATAATAATTTAAGATAAGATAGATTCAAGAAAATTAAGTTTTAATAGGTTCTGATAAAGGTTTCCAAATTCATTATACAATTAAAATAAGTCCTAATGGTATTTTATACCTTTAAATTAGTTTAAATATGCTTAGATAAGATAACATAAAATAAGATAAGATCGGATAAAATAAGATAATCAAAGAGAAGTTTAGATTTATATATATATATATATAAAAAAAAAAAAAAAAAAAAAAACTACTTGTAGATTTATTTATTTATTTATTAAAAGCTACTTCATAATTGGAGTGATTGAAAAAGAGTCCCCTTAAGATGGACATACTCGGTTTTTAAAACACATCTAAAATGAATAAATTACTCCTTTAATTAAGGCTGCACTTTTATCATATCATTTCTAATATGATTGTTGTGATGGTGTGTTATGGCAGGGTCCAAGAAGGGATTGTTGTAGAGTGATGCATACAGACAAGAAAAGTACAGTGGTAATAGATGTAGGAGAATGCAGAGAAGGGGAATTCCTTGAACCATTACAATAATAATAACTAATCAATAAAGGTTGCTATATTTTTTTATGCAATTATCATCTCCCTTCTCATGTTTACTTGCTTTCAATTCAAGTTCTACCCATTTGGGTACTCCTTGGCCGAATCGAAGCAATTTTGTTCTTATATAATACAAGTACTATCTATAAGAGTTAGGATAATTAGAAAACTTTTTACCATTGTAAATAGGGTCTTTACTTGTATATTTTCATCTTTTATGCCATTGATTGATGTTTATCATCTATATCAAGCTTCATAAACGGATGGAGGTTTAATACTTTCTTAGCAAGTTTACAATTTTTTTTTTTGTTTGGTAAGGAGAAGGGTCTTACAAGGCCGAAATCCTCACATATCCTCTTGGTCCGGATTAATGGGCTAGCACTTTGGAAGGGGGAAGGGTAAGGGAATATCCATCCCAAATTGTCACTAGGGTTTGATCCCACAACCTCTTGATTGTGAAGCTTGGTTAGCAAATTCTTGTATGCAAAATGCAATGGTATAAGATAAATAATACGAAGAAAAATTGACATTTTAATAATATTCCATAAACTACTACGAGTAGTTTATTAGAATTTTTGCCTTACTTTACAATCATTTCAAACAATAATCAATTTTGGAGAGTAAAAAATATAAAACGGAGGTAGTAAAATAAAAATCAAATTCAGTTTAGCCGGATTTCAACGAACCTTTTATATTCACATGCCGTCAGTCCGTCACACTTTACTTACGAAGTACAAAAAGAAATTCCAAGTTTTATTCCAATAGGATTAGAACTATTTTTAACATAATCAATACTATTATTTTAAAAAAGGATGTTGGAGGGAAACTTGTTCTCCTCCTGTTTTTCCTTTTTTTTTTTTAGATATATCAAATCGAATTCGTTACTTTTATCTAGGTGGCGACATAATTTTTTAATTTAAAAAAAAAAATACAAATCTTTCTTCTTATTTGTCGAAATAAGTATATTTCTTATGTGGCGCTCCGAATGCTCTCTAAAAATGTCTACTTTATTTATATATATTAGATTAGATTAGATTTTTTTTTTTTGTATGATTTATTTATTTATTTTGTAATTTTATAATTTGTATTTGCTTATCTTAGTCAAGAATACATATACTTTGTCTTCAAATTAAATTGGATGTAGGTTTCATCAAAAGAAAAGAAAGAAAAATAGGGATAGATGTTAGAACAACATTCTTATGGTTTCCAAATAGTCTACTAACGTTGTTTCTTTAATGTCATACATGGTGTTAGCTACTGTACTTTTAAATTTAGCCTTGGAAAAAGTTGATTTCATATTTTTGAGATAACAATCTTGCAAGGACTTTGTGGCATAATGTTATTGATTTTCTATTACAAATAATGGCAGTATAGGAATGGATCAGTATGGCAATTTCTAGCAGCTTATGAAGGGGAGAGAAACCTCAACTGCCAGTTCTTCAAGGCAAAGACACTAAGTGGGAATTCAAAGGGAGAGATTGAACATAACGAGACAGTAATACATGTAAGCAAAGCTAGAACAGTACAAGATAGAATCGTTTTACATTATTAAAGTATTGGATCATCTAATGAAAATGTTATTCATGTATGATGCATATGTATTACCATTAGAATTCATTTTAAAGGTGTTATCTGATTCCTTGCATTATGCTTAATGTCATTCTATTACCACAATACAATTTGTATATGTTTACACAAATTTTGGCTTAAGTACAATCCATTAAAAAATGGGCGATAATCCCAATATGCAATTGAACATTCCGTCAAAAAAATATTAACAAAAATTTAACCCAAGCATTACTTTAAGATTGTAGCAATTTGTTTTAAATTGTAAAAATTGATCTCCTATTGAAAATGTTATTATATACGAAGGACAATGTAATTTTCCAACCATATATTTAATTATTTTAGTAAAGTATTGGATTCAATCCTGTATTATGCTTACTTTCAACTACTACACACAACAATTTGTATTTACAAACATATTTTGGCTTAAATTTTATTCAAAAGTAATTCCAATATTGATACACAATTGTTCTTACAAAAACGATTAATACCAATAACCCAAAAATTCAAAAACAAGTTTACGTAGGATTTATTTTTTAATTCAGAAAAAAAATTGAAAAATATTAAAATCCTACATAAACTTAATAAAAATCGAGATCTGAAAAAAAAAAAAAAAAAAGTGACACATGATAAAATTTAAAAATATTAAAATTCATAGAAAAAAATTTCTCTGAACATTGAAAAGGGAAAAAAATACAAAGTTTTATAAAAAACCTAGACAAAATTCTAAAGGCAATTTGTTAAAAATTGATTAAATACCAAAGCAACAAAAAAGTGAAAAGAAATTTGAAAAAAAAATAAACGAATTATTAATAAAGTTGAGAAAACATACGTTTGATTTCTCCTTTAAATTCAATACCGCTATTATTTTTTGAAGTTTGTATACATATTGACAATATTTTTTTTTTAATTACTTAATATAAATTATAGATTTAGGATCAAATAGAGAAATGGTAGGGTTAGGGTGGAGAAAGCGTAAAAAGTTAGAGAGGGGGAGGATAAACTATTATTAATTATATATAGGATTAGGATTAAATCATTAAGGAGTTTTTTGTTTTTTTTTTCTTTATTTGGTTTTTTTTTTATATTTTTTTTTTACACTTTAGTTGAAACAAAAGAGAAAAAAAAAAAAAAAAACAAAACAAAAATCATAAACGCAGTAAGAGGACAAGTGTCCTTTAAATTTCCTGTTATAAAATATTAGTATAGAATTGTGTGAAAAAGTGTTCTCTAACTTACAAAGGTGTCATTTCAGTTTGTTTTTATAATGTAAATACATGATGCTAAACCCAAAATTAGTGTTTTTTTATTTTTATTTTTTTATTTTTTTTATGAAAGATTAGTGTTTTTTTATAAAGGGAAGTTAATTGTTCATAGGCCCATCACCCTATTGAAAATAGTAAGTTCATTCTACTTTTCATTCCAATATATATATATTCATATATTAAGTTTCAATTATGTTATTATGTATGATCAATTTGTTTTTGAAATTTAACAAAATTGTTATTTTTAATTTGCACAAAGGTGATTGTGGGTTAAAAGTGAAAGTGAAGATTAAAGCGGGCTGCAGATTATGTTTAGGTGAGCCTATTTGTTCAATTTGGTGTATAATGCAATTTTAATAATAACTTGGAAAATTTTAATTTGTAGCCCTCTTATGTATATTGTACTGGGGAATACATGATTTATTTTTTTTACTTTTTTTTTGGTTTTTTTGCATGCATGGTTGATACTGCTTATATATGGCAGAAGAATGGTATAGTTAGAGGCTCAAAACTTATCTGCTCTTATAAGTCACAATATTGCGTATGGCAGAAGAAAAAGGAAGTTAAAGAAATCTTACATATATGCAATGCATATTATAGAATACTAATAATTGAGAAAGTTAAAAAATATTAATATTGAAAAATAAAATTTGCAAGTTCGACTAAACGGCTATAAGATACAGTTTTTCACAATATGACATACCTTTTTTTTATTTCTTTTTTTTTCTTTTTTTTTTAAGTTTTGATAGACTTTTAACTATGTTTTACTTTTAAAATACTTTTTTTTTAATTAGTTATTTTAAAATACGGAGTTCTTATTTAACACTACTATTAAAATATTTTTTACGGAGTACTATTCTTATATGAAAATAAAATACTGAGCAAAAATAAAAATTCAAAAACAATTATGGAAAAATTCATGGGAATAATCCCACTTTTGGGTCGTTCGTTTTTAATAATCCCACCTTTGGATTATTTTTTAATAATCCGACCTTTACCCCCATTCTTTTTTATTGGTCCAACCGGTCATGTAACCTGTTATAACAAAGTTTTTTTTTTTAATTCCCCTTCCCCTTTCCCTTCTTCCCTCCATAACCGCCAGAGCATAAACCACCACTCACGCAATTCAGCTCCCTGCTCCTCTAATTCATCAACAACAACCTGCAACAACAACAAGCTACAACCCCACAACCACATCACCAGCCACCAGCTATCCCACATAACCCCAACCACAACCAGATCAGTCGCGCACCCCAAGCAGCACCGAATCAGCCAGCCACCGCAACTCAACAACCATGCAACACCAAAAATTACAAACCACAACCATCAATCACGCAGCCTGCTTCGAGTCAGCAACCCAATCTAACTCACACAAACCGCCTAACCCACCTCCAAACGCCGCACCACTAACAACAATTAAACAGCGGTAGCCCCTCAATAGCCTATCAAACGCCATCACAACCAGACCGTACCCACTAGTGTGTGCTCACTTTGATGAGGATGGTGGTGCGTTGTTTAGGGGGAGGGGTTGGCTGGCTGGGATTTCGGGGGAGGGTTTGGCGTGTTGGTGGTTTAGGAGAGGGGGTTAAGCGGCGCCGGCGTTGGGTGGTCGGAATCGGGGCGGGGGAGGGGGGAGGCTGGTGGGGTGGTTTTGGAGTTCGGGTCTGGTGGGGATGGTGGCTGAATTGGGTTTGGGTTTTTTTTTGTGACCAATTAAGTAATGCCACGTGTAAATTAATCAAAAATAAATAAAAATTTACCTCATCAACCGGTTTAAATGAGACCAATAAAAAAGAATGGGAGTAAAGGTGGAATTATTAAAAAATAACTTAAAGGTGGGACTATTAAAAACAAATGGCCTAAAGGTGGGATTATTTCCATGAATTTTTCCAACAATTATTATAAAACATTAAACACCCGTGTATTGCACAAGTTTAAGACTAGTTTAAGAAAAGGCATATATAGCAATTCATGATAGAATACACTTTCCAAATCGAAAAATATACTACGTACTAAGGAAATTTTTCTCTATATAAATATCAAAAATCTACTCCGTACAGTGTTATTTATTTTGCAAGAACCTCCTCAAAATTCTGGATCCCATAACATACGTTTACTTTTATTCTCCCGTTAGGTGTATACTCAAAAAACACATTCCGAATACATAATTATGAAATCCAAAATTGTGGGTGTTTCCTCAATTTGGTTGCTCCCATATGTTTACCTTCTGTTGAGAAACGACGACGAGAATTGAAGCGATCCATACTCATGAATGGCGCTTTCAGTTTCGTCGGATTTCTTACAACCCTGAGAATGATTCTCGTCGCTTTTCGTTACCTGGTTCGTCGCAATCTGTTTGGGTTTGATCTTAATAAGGCTGGCACTCCCCAAGGAAACATTAAAGTGCCAGTTTTTTCGTATCTTAATTTAAATTTGTACTCCGTACTTATTAATACCTGGGTTCGATTTATTACCTGTGAATAAAAGCTCGTTTTTTTTTAAAATAAGTGTTACACTTTGACTTCTCACACAATTCCCAGTTTTAACTTGACTTAAATGTGGAGTATTTGTTTTGACTATCTCGTGTAAATTAATTGATGCCATGTTGCTGTGTAAAAGGTTTGTCCTAATTATAATGATTGATGTAATGATGTGTTTGTATTGATTTGCAGACCTGAATCCTTGGGTATAGTTGTTGGGATAGTGTTTTTGGCCGTCGTGATTGTGTTTTTGGGCGTGGCGATTAAACTTCATTGCCGATTCCACTGTAAGTTTTGATTTAGAAACATCTCTTTTAATGTAGAGACGGATTTTGTAATGTGTCGTACTAATGAATAATTAATAATTTTTGTAGTGGCTAGTTCAGTATAATTCAGCTTTGACATCAATCTGTTTCATGATATTGCTCGGATTTGTTGACGACGTTCTTGACATTCCATGGAGAATGTAAGTATCAATCTTGTTTACAAATACTATTCTACATCATTAGTTTCGTGATAAAATTGCCATTTACTCGTAGGTGTTAAAATTTTCTTTTGCATACAGGAAACTGGTCTTGCCTTTAGTTGCTGCTCTTCCTCTGTTGATGGCTTATACCGGTCATACAACCATTGTAATCCCAAAGCCTCTCATTCCACATATTGGGTTCGAGTCATTGGATCTAGGTGAAACCTTGTGTAATTAGTTGGATCGAATGTTAAGCAATTTTATCTTGTGTTGTTGTGGCTTTTGACATCTACTAATTTGACATTGCCTGCTGCCCTTCTATATGTATGCAGGATCAATGTATTAACTGTATATGTGCCTTCTGGCAGTGTTTTGCACTAATTCTATTAATGTTCATGCCGGTATAAATGGTCTTGAAGTTGGGCAGACAGTAATCATTGCATCTGCAGTAAGCCTATAATCTTTTGAATTTGCTACAAACATTGTTGTAATTTTTATACAGTCTGATCAATCGAGTGCATGACAGATTCTGATACATAATATCTTGCAAATTGTAGCATCCACGGGAAATTCTGAGTATCAGCTGGCTCATCTATTCTCTATTCATCTTATTCAACCTTTGTTTGCTACATCTTTGGCTTTACTCTCTTACAACTGGTAATTATTTCACTGGCTAAATGACTGGTGTTATATACTTGAGGCATCTTTTATGTTACTTTGTTTGAGATCCTTCTTTGACGCGGTGTTCAGGTATCCGTCTGCAATCTTTGTTGGGGATACATATATATACTTTGCTGGAATTCTGGGTCACTTCAGGTGAAATAGCTTTCTTTTGTTATTGAAACTACACCATCTCATCTATATTGTTTAATTACTTGGTAACTTGTACTTTTATGGTCGAAACCTTAACTAGGAATAGCTACACACCTGAGAAATTGCTTTCAAGTTTGGACAGGCATATGTATTCATGTATAAGATGCACGCTTCTAGAAACATGTCTATGATGAGAGCAATATCCATTGTGTAATTGCCTAGCAAGCCGTCTTCAGTTTCTTTGATCGAATGCTTAACGAGTTTACTACCTGTTTGATGTGTGAAAAGATAGAATTAAAAGTATGCATATGAAGTCATTTTGTTAGATGGTTTACCATTATATATCATCAAACATAAAGTAATTCATGCATTATCTCAGGAGAAAGACTCATTTTGCATATATGCTTGTTTGGAAAGAGTAATATTCTGATTCTCTGTGGATTTAGCAGTGAAACACTATTGATTTTCTTTGCCCCTCAAGTCATCAATTTTATCCTGTCAATTCCCCGGGTTAGTTTTGCTTCTCCTCTCTTCAATTCTCCTCATAATCTGACAATCTGCCCTTGAGCATTGCTTAATATGTTTTTTATGACTTACTTGTTACCAGATTGCTGGAATTATTCCTTGTCCTCGACACCGTCTTCCAAGGTAATCGTTTCAATCTATTTTCTCAAGCCCTAGTTCATACATAGTCTTTCCTACCTCATCTGACAATATTTTGAATACCACCAGATTTGACCCTCAAACAGGACTTTTAACAGGGACTAAGAACGGGACACTTGTGAACTTTTGTTTGAGACGTTTTGGAAAAATGTCTGAACAATCACTCTGCATTGTTCTTCTCTCTATCCAGGTGAGGCTACTAGCTCCTTTGTAACCTATTTCTAAATTAGTGAAAATTTATATATACTACTCGACTACTCGTACTACTTTAGGGGTTCATTGCAACAAATTTATGCATTTTTGGCCAGTGATAGATATTAACATGACACATTTGTTTGGGTCCAATTCGATTAACCTAATTGGGCCGGCCCAAATGACTTAATTACAAAAGCTCAAAGCAAGGTTCAACTCTCCAAAGCATGTTAAAGTCAATCAAACCCAGCAGCATGGCAAGCCCATCTGACTTCAAGGGCCCAATCCTCCTCTATTGAGCAAAAGTATAAAAGTCATCAATTGTCTCATTTATCGGTCACTCACAATAAGCCTCAAGCAATTAATTCTCTTGCATAGCTTCTTCTTCCCACATTGAACTGACTATAACATCGGGTAACATCGGAGGGGCCTTCCTCGGCAACCACCCCCGAGGCTAGTTCACGTGTGTTTGTTGTGCAGGAATCCTCGGCCTAGTCACCACTTAAACCAAGACCAGTCTTCTCCCTCGAAAAGGGTCTGCTGAAGGTCCCATTGTTTTCATCTGAAACATCTATTTTGCATTAACATGACATATCCTTCTCCACAGGCTATTTCTTGCGGATTTTGTTTCTTGTTATGGTGGCTCCTAGTTGGCTGGTACAAATAACATTCCGGCGACTCTACTCTAGTAAGATTTGATACGAGAATGAGATGATTATTATCAGTAACTTTATTAAGCAAAGAGAGGTGAAGCCCTAGTAAAACTCACGCTTGGAGAATTGGACCAGAAGTAAACTGAAGGCTTGGAGTCACAGTTTGGTACTAGTTCATTCATTTTTGCCAATTTGGCATCCACACTGCATTGTGACATAAATTACAGCTGGCTGAAATTCAAAGAATTTCAAGTAGTGTATTTGTAAAGCTAATGTATCAATTTTGCATCTAGGAGAAGAGGTACACATATGACTTGTTGCTCATTACTCTAATCAAACAGCTTAGTTGCAGTAATTGAATTCTTTCTTTTACCATTTTTTGTTTCTGATCAAGTTGGATTGATAAGAGGTGTCAAAATCGAACCGATCCAAAAAAAACCATCCGTTTCACACTGTAACCGATTTGATTTGATCCGAGAAATTCAAGACCCAAACCCGATATGTAACCAGACTAAACTCAACCCGAATCCGAATTTGACCCGATTTGAACTTAACTTGGCACTGATTTAACCTGATTTGAACTCAACCAAAAACTGATTTGACCCGACTTGAACTCAAACCGAACCAGTTTGACCCGACTTGAACTCAATCCGAACACAAATTGACCCGTCAAATACCCGATTCAATCCGATCTGTTTTTTATCCGAACTGGTATTAACCCGAACCGATTTTAACCTGACCTGATTTCAAACCAACCATAATTTTAAACCCAACCTATTATTTACCTTTTTTTTATTTAAACATATAATATTAATGACACGATATGGGAAAATGGCATATAAATGACTTGATGTTGACCCAATAACAAGATAAAAAAAATCGATAATTACTCTAGTTTTAAAAATGTACTTATTTGTATGTGACATTGGTCAACCCAACCAAAATATCAGCCAAACACGAAAAGTATCTGAATCAGAATTGACCTTATAATAATCAACCTTGGTAATCAAACTGAACTTAACATAAACGAAATCAATCGAATTGGAATCAGTGAACCCGTTCAAAGTCCACCGACCCAAAATTAACCAGGTCAAACCCGTTTTGAACCCGATCCAAATTTATTCGAACCGAATATGAACTAATCTAGACCTGATAGATCTTGATCTGAATTTGACCCAACCCGAAAGTGACCGAATCCGACACGAGGCGGGTTAAAAGGGTACTTTTAAATCGAATATACCCGATCCGAATAGACCCGACCCGTCATGGATTAACCCAAACTCCATCTGGTTATCCGAATTGACACCTCTAATTACTCTATTATACTTGATAACTTTGTTTGCTCAAGTGCTCAACTATCACTAATGAGCTAATTAAATAATTAGACTCTTGCATTACTTCGTTTTATTGCCTTTAAAATGTCACAATAACTTTTCATGTATCTTATGTGAATTTGAAGTCGCTTAAACGACCGAGTCATACCAATGAATATACTCACTATATTTGGAATTAATTGTGACAACATACTTATTCTCTCCGAAATTAGATGTGATTGACCTCGGATGATGCTCATTATCATTACAAGGATAACAATTGATTACAAGTACGTATAACAAGATAGGGTTTTGAAAGCTTTAACATTGGTTTATACTATCACCATTGGCCCGAGTTGAAAAGCGTTAGTTTATGATGTTATGTGTTTTTATATGCTATGAGCCCATAACCATGGATAGGTGCCTCACAGGCCACAGCCACGCCCACGCCCCATTGCCCAATAATGCTAGGTGGCTTGGGTGATGGCTCATGACATCATGCCCATATGTCATTGAAGCACACTGTAATACATTGAGCCAAGTCGTGTTGGGTCTATCATATTTCGCCTCGCTTACACCCCTAACAGGCTAAAAATTCCCGGGTATCAGGTACAGTGGTACACCATTTTCACCTACCACCCAACCCACTCAGAGTCACACCCAGAAATAGCTGTCTGAATGTTCAACGCGTATAAACCGAAAAGTTAATTAATCTTAATTAAATCCGTGTTTTTCTGAGCTCTGTTCTTCTTTTCCTTCGCAATAATTCTCCCTCTTTCCTCTGACTCTTCTTGTCTCTGTTTCTTGTCTCTGTTTCTTGTCTCTCTGCAATGGCGAATCTCCCTAAATTTCCCATTTTCTCTCTCCTCCTCCTCCTTCAGCTGTTTTTCGAAGCTTCTTCTTCTTTTACTCCCACCGATCATTACCTAATCAACGCCGGCTCCGACGCCCCTTTAACCACCGACTCCGACAATCGAAAGTTTTCCGGCGACGATTCGTCACTTCCTCACTCGGTTCGACTCTCTGCATCTCGGACGATCCCACTTACTGAGTTAGACCATGTCTCCCCTCTTTACAACTCGGTCAGAATCTTCAGAAAACCTTCAAAATATGCGTTTCAGATCAAAGAGAAAGGTGTCCATTTGGTACGTCTTCATTTTCACCGCTTTGATTCATCGAAATTCGATCTTTCTGATGCTCAATTTCATGTTTTAGCTGATGGGTATTTGTTATTGAATGAATTTAGTGGGTTGACCATGAAATCACTTGAAATTAGAGAGTATATTTTGTGGGTTGATAGTAATAACCTTGAAATTTTGTTCAAACCTTTGAAGAAATCTAAATTTGGTTTTGTCAATGCAATTGAAGTTATTTCTGCGCCTAAAGATTTGATATCGGACATTGCCCAATTTGTTGATTCTAATGGGGTGGTTAAAATTGATGGAATTTCCAGAAATGCTTTTGAAACTATGTTTAGGGTTAATGTTGGTGGTTCTAAAGTAACCCCTTTTAACGATACTTTGTGGAGAACATGGGTTACTGATGATGGGTTCTTAGAATCAGACCATGGGTCTAAAGAGGTTCATTTTGGTGGTAGAATTAAGTATCAGTTGGGAGGAGCGAGCCGCGAGGTTGCCCCTGATAATGTGTATAACAGCGCGAGGGCGATTGGTGCTTCGAATCCCGGTGTTGCTAAGGAGTATTTGGCATGGGGGTTTCCAATTGTTGATGGGTACAAGTATCTTGTGAGGACTCATTTTTGTGACATTGCTAGTCCTGTGCTTGGATCATTGTATTTCAATGTGTATGTTAATGGGGATATGGCTATCGAAAACTTGGATCTAACGACGATTACAAATAGTTTGGCTTCTCCTTACTATGCTGATTTCGTTGTCAATGGAGAAAACGGGGTTGTTTCTGTTAGTATTGGGCATTCGAATTGGAGCTCTCCTTCTGGGGTTGATGCATTACTGAATGGAATAGAAGTCTTCAAAATGAGCAACTCACTACATAGCCTTGATGGAATGGTATCTGCGAATTCAATCATGAGATGTAGGGGAGGAAATAGTAGTTTTCTGGTGCTTCTTGTGGCTGCAGTAGGGCTGTTGGTTGCTGCATCTGTGGTCTTGCGTAAAAGATTCATGGCTGTGCGTGATTCTGTGGCATGGTCTCCATTGCCTGTGGATGTTTCTGAAGTCAGTTTGAAGTCTACCTATTTATAATTTTTCAAATTGGAGTCTTTTTGGAGGTGAATGTATCCATATATGTTGCTACATCCGTAACTTAGCAAGTCCTGGTCTTGTTAGAAGGTCGAGTATGGGACCTCGGAAAATTTTGATTCAGGCACTGCTAGATGTGAAAGGATTTGGATGCTTGGACTGATTCTCTTTCAGTTATGTAAGTAAATTGTATTTGTGAAGAACTTCTGATCATAGCTATTTATATTTTGTTGATAATTCGTATAATGTTAACAAACTTTTCTTTTTTCCGAGATTATTGATCTTGTTTTTTGATTGTAATACGGAGTATATGGTGATTGGAGAAGGCATATGAATGAAAACCAACTGTAATGGATGTCTCGTGTAAGCTAAAGGAAAAAGGAATGCTTCAAGACCCTCCTCCCGCGAGAAACTTTTAATACTTGTATAATATATTTCGTGTACGACTATATGCCTATATGGCTATATGTTGTAGACTTGTAGTAGTAAAGTGGCATAGCTGAATAAGGAATTAAGGATAAGAGACGTACAAGGTATAACTTGGATTTGTTTGACAAGGGAAATAACTAAATTATGTTTCTTCAAATTGTTTTATTGCCTTTCGTTTAAACATTCATCCAGAGTTCCTGAACCAGATTTTAGGTTTTGCAAGGATTCTTCGCTAATGTTTAGTTGTTCACAAAGAATTGACAGGCATCTAGTTTAATTTGAAAGCTTTCATAATGCAGTGTGTTAAGATTAATACTCTGTATTATCATACTATGATGTATATGTATCAAGATAAATTTAACAGGACTTTATACAACAATATTTTATTATAATAAAAAATGTATTGTATATATATACTGTAAAAAGGTTTAAATAATACAAGTACTCCATTAAAATACAGAGGAAAGATAATTAAAATGCAAGTAGAGGATATCTATGTATATTGTAACAAGAGATGCCACAAGAAGACACACATCTAATATGGTCCACCACGCATAAAGACGAAACCGACACGAGCACACACGCGAATTGAATAATATAACAAATAAAATTAGAGCCACTAATTTCACCAACATAAATAAAATTAATTAATTAAAATTTTGCTAAAGGTCAAACATAATTCTTTTTGCCCCACTTTACGAATCATTAGCCAAATTTAGTGAGTATGAATATCCCCTTCTTTAAAAAGTCAATCATAATGGATATCCTAATTTTTAAAATTGCTTCCTATAATAACAAAATTGTAATTTGCTTGTTACTCCCTTCACACCTTTTTGAGTTTGTTACAAATCATAAACAGCCATAAAAGATAATACTTTCCTATCACATTTACTAAGGCCCCGTTCACTTTACTGAATTGAAATTATTTTTACTAAATTAAAAATACTATAATTTTAATCTTATAATTATTTTTTGACGTTAATTCATACAACCAAAACTTAATATAGTAAAAACTTTTGTTAAGCAAACAACAGGTCGAAAAGGGGCGGAGGGAAACGACTATAAACAAGTGTACACTACTTTAAAAAAATAAGAATAATAAAAAAATTAGAAAAAACAAGTGTATACTGAACTGAGTGGACACTGCTCAGCATCTCCTGATTTTCGACTTTAGACAACCATAGAAATTGACAGCTTTATGTTTCTTACGTTGCTAAGTTACAACTAACTCATTTTTAGTTTTGTTACACATAGACTCTAATATTGTATTGATTCATAGCAATTAATTGCATATTTGATGAAATCTTAAAGGATGTCTTGAGTATATGAGAAGATAATAAAAGCATAAATATAATATACAATATTTGATAATACCGAGCAACGAGTGATTTTATCATTAATATTATTCTGTATTTTTTTTTTGTAAAAAATTGCAAAAGTAATAATCTAAATTAGATTATACGGAGTAGTTTTTTTAAATAAAAAACAAATCGTTACAGTTAAAATAATTAATCTAAAACTGTTTTCAATGGGTTTGTGACTTTGTGATGATAAAATCATGTTTTCTTGTAATTTACTCCATAATATGAAGATATTAAAAACAATATATATAATATAATTTCTTGAAAAATCGAATTAAAAAATAGTTAGATTGAACACAAACTAGTGCAAAATTATAGAGACACTAGGCAGTAGATAATTTGATCATTCACACCCAAAAAAATGGCCGCATGAAACTTGCTTTTTGGATTATGAGCTATAGTTAAAGCTAATAGGGTGATGAATTCGAATACAAATGAGGTAATCAAATAGAAAGAAGCACAATTATATTTTTAATTTCTTTTTAGATAAACTAATCAAACAAAATCTAGCGAGTTACAGTGAAAGTGTACATATTAAAGTTTGACTTAATAAACGTCAAAACTATATAATCAATTAATTACCTCTTAATTCTATCACGTAATCTATATCGCTTACAATATTAGGGAATGTTTTTGTTACGTGAACCATGCCCCTTAACATAGCAATATACATCCACCAAAAAAAAAAAAAATTTAAAAAATACTACTTGGGTCTTGGACTAAAAAAAACTACTTGTAATACTTAGTTCCAATAAAAATAAATATATTAAACAAAACACCCTTTTCGCTCTTATTTTCTCCCTATATAAATGGATCTAAAATCCTACATTTTAGAAACACAACAAAATCAAAATCTTAGAGAGAGAAAGAGATTGTAGAGAGAGAAATTAAAAATGGCGGACGTTAGAGTTGAGAGAAAATCATCAACCAATAATAATAATAATGGAGGTGAAGGAGAAATGAAGGAAATTAGAAAAGTGATAATGGTTGTATTAACGGTGGTAATGTTGGGTTATTTTGTGATATGGATTGTTATGCCTACTAATCTTTACAGAAATAATTGGAGGAATAAAATGTCCGCAACCTTAACCTCGACTTATTTTGGTACTCAAGGTAATATTACTCCCTCCGTTTATTTTTAAATGTATCGGTTTTATATGTTACTCGATTATGTTACATTAATTAAATTTGAATGCATGCATGCATGCATGTAAAGATAACATAAAGTTTTGATTATGAGGGTGGTAATAATTTTGCAGGTACATCGTTGTTGATTTTCGTATTTCCTGTTCTCTTCATTGCGGTTCTAGGATCCGTGTACCATCATTTGGGGAAGAAATATCTTGATTATCAAGTGCCAAGGTTGGTTTTTTTTTGCTATTTTTCTTACAAAAAAAAAACATATACAATCGAGAAGAATATCAAGAGATTTTCTACTCGATCTCACTCTCTTTTACTTTATCACAAAATTAGAGGTGATCCTCTCTTACCACAAAAAATTGAAAAATATATTTTTGAAAATCATTGTCTAATTTTGTAAGTGATTAAGTGGGACCGTCTAATTACTGAAGAATATCACTCATTACTAGCTCATTCACTTATGATTATTATAATTAGATTCAACTTATAATTTTTATTTTCTTTTTTTTTTTTTTGAAAGGGAGTTTCATTTAATCATTTAGTAACATAAAAGCTTGGAATGAATGTTTTTTAATTTCTTAGTCAAATTTGCAAATAAATTTAAGTTTAAAATGTAAAATTATCATAACAAATTCAATTTTTGAAGAAATTGTTTAACAAAAACATTAATGTAAGATTTTTCATTAAAAGATGATTTTTTTTAGGGGACGATCTATTTATTTTTTCTAACAAGTTTAACCATATAATTACAAAAATGGTAAATGTCATAATTTTTTACCAAAAAAAAAAAAAAAAAAAAATTGTCACAATTTTACATGGTCTATGATGCGGTGGGTAATAAAAAATGATACTAATAAAAAGGCCTTATCATTTATAAGGAATGAAATCCGAGACTCTTTACCATATATGAGAGATTTTTAAGAGTACATCCTAATTTGGATTTTATCGAAAGATTATTCCCTTGGAAACATAGTAAATAAGTATTTTGAGGGGGTAAAACTGAATAATGTATGTTGTTTAATTTTATGTATAATGACATATGATGAGTGAATGAATAATTCTTACAATTTTTAAATTTATTTTTGTTCTTCATAAAATCATTAAACTTGTTCTTCACTTTATTCATTCCCTTTACCATTTGTATACTCATTGTTGTATATATACTCTAAGTATGATTATATATCTATCACCAATATTCTCATTGTTTTGGGAAAATCTTTAATTTGATAGTATAAAAATACTAATAAGTTAAATCTTACGTGATACCAATAAATGAGTGTCACACAAGATTGTGACAACATTTAGTTGTCATATCAAATCAGTTGTGACATTTAACATCGCCATTTTAAATATTCATGCTTACAAGAAACTGAAATAAGTATATGAGAGAAAATGACGGGTATAGCTTTATACCTATTCCATAATTAATATAAAAGAAATAATAAAAAAATTTGCTATATGTGATAAAAATCCTCTTGATTTATTTCTCTAAAATTTTGAACCTTAGTAACGTAAGAAGAATTCTTAATTAATGAAAGTTTAATATGTTAATTGGTGTTAACAGGAAAGACGGGAAAAGTAGTGGTATTACAAGATGGTTAGCAACGTGGAGAAGGCCAGTGCTTGTAAGAGGACCGTTAGGGATAGTCTCAGGGGTAGAACTGTCATTTCTGTTGATGTTCATCGCGTTTCTCGTTTGGTCCTTGACTGTGTACTTGCATGTTGGTTATTCTAAAATCCAAGTCAAGGGAAGCCAAAGGTAACTTACTTTTCTCATGAGATTCATGCACATTTTCACCTTCAAATTCCGCTTTTTAAAAACCATTAACAAGATTTTATAGATGACAGTTTTCAAAATTAACATGACTACTTGTCTACTTTGGCTGATCTTTGTAAAATTTTATTAGTATGACTAATATAACTCACATTATACTATCAAAATTTACTTGATGGACGTGTTTTGCAGATACTTGTACAAGTGGGAAGCAACGGTGTTTAGGCTAGGGCTAACGGGTAACATATGCTTATCATTGTTGTTCTACCCAGTGACTCGAGGATCATCCATATTACCCTTGTTAGGGTTAACCTCGGAAGGAAGCATTAAATATCACATTTGGCTAGGCCATCTAACTATGGCACTCTTCACTGCTCATGGCCTAGGCTATATCCCTCTTTGGGCTATTGCAGGGGAAATCTCTCAGGTAATTTCTACGCTATCCATTCTACTCTCATGATAATATGGGTAAACTATCAAACTAATCAAACAAGCCAAGTTAAGTCGACAAGTTAAAATCAATTGTCAAATAAGACCATTATCAATCGATCATGCATGTACCCTGTAGGAAGTACAAATCAAACACTAGTGTTAAAACAAGATCATATTAAAATGGTAGGACCTAAAAATCATGGGACGTGTATGGTAACGGTGAATTTGGATACATAGAATTTAGTAAGTGAAGAACATAAGACTGGGAAACAGTACATGATAAGAATAAAGAATCGTGTTTGAATCACAATCATAGGCAAGAATCCAACAACATAAACTCAGTGGAGAAGAAGCACAACTGATGTAATTGCAGATTTAGCCCAAAAATAGTGGTGGGCTTTTAACGATAACATCCCCTTTTCTTGGACTATTGGAAGTGCCATTGTGGACCCCATTTTTCTTGTACATGTAAATTTGTAAGTGGTCCGTTTTTCCTATTACCACATGGGCCGGTGTTCATACATTCACATTAGTGAGAGTTTAGTTTTGCTCTTCCTTTTTTGCCCTTGATAATTTTTTTTGGAAATTTTATCGAAAAAAAAAAAATCAATTTTTTTATTAGGATATGAAGTTTGTTAACCCAAAAGATTTTTTATACTGACATAATTATAGGATCATACAATCAGTATAAAGTTACTGAGAGACTTTTAAACCTAGCGAGTTATGATGATAAATAAACCAAATTTCATTTATTATACTTTGACTAATGTAATTATGGTACACTTTTTGACTTTTTCGAGGTATTTTTGTAAATCCCAAGTCCAAGGGAAAGAAAATTTGACATAATATAAGTACTTTACCTTGATGAATTTACCAACTATCTAAACACTTGAAAGTATTACAAGTTTTGGAGATGACATTTAGTTTTGCATATGATGATATGAATTTGTTTCCCACGTTACAAAATAGTTGCTAGTTGCTATACTTTTGGTTTTGGACCTCAAAACTTACTGCAAATTCAGTTTATAATCTAAAATTAACAATGTCAAAACTATGCAGGCTTTGAAGTGGAGTAAAACAGATGTATCTAATGTAGCAGGAGAACTATCCTTGTTCTTTGGACTAATCTTATGGGCAGCAACATACCCTCGAATTCGAAGGAAGTTCTTTGAGGTCTTCTTCTACGCTCACTACCTCTACATCCTCTTCGTCGTATTCTTCTTCTTTCATGTAGGCATCGGCTATTCTTATTACATGCTTCCTGGCTTCTACCTCTTCATGATTGATCGTTACTTGCGATACCTCCAATCGAGCCAATGTGTGCGATTGCTATCTGCTCGTGTCTTGTCTTGTGAAGCACTTGAGCTCAACTTCGCCAAAAGCATGAGTTTGAGTTACAATCCTACTAGCATAATGTTTGTCAATGTACCAAGCATTTCCAAGCTCCAATGGCACCCTTTTACTGTTAGTTCTAGTAGTAACTTGGAGCAAGACAAAATTAGTGTTGTAATCAAGGTTGAAGGGAAATGGTCTAGGAAGCTTTACGACATTGTTTCTACTTCTTCCATTGATCGTCTTCAAGTCTCAGTTGAAGGACCTTATGGACCTGCCTCTAACCATTTTCTAAGGTTAGTAAGAATCAATTTAACCCGTAAAATTAATTTCAATTCAGTAAGAATCAGATGAAGTTTATTTGATTCATGATGTCAATTAATTATTTATTGTGGTTACAGGCACGATACACTTGTGTTGGTGAGTGGAGGCAGCGGCATAACACCATTCATCTCCATTATTCAGGAACTTCTCTTTATAAGCACCACTATGAAATGCCAAACCCCAAAAATCCTTCTTGTTTCCTCATTCAAGAAATCCTCTGGTCTTTCGATGTTGAATCTCCTCCTCCCGCTCTCTAGCACCACCTCGGATCTTTCAAGCATAGACCTACAGATCAAGGCCTATGTAACAAGAGAGAAAGTACAAAGCGAAGATTACCTAAAGCAACCGCAAGCCATTTGGTTCAAGCCAAATGCATCTGATTCACCTATTACTCCTAACTTAGGCAAGAATGGTTGGCTTTGGCTTGGTGCTATAATCGCGTCATCATTCCTTGGATTCCTCATCTTCATGGGGATACTTACGCAATACTACATCTACCCTATTGATCATAACACAAATGACATCTTCCCTTCAGCTGCAAGAACGATCTTTACTGCATTGATACTCTGTGGGTGTATGGTTGTGGCAGCCAGTGGTGCATTCCTGTGGAACAAGAAAAGAAACGCCATGGAAGCCAAGCAAATTACGAACATGGAAGGTATAACGCCACAGGCAACACCAGAATCACGGTTCTATAACTCTGACAGAGAGCTTGAGAGCCTTCCTCATCAGTCTATCCTTGAGTCCACAGAAATTCACTTTGGTGAAAGGCCTGATCTCAAGAGTAAGCTAAATTACCTTCATATTATATTTACTCCTCAACATATGATTTCTGAATACAATGTATTACACACTGTTATGCTAACTTTTATCTGAAAAAAAAATACGTAAACTTGTTAATTTGGTGTATAGAACAAAGCCAAAATCTGACCCTTTATTCTTGTGCAGGATTGCTGTTCGATTGTAAGGACTCGAGCGTTGGAGTACTTGCTAGCGGTCCAGCAGGGCTGAGACACGAAGTTGCAGCCATATGTGGATCTGGTTTGGTGGACAATCTGCATTTTGAATCAATCAGTTTTAGTTGGTAAGTCGCCAACCTCAACTCGGCTGCAACTGAAGAGCAACAACTTTTGAGTCTGGTTTACTTCTGGTGTGATAGTGTGATGCGCAACATATTTAACTTTGAAGCTAGAAGAATCTGCAGTTCCATTACAGTTTCTCCTCTTAGTTTATATGGCGTACCTCCGTTATGTAGTTTCTGAATCAATACCATATATACGGATTGTTCTACTCCTGTACAAATATAAATGGAAGAATAATGTAAACTTCCACCATTTGAGTGTGAATCCAACCTTCATAACGTAGTTAATGAAAACAAAGTTACATTTGTCTTTTGCCTGTCATTCTAGCTTTTTCTATCCGAACTTGTGACAACATATCGACATGAACTAATCTACTATGTATGAAAGTCATATACGAAGCACTTCCTCCATTCTCTACTAATTGCAACATCAAGGGTTCATTGTTTCCTTGGCCCCCTAAGATGATACATACAAGTATTTTTATGAAGTATTGTTGAAGATCACTAATAATCAGTATATGTTATATTTTTACATAATTGAGAGATTGGTTATATCGTAAGAGAATGAATTTTTTAGCGTCTCACCTCTAAAACAAGGTGAAATTTAACTGAAGATTATATTTTATACATGGCAAAAGTGATAGAATATGGAGCCTATAAATCTTATTAGGAACATCCATACTCTATCAATAAATACAAAAACAGAGGTAAACAAACGATATATATTGATCCAGGCTTGTCAACTGCCAGGAGCAATCACAGTCTTCATGGCTGCATCCTAGCTTCTAGCTTCTATGTACAACCGCGGAGGATGCTATAATTCTACTATAACTGCAACGACCAAAAATGTTACAGGGGAAAACCAAAGAATGAATGATACACTATTGCTGCTCCTACACATAATAAAGAAATGTAACCCTATAAAGTGGAAAATGTCATTTAAGGTAGTAAGGCTCTTTGCCTAGGTACCACACCAACAAGGATTAATAACACCCTCAAAGCCTATGAAACTACGTTGGATGAAAGCTTACGACTTTACAAATTTGGCGTCAAATCTCCTGAAAATTTGGAACAGATGAGAGCCTTTCCTCCAGTTCTTCAACCAAATCATGGTACTCAGCAAATGTTGGTTGCGACTACATTAACAAAGGAAACAGTAAGATACCAACAATTGAATTACCGGTTGTTAGGATATGCATGTTTTAAGGATACCAACAAGGCTCAGAGAAATATATTTGTGGCTTCATAGTATATTTGTTTTTTTAGGAAAGTTTTGTGATTCAATTCCGATGATGGTCTAATAAGTATCAAATCTATAAATGTATTCATTGTATTGTGAAGGGACAAATGAGAGGTTTCCATGTGCATAATTTTATTACTTTTTTCAACTCAAATAGGACATGCAATTTTCTTTAACAAAATGTGCATCTTTTTCGTTAGTCAGAGATTTATTTTCCTTAAATAATTCCGCTTGATAAAAATAAAATAAATATAAAAAAATAAAAAATGAACATGCATCCTTCTCATTTTAAAAATTTTCTCACCGCATTTCTTCCTTGGACAGTGAGAAGTTTTAGAGTGAGAAGGATGCATATGCAAGTATTTTCCCATGTTTCTTTCTAACTTGTATGCGGAGTATTATACCACTTATATATTAATCTGAATCTCTATCCTTCCCTTATAATGATTCTATACATCCCGTCAAAAAAAAAAAATTGATTCTATACACAACAGAAGTTTGATGTAATCCATATTTGTTGTCACAAAGAAGCATACCTGAAGAGTGATGCAATATGCTTTCCAAAGACGCGCATCATGCCGAAATAAATCAAAGAGTACCTGAGGATGTTCAGATGAATTCTTTAAGACAAACTGTACTGTCTCATAGAACAAGAGGCACTACCCCAAGACAGAAAGTGGAATAACCCTATCATTTGCCTTCAAATGCAATTCAATTATATAATACAATCAAAGATACTTGATTACATAAATAGCGCTCTGAGTCACAATTACAAGCAGGACTTTTTTAAACGAAGTCAAAATCAAAACGCAATAACCCTATATGTTTACACTGACTTCAAATACTACATCAAGTTATGTGTTATACCTCGGATCTTCTCAACAGAGTGGCAAGGAGAACAATCCATTCTTTAAATTTGACAGAGCACATGTGAGCCAAGAGGAATTCTGCATCCAACCGACTCTGGAGTGTACCCATATGAAGCTACAGATGTCGAATCAAATTCAGGAACCATTAGAAAAATAAAGAGGGGGGGGGGATTAACACTCAAATAACCAATCAGATAGAACATATAAACACAGATGCATAAACTGGTAGGAAAAACTCGGATGTATATACCTTTTGCCCAATGAGTTCAAGACCAGAAGCAAAATTTTCTAAATGAGCACATCCATATCTTTCTCGTTGGAGGAAGTCCTGTTCAAATGCAAGTCACAATACTTAAATTATATGCAGCATAATAAACAGAAAATACAAGAAACAGAAGAGTGGATCAGGCATTGAGTCATTGACTAATGACTAAGTCTGGCACAGTCAGCTCTAAGAAGCCGTAAACATTAAAAACACAAATGATAAAGTAATTAACTAATACTGTAATAAACACCAAAGCTAACTCACCACCACATCAAACTGAGTGCCCTTCACAAATGCAACAAGCTTTGACAGCTCCTTCCCTGACATTAAATAGCTAGCATGGCTTTCCAAAATATTTCTAACAGAAGTGACATGCGCACTTTGTTCTTTATGTGAGCTGCTGCATCAAAAGCTTAATTTTCTGGTTACCCTCACTCAGAAATTTAGACAACTCTGAATCAAACACTAAACTACAAGGATATAGGATAAGTACATTACCTCTTTGAATCAAAAGGCTGCTTCTTTGAAGAGAAAAGAAATAAACCCAAAAATCTAGGTGAAACCCCTTCTTCTGTCGGTGCCTGCTCATACTCTCTTCCAGATCTCAGCAAAAACCTCACCTTGAATGCAGTTTTTTATTTAGCATTTTTTCCGAAAAAAAAGAAGCGTGAAAATTGGTAGAGGTGAAATGAGCTCTGTAAAAGTAACAGCCGATTCAAGTTACTTACCAGTTCCCCAGCAAGTTCATACAAAGAATCATCAAGAGTTGCCTGTAAGGTATAAAGGATGCCAATCAGTTAAAGAAGGGTGACACTTGACAGTAAGGTGAAGAAAAAAATATATTACTGATACAATTCCACTTCAGGTACCTGTAACAAGCGCAAAGCACAGTACTGGCTGACGGCAGGACCTTCAAGTTTGGCAATGACCTGAGAAAAGTTGTCATGGATGAGATGCAAAAACAAGGAACTTGAAATCTAGCAAGGTAGATAATACAAACAAAACAATAAATGAGTACATCGAAAGTAAGATTGATTTTCCATAGATAAGATGTTTGGAGAAGCATGCTCCAAAAAAACAAGCACAATATAATTTCTTACAATCGTAACATAGGACAAGAGAGCACCTTGATCCCACAAAACAGGAGGATTCCTCAGAAAGAATTTTCTTCAAAACCACAAAATTATGCAAAAGTAAACAATTATTGGTATAAATCCAAAAATGAACTTACGAGAACGTAGCAAGCTGCAGTTTGGTACCATCTTCTCTGGAAGCACTCCTCGAACAACCTGTGCAAAAGAGTTGTAACAAATTAACCTTGCAGCTATTGGTTACTAGGCCGATAAACAGAATAGCAATTGAATACTAATGTTGATTTATTAATGATCCTGCCAGTTGCAGACAATGTATTCTTATTAGCAGGAAATAAACTGCAGAAGCATTTAGAAAACTTAGTACTTAAGAAGTGATGTCAGATGTTTTTAATAGTGTTGGTAGGTATCCTAGATTGCAGGGAGTTATGTCTACAAAATGATCTGTGCTTTTGATGAAGCACTAAAAAGTAGAATGAGATGCAAATGAACCCATTCCTAAAAATTGGGCCTTGCTCCAAGCCTGATACAAATTTCACATTTTACAGGGTTTTGGTTTCTATTTAATAGGCTTTTAATTTTTCAAACGATATCAGACAAAAAATAACTAAAAACCAAAAATAAATTCACTGGATGTTAGCCAAAGGATAATTGAACAATAACGGAAGGTGCATACTCTGTTGATCTACCAGCTGCAGAAAATAAATCCGCCCAGTGTCGACCATCTGTTTTCCTAGCAACACTCACTACAACATTGTGATATTCAGGAAAATTTCTGATCAAGTCACATGTCTTCTCCAAAAGAGATTCAGGCTTTTGATTGGAGACTGCCTTCTGGTTTTTATTTATGTTTTGCCTGCAAAGAAATGTTTGAGATAATTTCAGCCAAACAGTATAACAGAAAGGAAAACAGAGCATATGCAACAAAAAATATTCAACAGTATAACATGGGTTGTAGTACTAGGTTCAATGAAAAAAAAAACCATATCCCAAAAAATAAAGCATAGGCCATATTTGGTTGGTATCGCTTTACAAAATTTGAGTAACAAATTTAAGGTACCACAAATTGTCCTTAGCTATTTAATTTAAATCTGGCTATACAGTATAACTGGAAATGCCAGTCATATATGCGCCAAAAACTCATAAAGAGGGGTATATAATGTACCTACTGCTTACAAAACTTGAGAAGAGATATTAAAGATGTTCTAAATCCCTTTAAACAAAAAAATTGGTCACGACATTGAGGGTCACTTTTAGGAAACTGCATATAAAAAACCCAAATTCTCCACTAAAAAGGATAAAAAAAAAAGTATGAGAAAGCTCTATTCTAATTTAATACGTATTGAATCTAAAAAGTAGCCTCTTATAGTTGGGATAGCCTAAATAGAAAGGGGTCATAATTTAAGGGGCAGAGAGAATTATTAGAGAAATGGTAGTCATGGTTCTGGTTATTAAGATATAAAAAGAAGAGCAGAAAATGTACAGCATAAGAAGAGACCAAGAGATTTAGAATATTGGAATAAGGAACCGGTGTAAGCAGAGAATCAAGTCACTATTTTGGTTTCTTGATCTCCCATTTGGGTTGGATAGTAAAGTTTTGTCAAAAGCCGATCCATTATTGTTTAAGACATTTATAAGGCAGTGATCATTGTTTCACCAACTATATATTTAACTTAACAGCTATAACCTAATCAGGCGAAACAGTTGTGTAACTACAAAATAAATGTATAATGCTCCGTATGATATACACATGTACAAGTGTACAACTAAGATTTGAGATTATAATTTCTACAGACTTAAGTACCTTGAAATTTCAGCTTCAAATACTGTAAAAAGTAGCCACTCAAGACAATGGGAGAAATGGGACTTTTCTGCTGATAATTGAGCCAGCTTTAAAGCTTCCTCGATCTTATCCCTCTGCATAAGTAAAAAAACAATTGATGAGACATGATCCGGAAAGAACAGATATAAGAAACCAAAAGGGGGAGAAAGTCCCAATGAAACAACAGAAGAAATTACAAGTGTCATTCAAACTAAGGAGAGACCTTAAAGATATGTTTACTGTGACCGCCAAAAAATCAGTCAAGCATATATTCCTATCACACTCTAAAAACTTGTAGTGTATATAATATTTCATCAATCACTGTCTTCAATAATTGCCATTATTCAAATGATCATGATCTAATAACGACAGCACCAAGAAGCCACAACAAAAATGATCATATTCTAGGCGGCTTGGGGGGGGGGGGGGGCAATAATAGCAGTATTTTGAGTTCACATCAATTTCAAAATGCTTCCTATTCCAGATTATTTTTCGAAAATGGTGTATACGACCATAATTCCATAAACGCATAAAATATATCTGCTCTAAAAGTCCACCCCAACTAATTGAAGAGGGGAAGCAAGGGATACCTGAAGGAGGTGACGCAGCAAACAATGCAATATAGTTTGTGCTTGGGGAGATGGCTCGAAACATGGAAACTCCATACACGCAGAAAATGACAATCTCTGGCAAACACCAACCACTACTCCAGCATTTGGAAGAAGTCCCAGAGGATAAATTTCACGATCAAACTCAAGATCAGGATCCAGCTAAAAAAATGAAATCATTATCATCAACAGCATAGAGAAAAAAAATACGAAATTATTTCTCACTTCATACTGTCTAAATATGAAGAGAACTCAACCAAATGTTAAACAAGAAGGGAAAAAAAAAAATGAAAATCAGAAAATCAAAAGGATTCAAGGTAACAAAATGGCATAAAAAACAGATTATATAACGAACAATAAAGGGAACATGTGTTGTTGATGATAGTGACAAATTTAATACTCTCTCTGCAACCTGCTAATAGTCCAACCTTCAACCTACACAATTTATAAAGACTATCCTATGCCATGTGCTGCAATACTGGTCCTACTTCTTGGCTAATATCTAGAAACATCGTCTTAGTTCCTTTTTACGCCCTTTTTGTTTAAAAAAAATCAAGGACTTTTATTCTGTAACATAGAAAGTTGAGAAGACATAAAAGAACTTCCATTTTCATTTGGTGTTGGCTAACAGAAGAAAGAGAATGAAGGCATATTCATTCAGTGTAACAGTAAACTCTAAGTAGGCATAACACCAGTCGATAAGAAATTAAGAAGTAAAACTTGCAACATTCAGAAACAGCATTCATGCAACCAGTGACCTCAACAGCTGACACAATGTACTTTTTCATTATTCTATTTTAACTTATATCAGAATATATGTCAATACCTGCAAGAAGTCCTCCTGTTTGAAAGGGTCAACACCAGGAGATGGATACCAGACCTGTAAAAGTTAACTTCCAAAATATTTTTATCAGAAATCTAAACATACAACGGTGCCAAAACAACCTAGGAGACTAGGAAAAAGGTTGTCAACAAAAATGAAAAGCTTCAATAGAAGGACCACAAAAAATGGAAAATTATCACCTGCATTCCTCGATGACCATAATCCAACCAAGTAATCTCTTCAATGAGATTTTCTTTGTCATCTGATTGGCCACATGTAACCCAAAACAGTTCAACAGAATCTGTTAACTCCAATTCATGCCCATCATCCATATCAAGAAGAGACATCTCCCCATTTGCACGCAATATCAAACATCTATCAAACAGAAAGGACTTCCATAAGAGTTGTTTACTAAAGCAATACTTTGATTTAATAGGTATTGGCTTCATAAGCAATATTTTTCTTTTCAAGACTTACCTCACAGGCTCTTGTGATGACTTGTATTTTACTGAAGTATAATCCTTTACTGAAGTATAATCCTTAAAAAATTGATCTGGTATGAAGCGCATAGATGCCGGAGGGCTCTTTGCGGTCATGATAGAGAGCTCACGTACTGTAGAAAGCTGTTTGTCATTTTATCACTTGAAATTGCATGAACACAATTTGAATTCTAAAGGACTGTGATATGTGAATAATTATACTAATTATGAACAAGAGTATACAGTGAAGACATTTTACCTGTAAATTTGGATTATTTATAGGGGTCAGTTCACCAGATAATTTCACATGGTATATGTGGACATCAAAAGGGCGATAGGCAACCAGTATATAATCTTGATAAACATCCATGACTATTGGCTTTGTCAGCAACGTTTTTTTACACAATAGTGAACTTTGATCAAGATGATATCTAGGATAAAATAGCAGCTCATACCTGCAATTTATAAATCCACAAAAACTGTTTACTACTATTTTTCCAAACAAATATGATACATGATTTCACAGACAAGCATGGAGATGGACAAAATATCACCTGTTGGATTTAGTAAATATATGTTAGGGTGACATAAGCTGCTAAGAGTTAGTTATTTAAATCATCTTGACTGTCACATAACTCTGTATATGTTCTCAAATACAAGAGAAGTTACATAGTTACTGATACCCAATTCAGAAGTGTTATGCTTTTCCCAATACCAGCCTAGAGCAACGTTAGCACCCAACAGAAGAGTAGACAAAGAACAAAGCAAATAAAACTGTGACATATGATAACTTTTCCAGAAAAAAAGGATATGGCATACAATTATAAGACTATCTTCCTGAGCAACAGGAGTATTCCTCAGTAAGTTGGTATTCAACCCGAAATAATATGCACAGACTTTACTCCATTTAAGAGATTCTAAAGTTCAAACATGCTTCCTGATCAATCATCGTGATAGAGGAGACCGATTGTAATCTTTTTAAGTAATAAACCAGCAGGCAAAATATAGGTTGCACAAGTTACATCAAGGTACACCCCACTAATCTGAATGTCAATTGAACGTATATTAATAAGGAAGTAAAATACTTATTTATGTCCTTTAATCTAGTCACGATCTCATTAGAATTTGTTCTACTGTCCATTTCTAAGTCAAAGTTTCTCCTTCTTAGAATATATGCCGTTAGAATTTGTTCTGTTGTCCATTCCTTAGTTGAAGTTTCTCCTTATTTGAGGATAGGCAGTTATAAATCACTAACAGAATCTAAAAGGAATAGAGATAAAATCTCACGTGTTAGATGAGCTGACATAATTGCAGACAACAACAATTTTCCCCAGCCACAACAAACCCTTGCACTCGATCTTCTGTTCTTGTGTAACATCTCCAAAGAACCGCCATTTTTTCAGACGTACGTCATACAATATCAACCCATGAAGACCAGCAACTGCCAAGAATATTCCATCAAAGCTAGCTGCCACATGTAAAACTGGCCAATTCTGTGAGATGTACGAGACCTGGACAAACACAATGTCAGAAAGAGCCACACATCATAGGCAAAATATGAGTGGCAAGAAAGAAGACAAGTAAAGCACGTAACTGGAAGGTTAAGGTGCAACATTTTAAGATCATCTGTCTCCTCAGACTGA